>NC_056745.1:523089472-523409472 GCF_019279795.1 Protopterus annectens
AAAAAACCCCCCTCAAAAAATTATTTTTGGAAACCAAAAACTTTTTAAATAAAAATACTGCAGCCAGGTCAAACTAATACCCCTCAACCAACAGCAAGTAATCCCCTAGAATATATTGCTACCCAGTTTAATAAATACTTCACCTCCATCAAAATCCTTACTAACCAAAACTTTCCATCAACCTAACCTCTCTACTAGACAATAACAACACATTCTCCTTAAAACCAGTCCCAACACACAACATACCAAATACTTGCTCAGTCTAAAACCCACAACCCTGGCAGCTGACAACCTATCCTCAACATACTTAAAAATAGCAGCTGAAGCCATCTCCTATCCAGTTTCCCTACTAATTAACCATTCCATATCTGAGCAACGCATCCCCACTCTCTGGAAAATTGCTTGCATCATACCCCTACACAAAGGAGGTCCCTCCACCGACTTCTCTAACTATCGGTCCATAGCAATCCTATCCCCTCTATCAAAAATCCTTGAAAGCTGTGTTCACACCCAAATACTTAACCATCTCCTACACAATAAATTACTTACAAATACTCAGCATGGCTTTCACCCCTACCATAGTACTACCACAGCCCTTATTAGCTTCACTAACACCATCAGTCAACTTAGAAATAAAGGTGACCTAGTATCAGCAATCTTTTTAAACTTATCAAAAGCTTTCAATACAGTGTCTCATAACAAACCTCTGACTGCCTTGTCCAAACTGAACCTAAGCTACTGCACTCTAGCCTGGTTTCAGAACTACCTCATAGATCGGCAACAAACAGTATGATAGAACAAAGCTCTTTCTCCCTTACTACCAGTAACTATGGGCGTGCCTCAAGGGTCTATTCTTGGCCCCCTCCTTTTTAAACTGTTTACAAATAATCTCCATAATGCTACAACTCTAGCCACCCGTATACAGTATGCAGACGACTCCACTGCCATATGTTCTGCCCCAACTCTACCTGAACTACAGAACTTAACCCAAACATCCTTCAATGCTATTGAATCACGGTTGGCAGATGCCCAATTAATCTTGAACCCAAATAAAACTAAACTCATGCTCTTCCAATCCACTAAATTTAAAACCCAATCCACTTACTTCAACATCACATCCAGTAATAAGACTTTGATTGAACCAGTACCATCCACCCAACTTCTCTGAGTTGTTATTGATCAAAATCTGAAGTTCGACTTACACATTGCTCAGAATGTAAAAAAAGTACACAAGAAAATAGGTACCTTATACAGATGCAAAAACTACCTAACCACAAACTCCAGAATAGCCACAGCCAGAACTCATCTTCTGTCAACTTTATTATACGCCTCACCCATCCTTACCAACCTCTCCAAATCAGACCTAAGCAACCTAGATGCTTGCTATAATAAGATAGCTAAATTTGCCACTAGCTGTCCTCCTAGAACCCATCATTGTAAGGCCCTAAGACAACTATCTTAGTTAGAACTACCCCACCAACTCTTTCTCATGCAACTCTCTACTGCCCACCAAATGTGCTATAAACCCGATGAAACACCAGTTCTACAAGCCCTCCTCAATCCCCTTATCAGTACCCATCCACTATGATCCACTAATAAAGCTCTAATTGAAGTAACCAGGAGTACAAATACCCCAGGTGACTCTCTATACTCCTACTACATTGCTAAACTGTGGAATGCCTTACCACTTGAAATTAGAACTATAACTAGCTTAAACTTCAAGCATCACATTAAAGCCCACCTCACCAATTCCTGGACATGTACATGTACTGGGCATGGGTAGCCCAAACCATGGAACTAGCTGATTTTAAAATTTTAATTGGCATATGTAATGAGCATTGAATTTAAGCCATATGATGACCTTATGTTGTTTTTCTCTTTCTCACTGTTAATATCTGCCAGATTTTAAGTCTTTAGTTTGCTATGCTACCTGCATATAAGGCTAAGTATCATAATTGCACTCTTATTGTATACAATGTCACTACCTGCTACTACTGTAAGAACTGTCTTCTAGAAGCATTGTTATACAAGATTATTGGTCTTGTCTCCCACGACCAATTTATTCTGTTCTAGTCTTTTTACTGTTATGAATGTGGGTTACTATTTTTTTTCTTTATTGTATTAAACAATTTTCTTTCTATTAACAAATTAGTTTACTAGCAATGGAGCTTTTCTCTCCGGGCCTCCGCTGAAAAAGGGTTTTATGCCCAGTCGGACTCTCCCGGCAAACAAATGTAAAATAAAAATAAATAATATGTTTTTTATGATTTTAGAACTATATATAAGGAAATTAGATGTATTTCTATTTCAAAAAGATTTATGTTCAGTGTAATAAAGATACAATCTCAAAGTCTAGAGAGGCCTTCAAAGAGATTGCTTCTAGAGTACCCAGTAATGAACACTCTTTCTCCAACCCACACTTCTAATTCTTTCTTAAAAGCTTCACTCAATCAGTTCTCCTAATTCTGAGTGGAATCCTATTCTATAATTTACCAGCCCTAAAATAAAAATAATTGTGCAATACTTTAGTTCTAACAATTGGTAGCTCAGCAAAATACTGATTATTTCTAGCATGTACTTGATGGCTGCCCTTATTTATCCCAACACTAACATCATAATAACATAAAAACACCTATGAATTGCTATTAATTTACCCCACACCAATCTGTACTTAACAGAATACAGACATAATTCCTTTAATCATCTGTTGTATGCCATACCTATTAAACTGTAAGCCTGTCAACTAAAATATTTTTGAATCCTTTCCAGTCTTTCAATTTGTCTGTGATTATACATACAGATTGGAACACCAAATTCAATAATACATCTTATTATAGTTTTATAAACAGTTAACAAAACTCCCTTCTCACTACTTGCAGTAGTTCTGTGTATATTCTTCAACAAATAAAAACACTGTCTAATAATTTCCAGAAGAAGACCTTCAAAACTTAACTCCTTATCAGTCTTTATACCCAAGTCATGGACAGTGTCTACAACCCCAATTTTACATTTTTTTTTAACATGAGAATAATAATTACCATGTCTAAAATACATTACACATTTTTAATGTTAAATTACATACCATTCAGGTTAGACCATAAAAATAATTCATCCAAGTGTCCCTGTAATTTATAGCAATCATTAATATGTTCTACCGTTGACACTACCTTTGAGTCACCTGCATATTTATATAACAACATCTTACCAGTGCCTGGAAAATCTGCCACAAAAATTCCAAAAATTAACCATGCCCAATACTGAGCCCTGAGGAATGCTAGCATTAAGAATTTTTACCCTAGATAGAGTATCCCCAATTTTACTCTACAAGATCTGTTACTTAATCAATTTTTAATCCATCTCACCATTATGATTAAAACCATTTTACAAAAACAAAGTAATAATTCTGTTGTGTGGTATAGGATCAAGTACCCTTGCCATATCAAGCTAGACCACATCAACTGGTCTACCGCTATCCAAGCACTGCAGTATTAGCTGATAAAAAAGAAAAGTAAATTCATCAATCAAGATCAACCTTAATCAAAACTGTGTTTTTTAATGATTCAATTAAATATATGGATATCACACTCTCAACACCTTTACAAAGGACACTTGCCAAACTATAATTCTATATAAATACTTCTCAATCACTGTTAAATTATTATTTTGGGTATAGGCACAACCACAGTTTTCTCCCATACTCCTGTAATACCCCCAACTCCTGTGATTTTATGAAAAAGATTTCACAAAAATAACCATATAAATTATCTGGTCCTACTGCCATATTAGATTTAATTTTTTTCAAACTCTTTCTCAACATTATTAAATCATTTTGGACAATCTGCCTTCAAATCAAAATCAGTATTATCAAAATCATAATATCTCTGTCACTAACCACAATATTTAAAAACATATTAGCGAAATCCCTATTATTAGTAATTAATTTTTCATTTACCATAATTCTATAATCTCTGCTATCACCTTTAGTTCATCATAACTGTCTAAAAAAGCTTTCTTATCAACTGTACAACATGCTAGTCTTTTTCAGCATAATTTCTTCCAATTATTCCATGATATCTTCTAAAACTATTCCTAGATTTCTAATATTCAACTTTATTTTAATATTAGGTTTACTTCCAAAAGTATTCCACAAAAATTATAATTTTTACAAGCTTTGTCTAACATACTGTTTCATCAAGATCTTAAAATTTTGTCTTTAATAATAATCAAAAGTACATTTTTATTCACAACCTGAAAAATATCTTCATACAATTTATGTTAGCCAAATTCAGTATGTCCCATAGTAATTATTTCTTCCCATTTCCACTTGATACATTTTTCCCCAACATCTTTATTAGATTTCCACATGTGACAAAGGCAATCTTACATTTATATAAATGAAAAACATACAAAATTAAATCACTTTAGTTGTAAACAGTTTACATCACAGAGACCATTTAAACAACTGTAGTTGTAAACATTACTAATCACTTATAAACATTCTAGTCATTGGCAGTTAAGCATTATATAGCTCATTCAAATCCTGCCGCTTAAATCTCATTCTTGCTCTGCATATACTTTTCCCACAATTCCTACTTTTTTATTTGTAGTTTGTTCCTTACCTTTTCTAAAGATCCCAATTCCAGTTGTTTTATCTCAGTTACTATATTCACTACTTCTAATAAAGTTGTTCTAGACTTTAATTTCCATTTTCTAGCAATTGCTTTTTTGGCAGCCACCATAATTAGACTCAGAAAGGCTTTACTATGTCTAGGCAATTCCGATTCTGTAGCACAACTCAAAATAATCATCTCCCCAGTCAGTCCAATCTGCCCACCCAGCATCTCTGACAGAGCAGCCCACAAGAAATCCCAAAAGTCTGCTAGCTCATCACATCTCCAAAAAATTTTTTTTCAGCTACCTCTTTCTTGCCCATCACACCTCCAGCATTTTCTATCCACCTATGGAAAAATTCTATGTAAACATTTCCAGCAAAGATCCTAAATCTTCTAGACTTTGTTGCATATCTGTGAGATATACATATTCCCCCTTTGTCTCTTTGTGAATTACATATCCAATCTCTCTTCCCAATCCTTTCTAAGCTCCTCTGATTGATTCTTGTAATTATCATGTAGTATTTTATATGCTTTACTAATTATTCCTTTTTAAACAGCAGCTTCTGTTCTACATTCTATTAAAAACTCTACCAGTGCGGGTCTTTCAATTAGGAGCCCCGTATTCCTTTCCCTTTGCCTATACTCTGACATCAATCCTTGATAGGGAAGGCAATCTCTAACCTGCAGTCTAAATACATGGTTGGCCTCTTCCCATTCTATTACCTTTCCCTTTCTAGTTATTTGTTTCCATTACCTTGATTCCTTTGCCAGTTTTTTCCAATAAATTCCAGCCCCCTCTTGCCTATTATTTGTATCCCTGACCACGGTCAGCCCTATCAGCAAAATCTGTTTTCTCCATTCTCATGCTGGTTTGGTTCTTAGAATACACCCTGCTATTTTATGAATATAATACTCTGTATGATTTTGGTTGTTCTCCTTAAGAGTCTGAATCCAAAATCCCAATCTCTCCTTATTTCTTGAGCTTCCTCCCGGCGTCATCATCATCCCTTTCTACCTTGAATTATAGTTTTCTGCCCATGCTATGTATAAGAACCTTAACTGTGTTGCTCTAAAATACCCCCACAAATTAAGTAATCCTAGTACACCTTGTTCTATTGGTAGAATCGGCTTATCCCACTTGACCCTTGCTGTCTTCCTTGCCCAGATAAAATCCTTCAACTCTTTTTTAATTGCTGTCCACAATTTCTCCTTCGGTTGATAAAATTATGCCTGACCTGTGTATAAGATTAAAGGGACTAAAAGCATTTTAATGGCTTGTATCTTAGTATCCATATCCATATAACAAAACTTCCAGTTTCTCAATTTTTGTATCATCTTCTGTTTAGTCTCTTCCCACATATCCTTTGCTGCCACCACAGTCAGTTCTAATCCATACTCCGAAATACTTCATTTTATCATGTCCCCATAAATATGGATATTGTTGGACCAATTTGTGTGTGGGTACATAATTTACCTCTACTGCCTTTGTTTTAGCTTCATTAATTTTGTATCCTGAGAAGATTTGAAACTGTCTTAAAATGCTCCTCAACACTGTAATGTCCCCTTTTGGTTTTGTCATGTATAGAGTAATATCATCTGCAAACAGAGCCAGCTTTTCCTGATTACCATACTAATTATATCCTTGAATTTCTGAGTCCTTTATTTTCTTTGCCAGTGGTTCTAAATATAATGCAATCAACAAAGGGGAAATTGGACAACCCTGCTTGGATCCTCTACTCGGGCAGAAATTATTGGAGAGGACCCCACCCACTTTAATTTGCACCTCTGCTCCCCCATATATTCTTCTAGTCAACCTTATAATTGCATTAGGGAAAGCAAATGCTTCCATTGCCCTGCTCATGAAGTCCCAGTCTACTTTGTCAAATGCTTTCTCTGCATCTAGACCCATCAATAAAAGTGGTACTTTCTTACATTCTGCTTCCCTCTGGATCATCAGTGTTCTCTTACTATTGTCAAATGTTTTCCTCCCCTCCACAAAACCACACTGATCCATATCTATCAATTTTGGTATCACTTTTGCCATTCTTTTAGCCATTATAGGTATAAACACTTTATAATCATTGTTTAGTAATGAAGCTGGATCCTATGGATCTTTGCCCTAATTAGGTATTACCGTTACCACCGCCTTCTTCCAGGATGCTGGAACTTCTCCTCCTCTTAATACTGTTCAACAAAACCTTCCAGATCTTTATCATTTTTTTCCTCCTAACTTCCAAACTTCCACAGGAATACCATCTCTTTCTAGGGACATTCCTGTAGATTGGTTAGACATAGCCATTTTTATCTCATCCCTTCCTATACTAGTTAGCAATTGAGCCTCATCTGCCTCTAACTTTGGCATATTTAATTCTTCCATAAACATTTCCATTTGTACCTTTTCTTGTTTTCCATATTTCTCTGCTTTATACAAATTTTCATAAAATTTCCAAAATATTTCTAATACTTCTACAGGGTCTCTTGTTATCTTCCTTGTTATAGGCTCCCTAAGCTTGGTGACTGCCCTTTCCACTTTTTTTTTGCCCGAGTTGTTGTGCTAAGAGTCTTTGTGCTCTAGAATGATTATAAAAAACAAAAACAGCTGTTTAACAGCAATCTTTCTAAACTCATGCATATTATCGAGTTAATCCCTTATTTTCTGTTTAGCATTCTGCAGTTGCTCATAGGTTCATAGGCTGGTACTAGGCTATCGGCCCTAGGGCCTATACAAGCCTAGCCATAACAATTCCCTGGATATTTCTTCCCTCAATATTTACTTCTCTGGACCCCTGTCTAGCAGGGTGACTGATGTGATCCCTGAGGTAAATTTCCTATCTCCCATCCAATTGTCAAGGTTTCTTTTGAAGAGGGCTAAAGAGGTGAATTTCCTATCTCCCATCCAATTGTCAAGGTTCCTTTTGAAGAGGGCTAAAGAGGTGCTCTGCTTGACATGTATGGGCAGTCTATTCCAGAGTATGGTGAGTCTCTGGATCAGGAACCTATCCCTCCAGCATGTTTTGTTCATTGTGATGACAAGGTTTAGATCCCTGGAGCGTGTGGCTCTAAGGGATTGGGATTTCTTTAAGTGGAGCATGTCCAACAGCTCAGAGTTTGACATGGCCTTGTATGTTAAGCAGAGATCACCTCTGAGTAGAAGATATGCCACAGAGTATAGCTGGAGTTTTTTTAGATGGTCAGCATAGGGCTTCTGCTTTAGGCCTGTGATTCTTTTAGTGAGGTATTTCTGTGGCCTTTCCAGCTGTTGCAGATGTCTTGTGAGGTACATACCAAATGGGGTGTTATACTCTATAATGGGTCTAATGAGGGATGAGTACAGTGGGACAATGACCTCCTTTTTTCTGGATGAAAAGCCGTTAGAGATGAGGTGTGTCACATAGAAGGATTTCCTGACTGTTGTGGCGATGTGGTTATCGAAGGTGAGACCATTGTCCACCTGTGTCCCTAAGTCTCTCATCACACTTTCGGAGTTTAGTGTACTGCCACCTATGTGGTAATTCATGGGTACATGGTTTTTCCCAAAGGGGATAACTATACATTTCTTGGCATTAAGCTTGAGCCCATGGCTCTGGCACCAAGCATTTGTTTCTGTAAGGCCCTTTTGTAGAATATCCACATCATTTGGGGATTCAATAATGGCTCCCAGTTTGCAGTCATCTGTGAACTTTGTTAGCCAGAGTCCCTTAGTGTTGGCCTGTACTTCAGAGAAGTAGATGCTGAACAAGAGCGGTCCCAGGACTGAACCCTGAGTTACTCCACTTGTCACCTGTCTGGAGCTGGATTTGGAGTTTGCTACTTTTACAGTCTGGGTTCTGTCAGTAAGCCAGTTGGCAACCCATCGAGTGATGTAGGGATTTATGCCCAGCTTAGTAAGTTTATCTATGATTCCAGAGTGGGAGATGATGTCAAAGGCTTTGGCGAGGTCCAGATGGGCTGTGTGGACCTCCTTACCCTTGTCCACAGCTCTGGAGATGGATTCAAAGAAGTCAATCAGATTCAGGAGTCAAGATCAGCCCTTCACAAACCCAAACTGGGTGGGATCCAGTGTTTGAAGGCTGCCAGTGTCATTGTTTATATGTTCTATGATAATGCTTTCCATGCCCTTGCAGATCAGGCACTTCAGACTGATAGGTTCATAGGTAAGTACTAGGCTATCTGCCCAAGGGCATTTATAAGCCTAGCAAGAATGTGCCGGCTTTCGCCACCCCCTTAGATTAGTTCCCTGTGCCTCTGTCCAGCAGAGCCATTAGTTCCCTGCGCCACTGTCCAGCAGAGCCATTAGTTCCCTGCGCCACTGTCCAGCAGAGCCAGTGCAGTGATCCCTGGGGTAAATTTTCTGTTTCCCATCCACCCATCAAGGTTTCTCTTGAAGAGTGTTAGTGAGGGGCTCTGCCTGATGTATATTGGAATCCTGTTCCAAAGCCTGGGGAGTCTCTGGGATAGGAATCTATATCTCCAGCATGTCCTATTTATCATTGTGGTGATGTTTATATCTCTAGAGCATGTGGCTCTCTGGGATTTGTTTTTTTTTTTTAGGTGGAGCATGTCCATCAATTCTGGGTTGGGCATGGCCTTGTATGTCAGGCAGAGATCACCTCTGAGTAAGTGGTATGCAACTAAGTACAACTGCAGTTTCTTGAGTCGGGCTGCATAGGGCATCCATTTGAGGCCAGTAATCCTCTTGGTGAGGTACTTTTGTGGCCTTTCCAGCTGTTGCAGGTGTCTTGTAAGGTACATCCCAAATGGGGCATTGTATTCTATGATGGGTCTAATGAGTGATGAGTAGAGAGGCACAATAACCTCTTTTGTTCTAGATGCGAACCCTTTTGTGATTAGGTGGGCACATAGAAGGATTTTCTAACCACTTTGGCAATATGATTATCAAAGGAGAGATTACTATCTACTTGGGTCCCCAGATCCCTTATTACATTTTCTGTATTTAAGGGACTACCACCTATGTGGTAGTTAACGGGTACTTTGTTTTTCCCAAAGGGAATGACTATGCACTTTTTGGCATTTAGCTTGAGGCCATGATTTTGACACCAGGTATCCGTCTCAGTGAGACCCATCTGGAGGGTGTCTGTATCAGCCAGAGAGTCAATTATGGCCCCTAGTTTGCAGTCGTCTGTGAACTTGGTCAGCCATAGTCCTCCTATGCTTGCCTGTACCTCTGAGAAGTATATACCAAACAGGAGGGGTCCTAGGACTAAGCCCTGGGGGACGCCACTTGTAACTGGTTTAGAGTCGGACATAGAGCCTGTAACTCTCACCATGTGGTTTCTATCCATGAGCCAGTTGGCAACCCATCTCATGACTTAGGGGTTTATGTTCAAACTGGTGAGCTTGTCTATAATACTAGAATGGGGGAATGGTGTCGAAAGCCTTTGCGAGGTCTAGATAGGATGTGTGGACCTCCTTTCCCTCATCTAATGCCTTGGTAACCGTCTCAAAGAAGTCCACCAGGTTTAGGAGGCATGATCTGCCCTTAACAAAACCAAACTGGGTAGGGTCCAAGGTTTGGAGGTTCCCAATGTCTCTGTTAATGAGTTCCATGATGATGCGTTCCATAGCCTTGCAGATCAGGCTAGTCAGACTTATAGGGCGATAGCTCCCAGGGTCCGTTGTGGCTCCACCTTTGTGGAGTGGGATAACTGTTGCTGTGTGCCACTCTGTGGGTATGTAGCCTGTAGAGAGGCTGAGTTTGAACAGTGTGTTTAGGTGAGGGGGTTAGTTCATTTTGGAGCTCTTGTAAGACACAGCTTGGGACCCCGTCCGGTCCCATTGAAGCTGTGTTTTTGGCTTTGGATAGGGCTGTTTTAACCTGTGTGTCGGTGATTGATGGGGCCCTACATTCTTCTGGTATGGTTATGGGCCCTTTAAGGGGTGAGAGGGGGGTGAAGTTGCACTTAACCTGTCTGCCAGAATGTTTGCAATATCAGTCGGTTCAGTGTATTTTGTGCCATTCTGCACTAACTCAGAGCAGATCTGAGAGTTTCCACTTAGGTTCTTGACATAGCTAAAGAACGCTTTGTGGTTATCTTTGGAGTCACTGGCAATTTTTCTTTCGAAATTATCCTTGGATGATTTAACGAGTGATTGTAGTTTCTTGCTGATACTGATCAGGGATGTCTTCCTTCTTGGGATTTTACTCTTTTCTGTACTAGTTTCCTCCTTCTGTTGTATAGCTTGTTTATGGCAGGGGGCCACCAGACTGGTTTCCTTTTCTTGGAGGAGTGAGTCTTAGTTTTACTTGGGATAGCACGATCCATGTATTCCTGCAGATGCTCATAGAGTGCCTTTGTAAAGGTTTCAGCAGCGTGGACAGCATTTTCCTTTAGCATGGGGGTTGTGAACCTTTCCACCTTGGTCTTAAGTAATGTGAAGTTTGCTTTTGAAAAGTTTTTCATGGTGGTTTCCTTGATTGGGGTAGGGGTGGAATGTCGATATCCAGAGTGATTAGTTTATGGTCTGATCTAACCAGCAAGGGGTTGACATCCGGTGTGGAACACCGGTCGCCCGTGTTGGTGATGACCAGGTCCAATATGTTGTTCCCTCTGGTGGGGATGTTGACCACTTGATCCAGGGTGTTCGAGTTTATAAATTCTAGGAAGCGTTGGGCAAGGGAGTTAGTACGTCAGTAGTTCTCCCAGTTTATGTTTGGGTAATTGAAATCACCCAGTATTAAGGTGTTTGGTAGGACCTTCAAATTTCACAGTGTCTCCAGAAATACGGAATGGGGGTCCTGGGCCATGGTGGGTGATCTGTAGCAAGCTACAATTTGAATTGCAGTTTTGCACATTGTTAGCTGCCCATGGATGATCTCTGAATTGTGCTGTGCCACTAAGCTGGAGGCGTGGGTATCCTTGATGAATATGGATACACCCCCACCTTTTGTGTTTCGGTCCTGGTTCTGTGGCTGAAAGGTATGGTATGAGTTATAGCCTAGTAGTGCTGGGGTGCTCTCAGGAGCCTTAAACCAGGTTTCTGTTACTGCACAGATGTCGATGTTCTCCATACTGAGGAGGGCCTCGAGTGCATGCATTTTGAGGTTTAGACTTCTGGCGTTGAGTAGCATTACCCTCAGTTTTTGGTTACTTGTGCTATTTATGGTGGTGGGTTTGTCTTTTGAGCCTTGCCTAAAAAAGGCACTATGGGGGTGGCAAGAGCCAGTATTCAAAAGCCTAAGGGTGACAGGTGCAAACCATCTCTTGCGAAGCAATGTGGCTTGTCGAGTGTGTCATCCCAGGCAGACATATACTGGATTCCCTTTAAATGACACCAGAAACTTAGCCAGTTGTTGAAATTGATCATTTTTTCTTTATACTATGGCATCATCCTTGGTGAGGGCAGGATGCTACTCAGGGTCAGGGTCATACCAGCCTGGGCTACATGATCAGAAAGCTATTCCATGTCTCTATTCATGTAGTTAAGGGAGGTACGTCTCAGGTCATTCACACCAACATGAACAATGACAGAGTTGTATTTGTACTTGTTTTGGAGTGACCTGAGTGCCTGTGTTATGTGGCGGATCCTGGCACCTGACAGGCAGCTAACTGTAACCTTCTCCTTGTCCAGCCTAGTTAGTGGGACATCAGTGTGCCTGACTATAGAGTCGCCTATTACTAGTGTGTTGGGTATGTTATTTTGCGTTAAGGGCTGTGCTTGCGTGGCACACTGATTATGTGAAGTATGTGTTTCATGGTTGGTGATGGGGTGTAGAGGTTGCTTGGATGTCTGCTTTGGAGGTCCCTGGTGCTTTTGCAGATCTTTATTTAGAGCCTCCGAGTGTGTTTTCATGTATTCATGTGTGTTATTTGCCGGTGTTGATTTATTAGGTCTATGTGAGACTGGTGGTGTGCTGCAAGTATTACCCTTCTCCTCTTGACTGTAAGTTCCAGTCTTGGGTTGAGAGAGCTTTGCCTCCAGTTTGGCTGTATAATTGCATCTCTCGCATATATTAGTGTTTGGTGGTAGGAGGAGAGGGTTGTCTGTGTACATGAGGCAGTTGTAACATTGCCTCAAAATGCCCAGATTCACCAGCTGGACTGGAGAGTACACTAGAAACTGCCCTTTGGACATGCCTGAAGAGGTACAGTAAGCTGTTTTTCTGATTGGCTGGTGGGGATGAATAGAGAGCCTTGTCCTTCTGGACAGTATAGGGGGGTCTAGTGCTAGGGTTAATTAGTGCTTGCTATGAGTTTTAAGCAAGTGCTTGACTTTGAAATGAATGGTTTGAGTGCTAAAGTTGAAGGTTTGTCTAGTCCCAAGGGAAAAATTGAAGAGTAGACTTCGTTGAGCAGAGAATAGTTTAACTCTAGCTAAATGGCGCTACCCGGTGCACAAAACCGCATAAATGTGGTTTTTATAGCAGGGAAGTGAAAGAGATAGAAATTAGCCCAAAATGGCTGATAAACAACTAACTTCTGGGCTGAAACCACTCCTCCAGGGACAGATAGGCTGCTCAAAGCTCCCCTCTCTCACAGGTGAACAGAGAAACTTCCTTCTATCCAAGTAAGGTATGGGCAGCACAGAAACTTGTAACTCAGCCCTGGATTCAGCAATAACCTGAAAACTGGACTATACTAGTTCAGAAAGGCGGGTAACAAGTATATATATATATTTTTTTTTTCAGAAAATAGAGTAGATACAATCAAAACAACATTTTAAATGCACAGAAAAGGCTATCACACTTTAGTGGGTAGCATACAACAGTTAAACAGATTATTTAAACACAAAAATGACTTAATTCAAGTGCAGGCAGCAAATAAGTACAATATGTAGCAATAACAAACTTTTAAAATCACAGATTCGCTAAAAAAACTGGCGTTTTAGGCGGAATTAGTTAAGACAGCAAGAAAAGCAGAAAAGTGATACCTAATCACTCCAAAGTCACTCTTTTGTCTCTCTGTTGCTGTAGACTCTGCAGAACACCTGGAAGGCACTTGCTTTTCTTGTTTTGAGAGATTTCCCCTATTTTGCAATACTTTAACATTTGTCAATCCCTCTAAATAATTCTTGTTACTGTTTCTCCATATCTCCTTTTCTTTTATTTTCAACATAGTTTTAAACTCCACTTAAATTTTATCCCATTCCTTAGCTATGTTTTCAGAAGACAAATCTGTCTTCTCTAGTAGTTCCTGAAATAAGTCCACAGCCCATTCCTTAAATTCCTCTCTTATCAACTGGTAGATGGGGAAGCACCAGTATCTCATTTTAATTTCATTACCGTGTGCTTTTATTTTAGTTATTATTAGTGCATGATCTGAAATAGTTATTGGGTGCATTTCATGACCTTCAATTAAATGCACATGTTCTGGTGAGATATAAAATCTATCTAGCCTAGCCCAGTTTCTGTATCTCTGTGAGTAATATATAAATTCACTCTGAACTCCTAGTACTGAATTCACATCTTCCATGCCAAACATTTTCATAAATTTCTTCAAAAATCTACCCTCCCTTGTTATATTATCCCTTCTAGGCCCCCACAGACACATCTTCTCTGTTGCAAACCAAATTCCAGTCTCCACCTATAAGTAATATTCCTTGCTGAAAGCTGATTATTTCACCCAAAAATATCTTAAGCTTCATTATAGCAGTTTTAGGGAGGATCTAAATGCATGCCAGTATAATCCTCCTCCCTAGCCAGTAGCCCCCTAGTACTATGGATATTCCATTATTATCTTTTTTCCTCTTCTATCATTATTGGAGCTCCTCTTGCAATTAAAATAAGTACTCCTCTTTTCATTTGCCCCAAATATTCCACTGAATGACCATCCTGAAAACCTTTCTTTATGAATTCACATTTTCAGTTCTTTCCATGTGTGTCTCCCCTGTAGCATAGCTATTTGCACTCTACATTTTTTAATATAGTTCACTACTTTCTTTTTTATTTTTATCTGTAAGACCATTTAGATTGAAAGACATTACAGAAAGCATCGTTTTCTTATGTAGTTATTATTACCACCTTTTATATATAACTGCTGTTTTGCTAAATGTCTAGTTCCAACTTTTTTGTTACATGTATATACTGTCTGGCAGTTTGGTCTTTTATATAGTTGTTTCATGGCATATCCATTTGCACTTATGTCACATCTTACATAACTTTTTCTCAAACAGAACAAACAACCCCCCCAAAAAAAACCTCCTAAAACCTACAAACTTTATAACAACACACAAAACTATGTAAATCTTCAAATAGTGAAGTTTTTGTTTCCTAATAAGCACGTAAGTTCTAAGTTGATAGCTACACAGATGGGCTAAAATTAACCAAAAGGAAAGGTTAGTCATGCTAAGATGCATGTTACAGCCTGTGCTATTAGTAAATGCTATTTAATTTTTTATATCTATATAAGTCTCCCAGTTGAGAAAACACTTGAAGGCTTTCAGTAAACACTTTCACCAAGCCATTTTTCTTTATCAAATTGTCTTCTAGTGACATGCAAACCAGACACTGAACTGCTAAGGGTACCTTGTTTTTCAGAAATAAAGACTTACAATATTTAATATTCTTTTTCATTTACATGCTTTGCAATAAACTTGTGACTGGATATTGTCTATGGTTTTTACCTAGTCATTTCCCTATGCAAGCATAGGAAAAAGCACACTGATTTTGTCATATTATGTTAACCACACCCTTGTGCTCTCCCTCCATCTCCTCCCCTCCTCATTCTTTTTTCATTGCAGTGTCTACATTTTTCAAAACTGGACAAAGAAAAAGAGAGAAGTGTGAGCAAGAAAAAACAAAAACATGTTTATATTAGTATCCCCAATGCATTTAAAAAAAAAAACCTGAGAGAAGGTTACTTCAAGTCTGTTTTTGTATTATCTTTAAAGCTGTCACATCTGGGAAAACTCCCTGATTGTTTTCAGGGAACATTATGTCTTAGCCAGTTTCTCTGTTTTTTTTTTCTTTTCCTTCAGCCAATCACCTTCTACCAGACTGTCTCCAGTTTCTCTTTACAAGACTGTCTCCACGGAGACAATCTGGTAAAGAGCAACTGTCTCCATGGAGAAAAGCTGCAGAAAAGCAACTTAGTATAGATACTTGCAAGGGCTAGAAAAACAACCTTATAATATTCAGTATTCTTTTTCATTTACTTGCTCTCTGTTTCAAAACAAAGGTCTCTAATCAGTCATTCTCCCATGCAAGAATGAAAAAGAAGCAAATCAGTTTGAACCCTGTCATGCCCTATCAATCAGGCTTGCTTTTTTTTTCTTCTTTTTTTTTTTTTTGGTAATCATTACATTGCCTATGTTTCTCAAAACTGCACAAAAAGAGAAGAGGGGAGAAAAATAAAAACACCTTTTTACAATCCCCATTACATCCAAAAATAGCATGCAAAGAAAACCATACAACACAGATACAATACTAATAAGAAAAGAAGGTGTTTTCCTTACTTACAGTTTGCATTCCTCCCCTCTTCCCCTCCCCAAAGCATTTCTCCGAGCATTAATGACATGAAGTAGGGCATATACTTGAGTCCCCCATTAAGCAAATAAATTTTGAAGAAGTCCAATGTTTCCAGATTTAGTTGTGCTGTCATATTTCACAAATATAACTAATGCTTTGTAATCCCACATCAAGTTACTGATTATATTACTG
Source organism: Protopterus annectens (assembly GCF_019279795.1). Classification (NCBI taxonomy): domain Eukaryota; kingdom Metazoa; phylum Chordata; order Ceratodontiformes; family Protopteridae; genus Protopterus; species Protopterus annectens. Next base: position 523,105,703 of record NC_056745.1, read on the forward strand.
TTTTTCTCCATCACCCAGATCCTGTCTCTGCTTCATTTCCAACATACTCTCAATTCTACTGGTCAACTCTCATGCTTCCTTCCTTCTCTCTAACATTTTCCTTTGAAATACCGGAAAAGGCTTTGCAGGTGCAGTCTCTCTCTAGTCTTTATTACTAGAGGAGCGAGAAGCCGAATCACCTTCTGTTTCACAGCTCAGTTTTTGTTGGACAAACTTCTGTATTTCCTCCTTTAGCATGCACTTTATCAAAAAATGATTTTGTCCCTCCAGGGAAGAATACCTTGAAGACAGCTGGATATAGCAGTTTGAATTTCACATCTGCATCTCATGAATTCTCTGAATAGAGGGATGCATTTACTTCTCTTTTGCCTGGTGTACAATGAGTAATCATTCTCCACAAACACTCTGCTGTCACCTACTTTTAGTATTTTGTCCTTCTGCTGCAGTTTTGACAAAATCAGTTCTTTCTGCTGGTAGGATTGGAACCTTACTATTAAAGGTCTAGGTTGCTTTCTTATCACTAGATTTGGAGCATACACCCAATGTGCCCGTTCAACTAATAAATCCTGCTCTGGTATACCAGTCCAGCTGCTTATTTGTGCTTTCATAAATTTAATGCAGTCTGTTCCTTCCAGCTTCTCTGGTATAGCTGAAAATCTCAAGTTTTCCCTACATGCTCTGTCCTCTAATTTTATTATTTTTGAAACATCTCTTCCTGAGCAGCCTCATATTCAGCCTGCCTTTTCTTCATTTCATGCTCTGACTTTTGCAGCTTTATCATCTCATCTGAATATCTGTTTAAAGCTGCTTCCATTTGTTCCAGCCTTTTGTTGTTTGTGTTAATATACTCTATCAGTGTTTTGTTTATTTTAACCAGGTCTGTATGCAGTTGTCTTATATCATCCTGTAGGTAGGTTGCATTACTTTTTTCTGAGCAGCTGTAAAACTCTCCCTAGTCAGTGCTTATTCCTCACTTTTTGTAGCTGATTTTTTTCCAGGTCTTCTGTAGTTCTTTATTCTTGGCATCCAGGCAGTGTACTTACTAGGCAGCTACTGAAATTCAACCATAAACACGAGTCTACTGGCCTTCTCTGCTAAGTTTCTGATTTCAAATTGGGAGAGCTAAAAACAAGCTGTTACTCAGTGTGTAGCCATCTTGGAACTCCCCCACTTGACAAAATTGTTTAATTATCAAGTAATCAGCCATATAATAAGCCGGCTTTATATGTTCTCCTTTTTTCAATCAGTTCACCCATCTCAGTTTTATATATCCACATAATACTATCATGATTCAAACCTAATCAGTCTGGAATAATTAAAGAATCATCAATACTTTTAACTATATTAGTCCATACTACATCTAATACTATATATTAGAACCTCTTGTAGCATCTTGAACAATTTGTGTATATCCATGTTCCTGACTATATTTTATCACATATTTGATTGCACCTATATAACTTTTAGTACAGTCCCATTTAAAATACAGATCATTAAAATCATCAGGCATAATACCAAAGATTTCTTTAAAGTCAACAACATCTTAAAATATTCCATAAGTTCTTTAAGCTTTTCTTTGGAGTTCTATAGAACAAACACAACTTAATTACTGATTTATTCAAATGCATTTTGGCTTATATTATCCCAAACTTCTCACAAAACATAATTTTATTAGAAGCCCACTTTTCTTTTCTATTAATAGATACTGCACCAACTTTTTTATGCTGTCTTACCACGTGGAATGCCTTATATCCATATAATCCTAATGCAGGTTTTTTTCTAGGAGAACCATGTTTGTTACCATCACAACAACAAACACCTCCTTCCTAACTCTTGTTTCAAAAAGAGACCATTTATTATTAAGCTTTCATGTATTATATAACATAAATTTCAAATTAACTGAATTCACCTATTTCACAGTACATAATACTGATGTATTACACCTAAAAAGATGTGAACACACAATAATTTCTTTAATAGAAATCTATCACCTAAATACCTCAAATGAATTTTATCATTGTGAAGAAAATGAAAACATGGTCATCTGTGTTATGTTTGGCAGGAGATTTGTATGTATTTTCAAATTAATTTGCATTGTAATGCAGCATGTCTAATTGTGAAATGCAAATAAGGTTTTACATTTTGAGCATTTCCCTGTTTAAACATAATGTTTAAAGAATCTGTTAGGGTCTTGATACATTTCAAACTGTGTATGTTTGAGAGGGAGATTCTAAAGTACTGTGGAGAATCAGCAGAACAGTAGATATGTCATTAGAGTGTTCCTGGTTGCTAGGTGATTATTTGAACAACTTATTGACAGGAAAAATAACTTTTTCAAACACCTGACTGTTATTTTTAAAATTAAGACAGTTGAGACTGTTAAACTATGCAGTTTGTCAAGTGCTGAGATGTTTGTGAAGAGTTGCAGTCAGTTACAGTGCTGTGCAGTGATACCTGAAGAAAAGAGAACTCACCAAAAACTGTAAGCCTGCCTTTGCCTTGCTGTTATGCTTTAGATTAGATCAGGGACAGTATTCTGTAGGTAGATTAGGAAAGTTTAGTTATTCAGACAGAATTTTCCTAGAATACTGAACTCCAGTACCTACAGTTTAATTTTATATTTCTGGTGACTGAATTTTGGTGTTTATTGAAAGTTATTGATTTACATTCTTGTAATCATTTTACTTATTATTAAATGTGTTTTTCATTACTTTACATTGTGGCTGGAAATCAGTGTTTTTTTCTTTAGAGATTAGAGAGTGTGTATACCTGTTTGACACTCCCCAGCTTCCCTTGAAGGCATGGCTGCTTTGGTCATAGCCATCATTTATTTTGATATTTAATTTTCATGATTGGAGACCCAGTTAGAAGGGCATGAAGATACTCTGATGGTGGCAGCATTACTGTATTATTTTGGGGAAGGAACACAGCTGGACATCTGTGTCAGGATTTCCTAGAAGTGTTTGGGTATGTGAGATTTAAATGTACTTTGAGAGTGAGTGTATCAGAGGTCTTAAACTGGGACACATTGTCTGAAGTGTATAATAAGGAAATACATTTGGGGTGGACAGAGATGTACAGTGGATATAAAACGTGTACACACCCCTGTTAAAATGCCAGGTTTTTGTGATATAAAAAAATGAGACCACAATAAATAATTTCAAAACTTTTCCCACCTTTAACGTGACCTATAACCTGTACAATTCAATTGAAAAACAAACAAATCTGTTAGGGGAAAAATATAAAAAATAAAAAATGTACAATAAGCTGGTTGCATAAGTGTGCACACCCTTAAACTAATACTTTGTTGAAGCACCTTTTGATTTAATTACAGCATTCAGTCTTCTTGAGTACACACCTACTATCAATTAAAGAGACTCTGATTAGCCCCAAATAAAGTCCAGCTGTCCTAGCAGGACTTTCCTGACATTTACTCAGATGCCTGCTACAGCAAAATCCATGGTTCACAGACAGCTTACAAAGCATCAAAAGGATCTCATTGTTGAAAGGTATCAGTCAGGAGAAGGGTACAAAAAAATTTCCACAGCATTGGATATGCAATGGAACACAGTGAAGACAGTTATCAAAACGTGGAGAAAATATGGGACAACAGTGACGTTGCAAAGAACTGGGCGTCCCTCCAAAATTGATGAAAAGACAAGCCGAAAACCAGTCAGGTAGGCTGCCAAGAGACCTACAGTGACACTGAAGGAGCTGCAGGAATTTCTGACAAGTACTGGTTGTGTACTACATGTGACAACAATCTCCAGTATTCTCCATATGTCTAGACTATGGGATAGAGTTGCAGGACAGAAGCCTTTTCTTACACAGAAAAACATCCAGGCCCAGCTAAAATTTGCAAAACAATACATCAAGTCTCCCAAAAGCATGTGGGAAAATGTGTTATGGTCTTATGAGACCAAGGTTGAACATCTTGTCCACAATTCCAAAAGGTACGTTTGGTGCAAAAACAACACTTCAGATCACCAAAAGATCACCATCCCCACGGTGAAGCATGGTGGTGTTAGTATCATGCTTTGGGGTTGCTTTTCATCAGCTGCAATTGGGGCTTTAGTCAAGGTGGAGGGAATTATGAACAGTTCCAAATACCAGTCAGTTTGGCCCAAAACCTTCAGGCATCTGCTAGAAAGCTGAAGATGAAGAGGAATTTCACTTTTCAATGCAACAATGACCCCAAGCATACATACAAATCAACAAAGGAATGACTTCACCAGAAGAAAATTAAAGTTTTAGAATGGCCCAGAAAGAGCCCAGACCTAAATTTAATAGAAAATCTGTGAGGTGACCTGAAGAGGGATGTGCACAAGAGATGCCTTTGCAATCTGACAGATTTGGAGTGCTTTTGCAAGGAAGAGTGGGCAAATATTGCCAAGTCAAGATGTGCCATGCTGATCGACTCCTACCCAAGAAGACTGAATGCTATAATTAAATCAAAAGGTGCTTCAACAAAGTATTGGTTTAAAGGTGTGCACACTTATGGAACCAGCTTATTGTTTTTTATTTTTTTATATTTTTCCCCTAACATTTGTTTTTCAATTGAATTGTACAGGTTATAGGTCACATTAAACATGGGAAAAGTTTTGAAATGATTTATTGTTGCCTCATTTTTTATATCACAAAAACCTGGCATTTTAACAAGGGTGTGTACACTTTTTATATCCTCTGTATAGTCCAGTCCCAGGAAAATAGAGCATGCTCCTTTTGTGCCCTTAGGGGAAAATTGTGAAATATTACTCCTGTTTAAGTGACAGTTTCACATTGTAATCAGTGGTGAGGATTGAATCTCCTTAGTTACTGACACAGGATAGTAAGGGACATCACATTTAATTGGTGGCAGTCCAGTGGGATATAGCTGGATGTCACATTAATTTGTGGCAGTAGAGAGATGTTTAATTGGATCCCAGCAGCCTGTGGGTAGTTGTCATTAAAGTGTGCACTCTTGTCAGCCACAAGGTAAACATTCAGAATTTCAATCCACCAAAGTTTTATTTATTTTTTTTAGTTAGTCAGGGATAGCAGGCAAGGATGTCAGCAAAAGATTTTAGCAAGCTGACAAAGATCCAGTTGGCTAAGGAGTGTGAAGTTAGAGGATTGGTGCATGCCAACCTGACCAAGAAGCAATGATTTCAGCCTTGGTTGCAGCCACAGCTCAGACCAGCCATTCAAAGGATATCTAATTTGGTGTTGGTGATGTGCAGCCTGCCGAGATGGGACAGTCCATCCACATTTTCTTCAGAGGACCTGAGAATCTGTCTGACATTAGAGAGACTGTGCCTAGAGGCTGAGGAGAGAATGCAATGCTTGGAGGCTAAGAAAAGGGAGAAGCAGCATTGATATGAACTGGATGATGAGGAGAGGCAGTGCAGATATGAACTGGAGGCTGAGGAGAAATGGCATCAACATGAACTGGAGACCAAATGGCTGGGGACCAGAGAGAGACTGAGGTGTTTAGAAGCTGAGGAGAATGAGAGACAGTGCTGGCATGAAGTGGAGTTTTTTACCCTTCAAGAGAGTCATGGAGGTAATGAGGAATGGAATAACTGGACCCTAGAAGTCATACAGGTCAGTAAACTGTTTTCTCAGTACAGGGATGGGGATGACTTTGATAGTTTTATTCAGATTTTTGAGAGTGTATGTAGACAATATTATGCATGAGCTATGGGTTTGGCTCCTGACTCCCTTACTCCATTTTAAAGCTGTTGAGGCCATGGCAAAATTGTTTGATGTAGATTGTTTGAATTATGTTAAAGTTAAGAACTGTCTTTTAGATTGTTTTAAACTAACACCTGAATCTTACAGAAAAATTTCATGAACATAGACACAAGATAGATGAAAGTGTACATGATTATATTGCTAAATTAAGTACTTATTTTCACAGATGGGTGAGTGGGTGTCAGGTCACCACTTCTGAGAGACTGGCAGACCTTTTGGTGAGGGAACAAGCCCTCAGTACTTTGACTGATGACATGAGAGTCTGGTTAGCAGGCTGAAAGTGCAACTCTACAGAGGAGTTGGGGAGAAAAGGGGGATCTCTACTTGGCAAGTAGAGCACCACTGCATAGGAAAGGAATACCAGTTCTGGACATGGACATAAGGGAGCCCATGGGGTATAGTCTGAACCACTCTAACAGAGTAACAAGTTATGGGGAAACTACTAATCCAGCGCATGGTTAAGGGTTAGATGTTTTATGTGTAACCAGAGGGAGACACATAGCAGCCAAATGTCCATCGAGGCAAGGTGAGAAACAGAAGGTGAAGGAGCCACCAAGTGTGGATGACAAACTGCCAGTGATAAGTTGTTTAGAAACAACTGGGGTGCCAAATTATCACCAACATTTACATTCTATCTTAGTAGATGGTAAACAGGTAACTGCTGAAAGGGACACAGCTTCTGATATAACCATTGTGAGGCCTGCAGTGGTTAGAGCAGAACAGTACTTGCTTGTGCAGTCCACTCCAGTCAGAGTGTTGGGAGGGACCCCATTTCAAATACCTTTGGCTAGGGTTCATCTCGACTGGGAGGATGGAAGAGGAAGCAAGTAAGTAGTTGTGTTTGAGGAGATTCCTGTAGATGTCCTGATAGGGAATGACTTTGATGATGCAGTACCTTGTGTACATGCAGTGACAAACAGTCGGGCTTGAAAAAAGGCATGTAGGTCCAGTAGTCTGGGAGAGACCCAGAAAGATCTCATACTTGAAGCTAGGACTGGCGTGGTGGCTGTTTCAGAGAAGGTGCTATCTGATAGCAGTAAGTCTGAATATGAGCCACAGATGCTGGTGGGTACTGATGTTCCCTTGGACATAGTGACTGCAAGGACAGAGATGAGTGGTGGTACCCAGAGTGACAGTGAGGTGCAGCTGTCGGAAGTGACTAGGCTTCCTGTGGAAGGGGAGCTTGTGTTTGACAAAATTCCTGTAGATGTCCTGATAGGGAATAACTGTGGTGATGCAATGCTATGTGTACGCAGTGATACATAATAAGGCTGGGAGACAGGTATGTAGGTCTGGTAGTCTGGGAGAGAACCAGACAGATCTCATACTTGAAGCTAGGACTGGTGGCATGTGTGGGAGAGAGAGTGCTATATCTGATAGTAGTAGTAGTGAGTCTGAGCCAGCATGCTGGCTGGTGGCTGATGTTCCCCCTTGGACATAGGACTGCAAGGACAGATGAGTGAGTGTACCCAGAGTGACAGTGTGGTGCAGCTGTCGAAAGTGACTGGGCTTTCCTGTGGAAGGAGAAGGGTTTTTGAAAAATTCTTGTAGATGTCCTGATAGGGGATAAGGAATGGGTGATGCAATGCTATGTATGCATGAGGATACATAATAAGGCTGGGAGACAGGTATGTAGGTCTGGTAGTCTGGGAGAGAACCAGACAGATCTCATACTTGAACCTGGGACTAGTGTGGTGGCTGTTTCAGAGAAGGAGCTATACTGCAGCAGTAAGTGGGAAAGTGAGCCACAGCTGCTGGGTGGTACTGATGTTCCCTTGGATATGGTAACTGCAAGGATGGAGGGGAGTGATGATACCCAGATTAACAGTGAGGTACAGCTGTTGGAAGATACTAGGCTTCCTGCAGAAGTAGAGCTTGGGAGGTTCAAAAATGTAGAGTTGAGACAGGCTCAAATTACGGACCCTGCATTACAAAGCTTGAGTGAGATAGTTAAGGAAGCACTTGAGGCTCAAGGAAGAGGAGAATCTGCATATGGGAACAAAGGTTTGTTATATAAAAGGTGAAAACTCCTAAAGGAGGGCTAGAAGGTGAAGTATTATGGCAGTTGGTACAGTCTAGTGCCTACCATCTGCCACTTCTAGTTATAGGCCCTAACATTCCTTGGGAAGGGGATATTAAGGCAGAGAAGGATGGTTTGTTGCATAGAAAATGGACTCCTAAAAGAGGGCTGGAAGGTGAGGTAGTGCAGCAATTGGTAGAACCTAAAGCTTACCTTCTGCCACTTCTAGCTATAGTTCCTAATATCCCTTTTGCAGATGATATTGATGCAGAAAAGGTGGCAAATGCTTTGCTGGAAATTTTCAGCAGTGTAGGTTTTCCATGGGATATACTGACTGACCAAGGTGCCAACTTCATGTCAGACCTGCTGACTTATCTGTGGAAGTGTTGTGGGGTGAAACATCTAAAACCCACCCCTACCATCCCCAGACTAATAGTCTTGTAGGAAGGTTAAACTCTACATTGAAGACTATGCTATGGGCACTTGCAGACCAACATGATATAGTGATCTTGGATAGATTAAGTAGGGCAGGATTAACCATTAAACCCAATAAGTGTCAAGTGGATATGGAAGAGATACATGACACAAAAAAGGTAACTTAACATCTTAATTAGGTCTGACATAAAGGAAAGAAGGGAGAATGGCACTATTGTACCCCTCATTAGGTCCAATATTGCATCAGTAAAAGATTTATTTAATCCAGGGAAGTCTTCTGGGGAAGACTTTTCTGCATGTTTTGTGATGAAATACTATGCAGAAGATAGTGTCATCAGGAACATCTTTATTAAGAATTGGTCAGTTTTTTCTTGGTTCAAGGGTGTTGTTGACAAAGTGGGGGATGAACCAGTTTTTGTTTACAAAAAAGGTAGAACCATAAAAAACTTTTTGGAATCCCCGGTAGGGGATTCTGTCATGTATTCTAACGTAAAGCCTGGCACCAGGAGATGTGGTTCTTGTGCCCAGTGTAGATACATTTTGACAGCGGACCAAGTTTGTGTAAATGGTAGTTCTTTTAAAGCCACTTTTGCCTGTAACTGTAATACCACAGGAGTGATTTATTTGCCTCTTTGTCAAAAATGCACCAGTTTTTATGTGGGAAAAACTCGGAGAAGGCTAAGGGAATGTATATATGAGCATTCCTTTGACATTAGCAAAAACAAGGGCACTAACTCCCCGGCTAAGCATATCAGTGATTATCCATTTCATCACTTTTTATTTTTTGAGTTAGACTGTGTTTTACAAAATCCTAGTGGAGGTCCTTGGGAGAACTTATTGGAGCAGCGTGAGTTGCTTTGGCAACTCAGGTTAAATGCTAATTCCCCCCTGGACTTAATGAACAAGTCTCCATAGGCAGTGTTTTAAAACTAAAGTCTTACCAGGTTTAAAAACATAGTTTTGTGTGAAATACGTTTACATATTTATTTTTTTTTATCCTGGTGTGTAACTTTGTTTTTCAGTTGTAAGTATTTTTTGATAATTAATTATGTGGGCGTGTGGAGTCACATGATTAACTACTGGATTATAAAAGCCTGTGTGGATTTGTTTTTTTGCATACTCTGAAAAAGTCTGTGTACAATTCAGACGAAAGTGTTCAGTATTGGAATAAATAGGTTTGGATTATATTTCTTCTGGTTCCCTGTGGTCCTTCTTGCTTTCTGTGGAATTTGGAGTGTTTTAAGGTATGGCAAAGGTCACTTAGGACACAGAGTGGGAAGTGGTAAAATTAGGCCAGAATCTGTCAAGGTGTAAGCTATGCAAGCGTGGCCAGTTCCTGTTACTAAGAAACATGTGGGAGCATTTCTAGGGTACTATATGAAATTTGTGCCCAATTACAGTACCATAGCTTCACCCTTTACTGACCTAACTAGGAAGAATAAACAGGACAAGGTAATGTGGACTACAGATTGTGAACAGGCATTCCAAAAACTAAGGAGATTTTGGGAGGACACCCTGTGTTAGCCAGCCCAGATTACAGTAAAGAATTTATTGTACAGGTACTTGTTTTGGATTGTAGGGTGGGGGCTGTGCTCATCCAAGTTTCCTCAGAAGGAGAAAAACTCTGCAGTGGGGTTAATAATGCTAATGCAAATGGATTTCCCAGGAGAGGAGTGGGTTAATATTCCCAGATAGACCCATTTTTCTCAAGCTTTGGTTTTCAAGAGTCACTAGAAAGTCATGCTTGAGTCATAAGGGGGGAGTGAGAAGAAAATGAAAACTCTTCTGTGTTAGCATGTTTGGCAGGAAATTTGTGTATATTTTCAGATTAACTTGCATTATATGCCAGCATGTCTAATTGTGAAATGTAAATACGTTTTGTAAATGTTGAGCATTTCCCTGTTTAAACAGAATGTTTAAAGAATCTGTCAGTGTTTTGATGCATTTCTAATTGTGCATGTTTGAGAGGGAGATTCTAAAGTACTATGAAGAATCAGCTGAACAGTAGGTGATGTCATTAGAATGTTCCTGGTTGCTAGGTGATTATTTGAACAGCTGATTTACAGGAAGATTTACAGGAAAAATAACTTTTTCAAAACAGCTGACTATTATTTTTAAAATTAAGACATTTAAGACTGTTAAGCTGTGCAGTTTGTCAAGTGCTAAGCAGTTTGTGAAGAGATGCAGTCAGTTACAGTGGTGTGCAGTGATACCCAAAGAAAAGAGAACTCACCAAAAACTGTAAGCCTGTCTTTGCCTTGCTGTTATGCTTTAGATTAGATCAGGAACAGTATTAGCAAATTTAGGTATTCAGATAGAATTTTTCTAGAATGATGGACTTCTAGCCTTCAGTTTAATTTTATGTTTCTGTTGATTGAATTCTGGTGTTTATTGAAATTTATTGATTTACATTCTTGTAATAATTTTACTTCTTATTAAATGTTTTTTTTTCATTACTTTACATTGTAGCTGGAAATCAGTGTTTTTTCTTTAGGGATTAGAGTGTTTATACCTGTTTGATACTCCCCAGGTCCCCTCAAAGGCCTGTCTGCTCTGATCATAGCTATCATTTATTTTCATATTTAATTTTCATAATTGGACACCCCTTTAGAAGGGCATGAAGACACTCTGATTGGTGGCAGCATTACCATATTATTTTGGGGAAGGGACTCTGATAGAAATCTGTGTCAGGCTTTCCCAGAAGTGTTTGGATGTGTGAGAATTACATTTACTTTGAATGTGGGTATATCAAAGGTCTTAAACTGGGACACATTGTTCTGAAGTGTATAATATGAAAATACATTTGGGGTGTACAGAGGTATATAGTCCAGTCCTGTGAAAATAGTGTGTATTCCTGTTGTGTCCTTAGATGAAGATTGTGAAATATCACTCCTGTTTAAGAGAGACAGTCTCACATTGGAGGTAGTAGTGAGGATTGAAGCTCCTTAGTTACTTATGCAGAATAGTAAGGGATGTCACATTTAATTGGTGGCAGTCCGGTGGGATACAGCCAGACATCACAATCCTAACCAACAATACAGGATTAACATCTATTTCTTCCCACAATGTTAAAACCTGTATTGCATCTTTATAACATATTTTTCTGTTATTATTAGTAAATCTTCTAGTTATTTTTGTGAGTGTGTATCCAAACTTCTTTACAGGAATAACAAAAAATCCAAATTCAAAATATTTTATTTTATTTCATTGTATTACCTCATTAATGTAATCATTAAAAATTGAAATAGTACTTCCACCAGTATTATTTACTCCCCCTACTATAATGACTTTACCATACATACTGTCACTATCAAAAATTCTTTTCAAAGCAATTAAAATATCCCACATTTAACAACCTCTCAAATAAGTCACTGCAATATGACCCTTTCTCAAGTTAAGTATTACATTTATCACATTCGTTAACATAGAAACTCCAGTAATCAGGACTTCTTTACAAGTAAGGTGACCCTTTTTCATCTTAGCACTCTTACTAATTTATCATCCAGCTCCACTGAACATATGTCAGCAAAACTTAAGGCCCTCCTTCTCTTCTTCCTTGTAACTCTTTCCCAGTTTTCCTCATCATTAGAAATATTGTCTTAAACAGCTTTCTTCATACTACACCCATTATCTATATAATTATCTGACAGGGATTCTTCCACAACAGTCATGATCATTGGTAACCTATTAGATTCAACACACATATGTTATTACTGACCATATCAGATGTTTGAACCCTTTGATCCACACAGTTACCATTATCCATTCCATCTTTCAGTTTCTCATTGATATCCATATCATTATTTTTACATAAATAAAAAGAAGTAATAGTTTGAACCTCTTTATTTTTAAAAATTCTGACCTCTAGAAAAACATGTGCAATCTTAACATCTAAATTCACTTGCACATCATAGTCTAACTATAATCTTTCTGAATTAACATCCTGATATCTATTACACATAAAATCCACAAGATTCCAGCCATCAGTAACATTATTATACATTTTACATACATTCCATTCTGATAAAAACCCCTATCCAATATGTCCTGTAGACAATATTTTATTTTGTATTGACTTGTTTTAAGTTTCTACCAAGTTCAGTTTATATTAGTATAGCGTTTGTAACAACTGTAATTACATTTGTTCATATCATAGTGTTATTAATGGTTTTAAACATATGTATTTTATATTAGGAATGAAATATTATATGGTGCTGCTTACTGTGATGGATTTGAAGTCTTCTTAAGACACTCAGTCTTGCTGGCTGGATTCTGCTGAAATCAAAGTCTGGTTATAGTTGCATTCACAGTCTGTTGCATACAGAAACTTGCAGAATATACACTGATGAGAAAATATACTTTGCAGCATCAACTTAGAGTAGTAACAAATAACTTTTTTATAATAAACCAAATGGACTAATGTTGCAGCTTAAAGTACTGTTCCACTTTACTTCCCATATAGTACAGATGATGAGAGATATAACATTTACCTCGAGACAAATGTGTCTCTACTAATACCCCCAACATAACTGGATTAATACAGATCTGTATATACAATTTTAGTCATGCACATACATATACATTTACTCTTGGTATTCTATTTTGGGGAATTGCTCATCCTGTAGAAACAATACTAATTGTTGCAGATGCTGACGCAAATGCTAACTTAATAATATTATTTTTAAGCTTCCTTGTTTAACAATGTCTTGTCACATTTTTGCTGAATTTATGAGGCCAGCTTTTCTGACAGTGTGAACATCCTGTATTCTATTTGTATCTGTTCTTGTGACAATGCTGATGTCCTGTTGTCCATTCTTTTTATATACAGAAAAACATGTTTTTAAGGAAACAGATTGTCACAGTGTTCTTTAAAAGCAGATTTTGCATTTTTGCTCTTGCATACATCCTGTTTTTAAGTCTGTAAGGGAAAAATGTCCATTCAGCAGATTCCTTATTTTCCAAACCACAGTCATTTAGTATGGATGCTGATCACATATTACTAAACTCTGTTTCTGCATTTAAGCAAGCTTTATTTTACACCTTATTATGTTGCATATTTGTAACAACATTACTTTCAACCTTAAAACCCTGTTAAGCATAATCTTACAAGGAACATGGGTAAAATGAATTATGAATGATTATTTGTAGTTTTTTATTTTTTAATTAGATAAAATGTATGAATGTTTCTAGGGAGGATTTTAAATGCTCAATGAATTTTTAATTGAACTTTGGTGCAATAGTATGAGTGAGATGTATATATGTGTATATATTTTCTCATAAAACTATTAGATGTTCATTCACTGCATCTTATGTGTATATCTCTTTAAATGTAATCTATTAGGTATTACTTCATGTACTACTGTTAGTGGGTGATTCATTAGGGTATAAATTATGTAAAGAGTTTAATCTCCAGACTTTGCCATTTTAAATTATTATGCATAAAACATAATATATAACAGGTTTTTGTATGACTACCTAATACAGGTACAATGTATTATTTTTTCAGTTCAAAAGTAAATTGCTGTCTTGTTCACCTGTTATGAAATCTTACACATTGTTCATGAAGCAGGATCATAGTAGCTGAATGCTGCATTTGGAGACAAATATATTCAAAACCATTGAAATTATAGACCTGTGTTTAACTTGGGGAATGCTGTGATGCCTTATGTTTAACCTAGGGAATGCTGCAGTGCTCTGTGTTTAACCTAGGGAATGCTACAGTGTCTTGAGTTTAACGTAAGGAATGCTACAGTGCTCTGTGTTTAACCTAGGGAATGCTACAGTGTCTTGTGTTTAACCTAGGGAGTGCTACGGTGCTCTGTGTTTAACCTAAGGAATGCTGCAGTTCCCGGTGTTTACCCTAGGGAAGGCTACAGTGTCTTGTGTTTCAACCTAGGGAATGATACTGTGCTTTGTGTTTAACCTAGGGGAATGCTACGGTGCTCTGTGTTTAACCTAGGAAATGCTGCCATGCCCTGTCTTTGACCTAGGGAATGCTGTAGTGCTATGTGTTTAACCTAGATAATGATGCTGTACCCTCTTTAACCTAGGGAATGCTGCTGTGCCCTGTATTTATCTTAGGGAATGCTGCACTCCACTGTGTTTAACCAAGGGAATGCTGCTGTGCCCTGTGTTTATGTTAGGGAGTGCTATAATGACCTCTGTGTAACCTAGGGAATGCTGCAGTGCCCTGGGTTTAACCTAGGGGGAATGCTGCAGTGCCCTGTATTTAAATTAGAAAATGCTGCAGTGTCCTATGTTTATCTTAGGGAATGGTGCAGTGCTCTTTGTTTATCTTAGGGAATGCTGTAGTACCCTGCATGTAACCTAGGGAATGCTGCAGTGTCCTGTGTTTTTCTTAGGGAATGCTGCAATACCCTGTGTATAACCAGGGAAAACAGCAGTGCCTCATGTTTAACTTACAGAATGATGCAATCACCTGTGTTTACCTTAGATGATGCTGCAGTGCCCTGCGTTTAACCTAGGGAAGGATGCAGTGTCCTGGGTTTAACTTGGAGAATGCAGCAGTGCCCTGTGTTTAACCTAGAGAATGCTGCTGTGCCCTGTGTTTATCTTGGGGAGTGCTATAGTGTCCTGTGTGCAACCTAGGGAATGCTGCAGTGTCCTGTGTTTAACCTAGGGGGGATGCTGCAGTGCCCTGTATTTATCTTAGAGAATGCTTCAGTGCCCCATGTTTATCTTGGGGATTGCTGTGATGCTTTGTTTTCAATTTACAGAATGATGCAATGACCTATGTTTATCTTAGAGAATGTTGCAGTGCCCTGTGTTTAACCTATGGAAGGATGCAGTGTCCTATGTTTAACTTGGGGAATGCTACAGTGCCCTGTGTTTAACCTAGGGAATGATGTAGTATCATGAGTTTAACTTGGAGAATGCAGCAGTGCCCTGTATTTAACCTAGGGAATGATGCAGTGTCCTGGGTTTAACTTGGAGAATGCTCCAGTGCCCCGTGTTTAACCTAGGAAATGATGCTTTGTCCTGGGTTTAACTTGGAGAATGCTACAGTGCCCTATGTTTGTTTTAGGGAAAGCTGCAGTGCCATGTGTTTAACTTCAGGAATGTTGCAGTGCCATGTGTTTAACACAGGGAATGCTGCAGTGCCCCATGTTTAACCTAGGGAATGTGGTAATTTGTTCTGCACAATACAGGCAAAACTGTACATCAGAAAGGCATTTTATAGTAACTTTATATACCCTGAAAATACATTGTAATGATATCCCAAAAAATGCAGCACACTAAGAAATACCTGTGTGTCAACTGTAAACATGTAAAAGGAGCATATAATTATCTCTGGTAGGGTGTATCTTGGGACTTTTCATAGGTGGAAAATCAGGAATACCTTTGAGGGAGGAATTGGTTGACAGAACCTTTTAAATACCTTTTGGGAAATAATGTCAAAATGCATCTTAAAATGAAAAAGGTTGCCATAGTAATAGGATACAGATGGCACCTGGATCTG
The DNA here is from genome assembly GCF_019279795.1 of Protopterus annectens. Taxonomy (NCBI): domain Eukaryota; kingdom Metazoa; phylum Chordata; order Ceratodontiformes; family Protopteridae; genus Protopterus; species Protopterus annectens. The sequence goes on from NC_056745.1 coordinate 523,121,371, forward strand.
GGACTTAGTGGGCAAACATTGTTTCACACAGAATATGATGGCTGTATAGTGTCATGTTTGGGAACAGTGAGAAGATTCAAGAATGCTTGGAACAGACAACAGAAAGTTCCTTTGGGTCAGAGTGGTAGAAATAAGTAGGCAATAGTTTGCCTTGCTCTAGTATACTTGTCTTTTGGTGCTGCCTAGCATTATTTCTTTTCACATACTCTACTTATTTCTACTTTCATGACTTTTTATGATGTGTGCTTCCAAGTTTATTATGTTATTTTTCTGTTTTATAAATGATATGTATATCATTACTCATGTCTGTTGGAAATGATATGCCTTGCTGCATGTGCCTTCAGATCAACCATTAGTTGAAAAAAGTTCATGGACCAGTTCATTTATTCAGTTAACAAATAATTAAAAATTGAGATCTCCAGTTCAGCTAGTATTATGGGTACATGTGATACAACAAGCTTCACTTATTTGCTTCGAAATTTATTTACATCTTTCTGTAATAAATGCAGTTGTTATCCAGTTAGTTAATAAAAGGTCAGCATGCAGTTATAGCATTTTAATTAGAAGAGCTGCTGTATAGGTTACTATAAGGCCAGATCCGAAACATTCATGTTACTAAAAGGCCAAATCCCAAATGTGCGGGGCAGTATAATGCTGTGAAGTCTCTCCTCTGCTGCCTTAAGGTCTTCAGTGAGGCAAACCCCATAATACTATTAAGAAGGCACAGACAGCCCAATTATATGTGGACTACAATCCAAGGCTACTACTCCAAAGTCTGCAGGAACTACCAACCAGAGAGAATGCAGCTGTATAACATTGTGTTAAGACAAGGTGGATTTTGAATGTTGTTGAGGACAAGACTGTTGGTATGGCAAAAGTCAAACAGTCAAATGCCATCCTGGATATGTAGTAATTTTCTGTAAGATAGTTGTACCAAACAATATGAAGGAAAAGGTACAGCAAAAGATCTAGGTTATAAACATGCAAGATTGTACACCCCACAAACGTCTACCCAGCTATTGTGGTGATCAGTGACACTTGTGGGCTGTATTCTGAATGTGCACATGGTTGTACAGCTTCCCATTGTGAAATGAAAACTGGTCAAGGACTGAGGCTGAAGCCAGAAAGATGCAACTGTACTATTATTTATATTTGCAAAACTATAGCAATTGTACATTAAATAACACAGCTCCTTTTCACATAATAGCTAGGCATTTACTAGATGCAGAACATAAAATAAAATTGCACATTATATGAAGTGAGATGTGCTGCCATTTAAATGTTAAAATGCCCTGGCCTAACTGCCATAGTTATTGGTGAGGACTGATGAGGCCCTGTTTTGTATTTGGACATGGAGGTAAACCAGGCATAACTCCTTTTGCAATCTTACAGAAAATGTGCATTAAAATTCTGCAGTATCATTGCTTGGCATATGCCATGTGATCACTGATTATCCTTCTGACAGCTGAATGCATCATTAATGCTCTGTATTTGCTCAGTAAATATAAAGCAGTTTTTTAGGAATAACAACACAATCCAGGTTACAATGCCAAAAAGAGGAATTATCTTAAATTATAAATAGTTCACAACATTTGCATAAGACTAGTTCAAAAATGTGAACTGAAGCTTGCTTTATTCCCTTATAAACATGGGTTTTTGATCCCATTTTGGCTTTTCTTGTAGCTTTCAGCATGTGCTGGTTATTTAAAGAAATTAGCTAATCTTTTTTTTTTTTTTTTTTTTTTTTTTTTTTTTTTTTGCAGGGATGGCAATTGAAGATACCGTATCTGCAAAAGTGGTTTTTGATGCCTGGACTGCAGAAAACAGAAATGTTTAGGCAGAGCACAGAAAAAGCACATCTTTAACACTTTTGAGAGATGAATAAAAACCTGAATCTGAATATGAGAGCAGTACAGTGTCTAAAATATGCTAGCATAACACAGTTGTTATGCATGAGAACCAATCATAGTGAAACACTGCTAGATATTAAAGTCATTCCTTTTTTTTTTTTTTAATGTAAGACCTTATCAAGATGAGTAGGACATATTGTTTTCACAGGACTTATTTGGTGAAATTGTAAAACCATGGTCTTTGGAAGTAACTCTTAATATAGTAGAAGCCAGGTTGTACCATTTGAAACCACATAAAGCCTTTCCTAGTACACAAGGGGCCCTCCCAACTGTCCTGGCATTGGCATTTCTCTACACGTTGAATAAGCAGCAGCTCATGAGTGACTGCCTGCTGTTAACCCATCCTTACTCAACTATCCTCCTATCCCAAAGTTAATTGTATATCTGCCATAGTTTTATATACTTTGTTTTTACCTCTGCTGGCAGACCAGACACACCTTGGAAAAGCAGATTTATACACTTGTCATCTTCTCACTGGAGAAAAGAATTATTTTTTATATTGCACCCAAGTTGTTCATTTTGTTGTCACCAGGCTGTTCATCACATATCATACACTTTTGTTCTTGCATGTTTTTTTTTCCCTGAACGATAGCTACTTTACCTTTCTCCTGTTTTAAACTAAATCATAAGAAGTCTAACCACTGTCTTGCCCTTAGGTCACTCCAATGGCACAAATTCTCCAAACAGCTACTTATACCCCAGCTACATAGTGCACAGTCTATCCTATATGAACCCTCATCCTGTCCCTTCAGTTCAGATTTAGTTTCCTTCTATAACCCCCCTCACCCCCATACACCCAGTAAACACTTCCTTCAGTTGTACAAACCCAACAAAAACATTGGTAAGACCCTTTACAAATACTCTGTAGCCCATCGTTGGAACTCACTCCCTCTCAACATAAGAAGCATTCAGCATAAATACCTGTTTAAGAAAGAACTTGAACTTTTTCTCCTGAAGACTTGGTCATGCCCTTGTCAAACCCCTCACTTGATCTAGTCTCCTCTCTTCTCATCTTATCTGCATTTCCCTATCAGTTCTTTTTCCTCCTTGTACTTGCTCTAGCAAACTGTATTCATACTGTACTCCTTTGTGTAATATTCTCTAAATCTTTTAATTGTTGTTTGGCCTATGCTATATACTTTTGTTCTCAAATTTTGGAAATTGTATTTAACTGTTATTTTACCTATGCATTGTACTGCTGTGCACAATTTTTTGACTTGTACTATATTTCTGTGACCCTACTTTAATATTTTGTAAATATAATTACTTGTATTATTTCTGGAGCTTTTGTCCTTGGGTCTGCACAGAAAATGGGCCCCTGGCTCAGCTGGACTAACCCGGTTAACAAATGTCAGTAAATAAATTAATAATAATATAAATAAGTAGAGTTCCATAAGTCAAGACAGGTTGTTGGCTGGAGGAGTACTGGCAATATTTTATTAATGTAACACACTGTAGGGTATTTTAATTCATACTGGTTACTTAATAGTTTTATTGATCTGAAAAAATTAAAAAAATGGTAAAGTGTGACAACACATGTTATAAGGTCATTTTTACTGTATAATTAAATGATGAAGTGAAAGAATAAAAAAAATGTAAACTAAAACATCGCCCTTTGCCTTGGTTTGCATATTTGAATTGTTTGCATTTTGGACTCAATACTTGCAAGAGATAGCATACATTACGCATCTGAAGAACGTTTAATCAAATTCTGCTTTGTGCGACTGATGTATTTAGCTCATTGGATTCAGTTTAGCAATGCAGAGAATGACTGGACTATGAACTGAAAACTTCTACAAAGCCAACAATCAAAGTACAGAAAAATAATACCTAAAGCACAGAAGGGCAAAATATTTAATTTTAAGCACACCCCTCAAATTTATATAAATGGTCATGCTGACTTAAGGAAGGGAGGAATCTCCCAAAAGAAGTTGATCATTGCCAGAGCATACTTAGAGAAAACACTGGCAATGATTTTGTAAGGAGAATAAGTTCAATGTTATGTCTTCCAATGTTTTTTTTTTTCTGCAGGCAGATGAAACTCAGGGAATTTCACCTCAACCAACTATAGAGGAGCCATACATGATACTCTAGACTGCAGTAAATTTATAGTGTACTGAAATCAGCAGTGGTTAAGGCAGTGAAAATAAAATGGAAATCACAAGTATCAATACAAATATCTAAAATACAGAGATAACCAGCCACACTCATGCTAGTTTCTATCTAGTATAATAAACTAAGAAACACGATGGTCCATGAGTTTCCTTTACACATTTATTTATTTATTTGTTTGTATTTGTGTTCTGGGTAGAGCACTGATCTCCATGGACCTTTTTCATACTCAGCATGGGAGTGCTGTCTGGCTGACATGAGCAATTTAGGTAGGATAGCAATGAAAAAGGATGAAAAACATCCATACAAACATGCTTTGGGACTAAGCACATAAAACAAAATTGTGAATAAAAACAACTATGAACAGTATGGTATCAAGAAGTTAAAGGCAAAAACAGTGAAGGTGTAGGACAACAAAGTCATGCATTTAAAGCATATGAATGTGGAAAAGAGCACATTGTGTTTATGCTCTAAACCTGAGCATGAGAAAGCAGCCAAGACTTGTATTAATAAAGATGTAATCCTACAAGCAGAAAGAGTTGATTCTGACAAAACTGTGGCAGAAATGCAAAGTACTAAAGGATGGAGACAGAGTGTTTGTGGAAATGATTAATTACTCTACACCAGGGAGAAGAGGAGCAAATTTATTTCAACAATCGGGGAATGTTAAAAGGCAGGCATGAGATTCAAGCTACTGTATCTAGCTGCTAAGAATATTTTTCCTTGAGGATCAAAGTACTTTTTTTTATGCTGAACAAGCTGAGGAGGAAATAAAGAAGTTTGTCCAACAAAAGTGAGCCATCAAGCAGAAAGGAATTCTGCTTTTTATTCTTCTGATAATAATACTTACAATGACTTTGCCAGTGAAACCTTTTCTGATATTGCATAGGAAAATCCCTGAGAGATGGAGAAAAGCACAGGAGTTGACCAGAAATACTGGGATCACATTAGAAATGAACCAGAGATTGGAGATGGGAGATAGACATCAACATGAAGAAAACTAGCAACTTGGATATGAATGAATAAATGTTAGACTAAAAGGCATCATTTGCATTTGTGAAATATGGCTGAACAAGAAAAACTGGAAATATTGCACTTTGACTTTGTTAAACTTGTAGGGGACTGCAAAACATTTACCCTACTTCATGTCATTAATGTGTTGAAGAACATTAAAGGGAAGGGAAGAAGAGGGGAATAGGTAACTAAGTAAAACAATTTTTGCTCTTAACTGTATTTTTGTGCAAAAATTCCTGTCATAAACTGCATTTAATAAAGTATTTTCAGTCAGTTATGTATGATACCAGGTGCCCCTTTTCTTTCTTCTTTTTTAGTTTTCAGAAATGTAGACATTGCAGTGTAAAAAGAGAAGAAAGTCTGGACAAAAAGTATGTTTAAGATAATAGGATTTAATTTTGAGTTCTTGAGGTGAGGAATGGGGTATAAAAGTAGACAGGTCATGACATAAATAGAGTTGATATCACTGGGTTAAGGCCCTTGGCTTGATCTAACTACAAGTTTTAATTGGAAGCACATAAAAAATAACATTGAATGTAGTGAAAAGTTTTCCTTTAGCAAATAAATGTTCACAGTGTGTTTTAGCTGCTATTATGTATATATAGACTTCTTTGTATATGTAGACTAGCTACTTATTCTACTGTATTACTACCTCTTAAATCATTTTTCAGTTGTGCACTTGCCTTGCTTCATTTAAAAAGTTTTAAATTGCTATTTTTTAGAGTTTTAATTGCATTTACTGTTTAGAGCTACACACTCAGGTGTGTTAGCATTTTCTGTGTTTATTTACTGTATTATTGCATTGTTTAGCCTGTTTTAACAAAAAAAAAGAATACTATCTTGTTTGCTCATTTCCCGCCTTTCCTAGCTAGTATAGTCCAGATCTCAGGCTTTGCTTGTCTAAGGACTTTATTTTCTGTGTTCAGAGCTATCCAGACCTTGCTGTGGTAGAGGGAAGTCCTACTGCTTACCAGGGAGTGGTGAGCATGGTACTGCCTATCTAATGCTAGAGGAGTGGTTTCCAGCTCTGAAATTGTAATTTTATTAGCCTTTTTGGCTGATTTCTATCCCTTTCAACTTTCTGGCTTACAAAAGTGTGTGTTTGCATATTTTTCACATCGTGGGGCTACAGTTAAACTATTCCAGGTGCCAGAAAGTCTGCTCTTCAAATTGTCCCTTAGAACTAGCTGGTTTCTTAGTAGCACTAAAATCTGAACCCCTGTGACTAGCACTTGCTCTAGAACCTGGTGGAAAGCATTAGGAAGCCTTAAACTTGATACAAGCACTCAACTTTCCTTGTCAATAAGGAGAAATTAACAGTAGGCACTAAACAGCCTATAATTGCAAAGTACCTTGCAAAGGTAAGGGAAAACAGCTCCTGTACTTTACAAAAAAAGCACCCAAACAGTCGTGTCCAAGGGTCAGCTTCTGGTGAATTCTCCTGTCCATCTGGTGAATCTGGGCATACTGGGGCAATGCAACAACTGCCTCATGTACACAGACAACCCTCTCCTCCTACCACCCAACACTACATCCTACTAGAGATGCACTTACATAGCCAAACTGGAAGCAAAGCTCTCTCCAGCCAAGATTGTGCTAGACAGTCAAGTGGAGAAGGTTAACACCTGCACTTCACCTCAAGCAACACATAGCCCTTCAAAACCCACACCATTAACACCCACACATAGCAACACTAAACCCACATATATGGAGGCCCTGAACATTAACCTGCCCAAGGAACAAGGACCTCCGAAGCTGAAACGCAAACACCAGTCACAACCAAAGTGACACATAGCTCACAACACCAGTGTGCCACCCAACAACAGCCCCTAAGACAAGACAATGTACCCAACACTTTAGTCATAGGTGACTCTATAGTCAGGCACACTGATGTCCCACTCACCAGGCTTTACAAGGAGAAAATTACAGTCAGCTGTCAGTCGGGTGCCAGGATCCACCACATAATGCATGCACTCAAGTCACTCCACAACAAGTATAAATACGACTGTCATTGTCCATGTTGGAGTGAATGACTTGAGACGTACCTCCCTGGACTACATGAAAAGAGACATGGAAGAGTTCTCGGATCATGTGGCCTGGGCAGGTATGACCCTAGCCCTGAGTAGCATCTTGCCTTTGCCCAGAATGATACCGCAGTATAAGGAAAAAATGATTGAATTCAACAATTGGCTAAGCTTATGGTGTCATTCAAAGGGGATCCAGTATCTGTCTGCCTGGGAAGACATGCTCAACAAACCATGATGCTTTGCCAGAGATGGCCTGCACCTGTCACCCCTGGGATTCAGGTTACTGGCTAAAGATCTTGCCACCCCTATAGTTCCTTTTTAGGCAAGGTTCAAAGGACAAAACCACCACCGCAACAGATACAAGCATGCAAAATCTGAAGGTAATGCTACTAAATGCTAGAAGTCTAAACCTCAAAATGCACTCTCTTGAGGCACTCCTAAAAATGGAGGACATCGATATCTGTGCAGTAACTCAGACCTGGTTCAAGGCTCCAGAGAGCACCCCTGCAATACCAGGCTACAACTCTTACCACACTTTTCGGACACCAAACCAAGAACAAAACACTAAAGGTGGAGGAATGTCCATATTCACGCCACCAGGCTAGTTGCCCAACACAATGCATCTGAAATTCTCGAGGTGCAACTAACAATAGGTAAGACTGCAATCTAAATTGTAGCTTGTTACAGATCCCCCACCATGCCCCAAGATTCTCACTACACCTTTCTAAACATACTGGAAAGAATTAAGATACAACTAAACACCCTAATACTGGGTGATTTCAACTACCCTGCCATTAACTGGGAAAACTACTCGGGTACCAACACCTTTTCCCAACGGTTCTTGGAATTCATAAATTCCAATGCCCTGGATCAACTAATCCATTGTTCCACCAGGGGCTCCAATATCCTAGACCTGGTCATTACCAACATGGGAGATAGATGCTCCATACCAGTGGTCACCCCCTCATTGGTCACGTCTGGCCATAAGCAAATCACACTTGGCATCCACATCCCACCCCCACCCCCCAGTAAGGAAACCACCGTAAAAAAACTTCTCCAAAGCCAACTTCATGCTACTCAAGTCAGAAGTGGCAAACTTCATGACACCCATTCAGACAGGATCTGAAAGTTCGACTGCTGAATCCTACATTAAGGCACATATGAGCACATCCACACGTGCATGAATTGTGCCATCCCAAATAGAACCAAGACGATCTCCTCCAAAAAAAAGAAGCCGATCTGGTGGTCCCCTGCCATAAACAAACTATACAACAGAAGGAAGAAACTATTGCAGAAAAGAGGAAAATCTCAGGATGCAAAAAACTCCCTTACCAGCCTCGGTAAGAAGCTGAGATCCCTCATAAAACCCTCCAAAGCTAGTTACAAAAATAAAATTGCCAAAGATTCCAAAGACAACCACAAGGCATTCTATAGTTATGTCAAGAATCTAAATGGCAATGCTCAGATCTGCTCTGAGCTACAACAGAATGGCATTAAATATACTGATCCCAAGGATATTGCCAATATCCTGGCATTTCAATTTAGTGCCAACTTCACCCCCCTCTCACCCCCTAAAGGGCCCATCTCAATACCAAAAGATTGCCAAATTCCAGTAATCATGGCCACACAGGTAGAAACCACACTCTCCAAAGCTAAGAGTACAGCATCCATGGGACCAGATGACATCCTGGGCTGTGTACTACATGAACTACAAAATGAACTGGCACCTCACCTAAGTGTCATGTTTAATCATAGCCTCACCTCAGGCTTCATGCCCACTGAGTGGCGCACAGCTACAGTTATCCCACTCCACAAGGGGGGATCCACCTTGGATCCCGGGAACTACCATCTCATCAGTCTGATGAGCCTGATCTACAAGGGCATGGAATGCATTATCATGGAACTTATAAACAAAGACATTGGCAACCTTCAAATACTGGACCTCACCCAGTTTGGGTTTATGAAGGGCCGATCTTGTCTCCTGAACTTTATTGACTTCTTCAAATCAGTCTCCAGAGCTGTGGATGAGGGTAAGATGGTCCACACAGCCTATGTGAACCTTGCCAAGGCCTTTGACCGCATCATCCACTCTGGAATCATAGATAAACTTACTAAGCTGGGCATTAATCCCTATGTCACCCAATGGGTTGCCAACTGGCTTACTGACAGAACCCAGACTGTAAACGTAGCTGACTACAAATCCAGCTCCAGACAAGTGGTGCACCTCATGGTTCAGTCCCGGGACTGCTCTTGTTTGGCATCTACTTCTCTGAACTAAGGGACTCTGGCTAACAAAGTTCGCAGATGACTGCAAACTGGGAGCCATTATTGAATCCCCAAATGATGTAGATATTCTACAAAAGGGCCTTACAGAAGCAGATGCTTGGTGCCAGAGCCATGGGCTCAAGCTTAATGCCAAGAAATGTATAGTTATCCCCTTTGAGGAAAAAAAAAGGACCCATGAATTACCACATAGGTGGCAGTACACTAAACACCGAAAGTGTGATGAGAGACATAGGGACACAGGTGGACAGTGGTCTCACCTTCAATAACCACATCGCCACAACAGTCAGGAAATCCTTCTATGTGGCACACCTCATCACTAAGGGCTTTTCATCCAGAAAAAAAGGAGATCATTGTCCCACTGTACTCATCCCTCATTAGACCTATTATAGAATACAACACTCCCTTTGGTATGTACCTCACAAGACATCTGCAACAGCTGGAAAGGCTGCAGAAATACCTTACTAAAAGAATCACAGGCCTAAAGCAGATGCCCTATGCTGACCGTCTAAAAAAACTCAAGCTGTACTCTGTGGCATATCGTCTACTCTGAGGCGATCTCTGCTTAACATACAAGGCCATGTCAAACACTGATCTGTTGGACATGCTCCACTTAAAGAAATCTCAATCCCTCAGAACCAAATGCTCCAGGGATCTAAACCCTGTCATCACAATGAACAAAACATGCTGGAGGGATAGGTTCCTGACCCAGAGACTCCACATACTCTGGAATAGACCGCCCATACATGTCAAGCAGAGCACCTCCTTGGCCCTCTTCAAAAGGAACCTTGACGATTGGATGGGAGATAGGAAATTCACCCCAGGGATCATATCAGTCACCCTACTAGACACGGGTCCAGGGAAGTAAATATTGTGGGAAGAAATATCCAGGGAATTGTTATGGCTAAGCTTGTATAGGCCCTAGGGCCGATAGCCTAGTACCAACCTATGAACCTATGAATCACAAGCTTATAGCTGAAGGCAACTATGCCTCAGGTTATGCTTCTGTGGTAACAAGCAGATAAGCGGACAATACTTAAGGATAAATGTTAATGTTTTCTGAAAGCATTCAAGTTTTCTACATCCAGGAGAGGAATAAAGATAATCAAAATACAGCACAAAGTATAAGTAGTAACACAGGCTGTTCTATAGATTTTAGCATGGATAACCTTTATTATAGGTCAATTAAAGCCTGTGAGTGTTATCTGTGAATTAGGGATAATTGTTCCAATTAGAAGGGTTAAACTTCATTAATTGAAGATGTACACAGTGTTGTGTTTGTATTACATTTATAGGTTATGGAGGTATTTTGGGTGTATGCATGTGTTTTTTTTAAGATTTTCAGTAAAGCAAAAAGCCTTGTAAGATTTGACATATGTTCAAATGGACATGACAAGAAACAACTGCATAAAAGACCAACATGCCAAACATTATGTATGTAACACAAAAGCTGAACATAGTCATTTAAAAAAATGTTATACATAACAGGTGCAACATTAACTTCTTATGATGGCAAAATGTTCCATATTATCCTGGAATGTGAATGGTCTCACAGGTATATACAAAAAGAAAGAGCAGTGAACTATATTAAGAAATACTGATTGCAAATAGCTATGTTAAAAGAGACACATTTGGGAAGAAATTAACATGTGAATTTGATAAAAAAAAGTTTTTTCAGGATGGTTACTCGGTGGAATATTTGGGGCAAAGGGAAAAGGGGTGTTTATATTAATTGCTAGAGGAGCTCCAACAGTGACAGAAGAGGAAAAAAAAGATGATAATACTAGATTTGTGGTAGTAAAGGGCTACTGGCAAGGGAAGAGGATTATGCTGACGTATTTATATTTCACATAAAACTGCTAAAATGGGGCTTATGAAATTCTGGGAAAAGTAATCAGCTTTCACTAGGGAATATTGCTTACAGGTGGGGACTGGAATTTGATTTGCAACAGTAGAATTTATCTGGGGGAACTAGAAGTGAAAATAATTCAAAAGAGGGTAGATTTTTGAAGGAATTTATGAAAATATTTAGTATGGAAGATGTAAATTTAGTAGTAGAAACTCAGAGAATTGACATATTATTCCCCAATGTACATCAACTGGGCTAGGATAGACATAAATTATATTTCACAGGAACTTGTGCATTTAATTGAAAGTTTTGATATACATCCAATAACTATTTAAGATCACACACCAATAGTATTTAAGATAAAAATGCAGGAAGAATAAAAAAAGATAAAAATTCAGGGTGATGAAGTAAAGGTGAGATACTGGCATTTCCCCATGTATTGGTTAGAAAGAAAGGAATTTAAGGAATGGGTAATGGAACTTATTTAGGAGTTATTAGAGATGACAAAAATTTCATCAGAAGATATAGCTAGGGAGTAGGATAAATGAAAGTGGAGTCTAAAACAGGGTAAAAGTAAAAGAAAAAGAATATGGTTAAGAAGTAACAAGAATTATTTAGAGGTATTGACAATAATTAAAGTATTGCAAAATAAGGGAATCTCGCTGAACAAGAAGAGGCACAACTGCAGAGTGCTAAAGAGAAAATAAGGGACTACCTGGATAATAGAATTTAGAAAGACTGCTGTTAAGCAACCTTTTTATGATAACTCCAAAGGGAAAAAAAAACTTTTAGCGCAATGACTCAGGCATCAGAAAGCAGAAAAGGCTGTTGCTAAGGTTAAGGAGCCTATAACAAGGAAAATAAACAGATATCCTGTAGAGGTATTAGTAATATTTTGGAAATGTTTATGAAAATCTGTATAAAGCAGAGAAATATGGAAGTCAGGAATAGCACAAATGGAAATCTTTATTGAAGAATAAAATATGCCAAGGTTAGAGTTAGAAGAAGCTCAGTTATAAACAGGGCAGGAGGAGAGTAGATCTATAGAAAACTCTACAGGAGAATAGATGGTATTCTTGTCAAAGAGTGAACATTTGAAAGCTAGGAGGGAAAAAAGTAATAATGATCTGGAAGGATTTGTTTAGCAGTATTTCATCCTGGGAGAAAGCTGTGGTGGCTGTAATAATTAAAAATGATAAAGACCCATCAGGTACAGCTTTATATAGGCTCAGTTCAATTCTAAAACATGATTATAAAGTGTTTATGTCTATAATGGGTAAAAGAATGGCAAAGGATTTGTCAAGATGTATAGATATGGATCAAAGTGGTTTTGTGGAGATGGGGCTAACATTTGAAAACATCAATAGAACAATGATGATCCAGATGGAAGCAGACTGTAAGAAAACACCACTATTGCTGGTGAGTCTTGATGTGGAGAAAACATTTGAGCTGGGCAATGGAAACATTTGCATTTCGTGACACAATAATAAGGTTAATTAGGAGGATATATGAGAGATGGGCAGCCACGGTGGTGCAGCAGTTAGCATTGCCGCCTAACAGCAAGAGGTTCTCTGGTTCAATCCTCGGCTGGGGTACCTTCTGTGCGGAGTCTGCATGTCCTCCCTGTGGTCATGTGGGTTTCCTCCGGGTGCTCCGGTTTCCTCCCACATCCCAAAGACATACTGTGGGTGGATTGGACACTCTAAAAATTGGCCCTAGGTGTGAGTGTGTGCCTTCTGTGGAAGGTTGGGTGCCGGGCTGGCAACTCGACACTGTAAAACCCCACTGCCAATCATGAGCGGACAGGTGATCCACTGTGGCGACCCCTAACCGGGAAAAAGCTGAAAGAAGAAGAAGGAGGAGGAGGATATATGAGTGATTGGAGGTGAAACTTAGTGTGGGGTGTTCCTCTCTGATAAGTTCTGTCTGAATAGAGGAATGACAAAGTAAACCATCACCAGGAAATGGAAATATCAGGATCCCCAGAAATAAAAGAAATAATCTAGATAGAAGAACAAATAAGGAAGGATGAGAAGAGTGTATTAAACCACAGACAAACAAAGATTTGTGCAAAGATGGCTAACCATGCTGAATTACTTAGAAAAGGAGAGAACCAATAAAAATGCTTGCGGAAATAAGTAACTAGGATATGTAAGATCACCAGCAATTGAGGGAAGCAAACATGAGGGCTGCCTAAGTGTTATCTTTTTTCCAGTAGGATGCTGAATTAAGTTGAATTGTGAAAAAAAAGTTAACTATAAAGTTGAAAAGTTGAATATAACTGCTGGATTGAAATGAACTACAAGTACCAAGGCTATTGATTTTATTCTATGTTGTTTGATCTCAGTAGCAAGGGTGCATATATTTGAAAGTTGTAATATTATAGTTAGTTGAGCTGATGGAAGTAGAAGAATAAAATCAATATTTTATGTTAAAGTTTAAGTTCCTAAATGCTTTACTTGAATGGGTAAGTACCTACAGTAGATAAGGCACGCTGGTGAATCCTGATATGACTTTGACACCTAAAATGTAAAATGTTAATGTAGTACTTTGTACTTATATGAATGATGTGACCTTGATGGCTAAATGTAAACATTAACAATTTTGAAACTACATGTTAATCTGATCACAAGGGTTTCAAATGACTGTACATCTCTCCCCAAAATTGACTTGATATTAACAATTATAAAAAAAAAAGTCCTCATTCAGCTCTAAGGGCCTTTCTATGTCTCCATATTATTTCTTAGTTTTGTATATGTTTTATTAATTTTATTTGGCATTGCATCTGTTCTATGTATGTATTTCCATGTAAAAAATTTCCAGTTGATGCTATTATTTGTTAAAGCAATTGATTTCAAAATTACGTTTTATTATCATTATTTGTACCTTGCAAAACACTATATTTGACCAATATTTGAAACATATGTCTATTTCCATTTCTAAATTTAGTTTATATAGTTTAAAAAGGAATAGTTTTGCGCCATTTTCTCCATTAATACTTGTAGAAGAATATTTTAAAATTGAAGGAAACCTGTTTTTCTCATTCTCTGACATTAATTGCAATTTGCACTATATTTTCTGGCTTCTGTTTTGAATTAAAATATGCCTTGTATGGTCTTATTCATATTTACACATTGCAGTATCTACTGAAGGTAAAGAATGTCCTCCTAGCTAACTAAACAAATCAAGTTGTTTTATTTTAATTCTGGAACATCAAAACCAGCTTAGCAGTGAGGTCAAAGAACCAACACAATCTGTTAAACCCAGCAGCCTGTAAAAATGAATGGTAACCTCAATTTTAATAAATTAGTTACTTTTATTGTTGAAACAATAAATGAAGTGCTTTCATTCTTGCAAGTTAGGACTTCGTCAGAATTGAGCAACCACATTTTGATCCTTATTTAAATAATACAAAGCCGATCATATGACCTCTCCACTAACAATCAAAAAATAAAAAATAATGCACCATTTACAAAAAATCCCTAAACTGACCAGTCTATAGGGAATGAGTCTTACTAAGGGTCCTTAAAGGAAACCAATCTAGTAATTACAATTAAAGCAAAACCATTCTAGTGCATAAAAACATACTTAGGCCCATAGTGAAATGATAGTATACAATGTTAAAAAATGCACATATTCTAAAAATCCACATAAAAAAACTAATAAAAATAGAAAACAAATATAGAATAAAACAATAAACTACAATAAAAAAAGTAAATGAAAAACTCTTTTTAAAATTTTTTAAAATGTATAGCTTGGCAGCTCTCAACTTTAAAACACTGGTAACTGACGTATAGTCATTCAACCCAGGTAGTTTATCAGCCTTTAACCTTAACTGCCACTGTAATTCCCTATATTCAACAATAGTTTGCTATGGACCACCACATGCATTAATAGGGACCTGTTCTAGAATGATAAACTTAAAACTGTTATGGTTTGGGAATGACTTAACATGTTTATAAAGGGCATTATTGCCATTACACTTTCTAGTATTATAGAAATACTCATAGATCCTTCTATTTAATGGCCTTTCAGTTTTTCCCAAATAAAAGGCATAGCATTCAACACACACACACACACACAGACACTAATATAGACTACCTATTTGGACAAGCCATTAACATTTTTAACCAACACTTCATTGTGGGACTCTGTGGAGGTGGTACTACTTAGAGGTGAGGCAAGAAAATCTTCCATTATTGTAAGGCTGGTTTGATATTTTGGATCATACTGTTGCCATGTGACATACCATATTATAACTATGATCTTGACCACCCACATCATTAACACTGGTGACAATTTCTTACCAGACATGGTCACAGAAGGACTGATCAGTAGAATGGACTGCAAAGAGCTGTCTACCATATAGATAAGAGGTCCATTAGTACTATCTCATTCTCAGCACCTGGAATCCCAAGTTTGCAGATGGATGTGGAAGCATCAGCATTACTAGTCTTCTGGCCCTGATTTTTAGGCATAGCACTGTTGGTATGGAAAACAGCGTAATTAGCTGTGTTCCTACATGTTTCTTGTAGATCTTTACACTACCACTATCCTACCATTTAGTACGCCATTAATATCCACTTATGTCAGACTACATGTGAGGATAACTTTTGATTTAGGCCTCCCCTTCCATATGTTATAATCCATCAAAGAGGTTGATAACATTCCTAAGTACTATGATTAAAAGTGCATAGCACCTTTTTTTAAACTTCCAGTTAACACCTATAGCTCTTTACAGTGTACAGACCTTTTTTTGGAGTTCCTTTCTTTAACTATGTGACTCACCTGCAAATACTGGGCAGTATTAGAAAGGGCAAGGAGTAATTAACAAAATGGCACTAAGATTGTTAATACAGGATGTCCTTCAGTTGAGAAATTAATCACAGTTTGCCACATATTATTCACATTTTCATATTTGTCTTTTTATTTTTGTAACTCAGAAATATACATGCTGTCGAGGGGATATAGTGTGAAATTCCATGGTATGAGTCAAGAAAATTTATTGTCAATTTCCTTCTATATCATATTATACTGAAGATACTGCTAGTTATTTGTTTGTAATTATGAAAATAGACAATATTTCCATATGTACTTAATACTTCAAAAAACAAGTTACTTACCAATTATTGAATGACATCAGGTGAAACCATACATTATGTTGAAGAAAAGTGTCATTGATAGTTCACTGAAAGCTGCATATCTTGAGAGATATTTAGTGTCATTTATACTTCTAATTGTGCAAACATCATGTACCCAGAGAGGAATTTCTTGCTGTCATGTGAAAATGTATGTCTGGTTAGCAAAAGTGTTTTACAATAAATGTCTAGGTTATATAGCTTCCAAGATGTAACAAATTCTTTGTGAAAGTTTCACAAAAAATATAATTTTGGGTTTGGGTGCATTATAATATATTATTGTACTTATGGAAAGACTAGGAGTGCACTGACTATTATCACTGTAAAGAATACTTATTACTGATAACATTGCTATCTGCATAGTTTTAATAGCTTTTATTGTTCACACAATATTTCCATTTGTTTATCTTATGTTTTTAAGTTGATTTTTCAGAAAATGTTCTGGAATGCATGGATGAGTATAGGCTGCTAGAGGTGTGACAATCCACATCATATAGGTGTTAAGCAGTTAAGAATCCAGTTTTCATTGTGCTTGTATTTCTCTTCTGCCACCATCTTTGTCTCTGTCTTATCTTTTAGATATATTAATTTGGTTTATTTTTGTTTCTCTCCATTTCCTTTTACTATTATATGCAGCAACACATCAACCTGTACCTAACCCACCAGCAAGGCCTGTTGTCCCCTCCATAGATAACAGCATTATCATCACTACCATCACCACCACCAGAGATACCCAGCACATCTGGGTCCCAACCTGTCACAGTTGGCTTCATATCATATGCCCTACCTGCACCACCTGCATCAGATACCCCTTATACTAGAGGGTGGTACAGTGGTACCTGCAAGTATCATTGCAAGTGCTGTAACACTTTTGAGAACTATAAGACATTGGCAGAGGTTTGGGGAGATAACAGGCAGGAGGTCAGATTCCTGCACTGGCCACATGGAGACCATAATCTGGCAACTCATTGAATCTCATCCCTGTAGAGTGTTGATTTAACCTTCTAAGGTAGGATCTACTGATGCTGGTACCTAGAGTAACAAGTAACTTTCCGCTGTTAAGGATTGACGTCATTAAATAATTGCAACCTTTTTTTGGATTTGTACAGGATTATTGTGCTCAGGAGTTGATTGATATGCACCTGTCCCACCTCCATCCTGCTCATTCCTTATTTGCTCACCTTATGTTCTACTCTCTGCTTTCTTTCCCTTTTCAATTCTGTCCTAAACAGTCATTGACATTTAATACTGTCAGAAATACATGTGTGTGTGTGTGTGTGTATGTGTAGGTTTACTATTGTTTCCTCAAACTGACATTCTGTGAGTGTTCAGATTTCCGAAAAATAATAGTGGAAATCAGAACAAAGAACCAAAAAAATGTAGAAGGAAGTATTTTCAGTAAAGTCAACATCTCAGAAAAGCTGACTTTACTGAAAATCCTACACTTCCAGTTAACAATAACACAACATTTTTGCAGGGGGACTGCACCCCCCCACACCCCCTGCTACTTAGATATACAAACTCCAGGATCACACTATAAATGAGGGAAAGGGTACATTTCCTGATCCCCACTATAGTGCGATCTGCATCAAAATGTAGAAAGTCACAACAGCGAATGTGGTATTGCATTCGCTGTTGTAAATTTCTACATTTTGGCATTCGTTCATCCGATTCTACCAAATCGGTAGATTTGCACTAATGCGAATCGCATGAAGTGCAATTTGGAAAGCGACAGTAAACATATATATATATATATATATATATATATATATAGAGAGAGAGAGAGAGAGAGCACATACATGCCCACAAAGGGCTATAAAACAAAATCACATTTCTGTGTTCATGCTTTGCTCAGAGGGTTGTAGAGAGTGACATCAATGCCCATATATAACTAACATAAATTGTCACTTCTCATCCTATAACAAAAATATAAGTCTAATCCATGTCACATGCTACAGATATTGCCACTGGTTGCATAAATAAATGAATGAGTGCTGTGGCACACCACTGTGCAAATCTGAAATAAGATAAATGCAATACCTTTAGTATAACTGCCTCATTGGCTCAGTCCACTCATGAAGTGATTTGTACAATGTCAGTACAATGGGTGGAGGCTCTAATCCCCTGAAGGTTTTTTGTTTTACAATTATCAGTTTTCAGCCTGCTAATGTATTGCATTCCCCTGAAATTTGTATTTTTGACACCCCCAGTCTGTGTGCTACTGTGGCTCCCCTTGCTAATACACTGGTGTGACATCCCCACACTAGGCCAGCAATCAAAGAGCCTGAATCCTCACCACTGACACTGGAGATAGATGTTCACTTGGAGTACAAATGGATACACTCAGTATTTCCAGATGCAGACCTCTCTGCATCAAGCACACAGGGAATGCACTCAGTCCGGGGTCTGGATTGTCTCTCTCCAGGTCCCCAATAAGACTCCCACTAGTATAGCTGTAGGGTTAGGTCCTCAGCCAAATGCCCAAGCCACGTCCTCCAGCACCATCTCTGTGAAATCAGTGCTTCATGTCCCTGCTCCAAATAGCTGACACACACACACGCACACACACACGAAAGGCTGGCACAGGCTTACTAGCTAGTGTAAGGTAGTTATCACCATCACCAGGCACTACAAAGCCAGCTACCAAAGGCGCTTGCAAGGGTACCCAATTATACTGAGCGAAATTAGTATTAATTCAAAATGGTAATGATGACCAAATAGGCAGGTTTTCAGGAGTGGCCAGAGTTATCACCAAATAAATACATGAAAATACTCTCAATGTTTAAATATTCTCTAAAAGGACCAGCTACAATGAAAAGTTTAATAATAAATAATACAAGAACAAGAAAATACTAAATATCTATTTACAGTAAACACCAGTTTCAGACACAGGAATATTAAAAATAGTACCGACAGAAAGTTACACATGGGTATAGAAAAACAGTACTTCTAATCTCGCTATATTTTCCTGACTAATTAAAATAATTTGGGTGAGTGGTCCTTGTTGTCAGATCCAAGACAGAATGCTCAGTCTGCCTGAGACACTTCTCAATATAATATCTAAATATTCTTTCAGATTAGATTACACAATGACATCATATCTGGTCATCTGACTGTGCTTCCCACAATATTCAACACTAGAAACTGCTAGGGATTTAGCACCAATGTGTTACCATACACACAGATAAACCTTTGCTCAGATCTCCTGGAAGTCATAAAACCATAAAACACTTCCCTTCTTTCTACAGGAGCTAATAAACCATACTTAGAGACACTGCATCTCTGTCTTCATTCAGAACTGTGGGATAGCATCTGTATGGCTTAACCCATAAAGTAATTTAACTTCAGATATATTTTAAAGTTTGCAGCAGCTAGATTCTGATTACCCTGTACTCTGTCACTATCCTCTGTTGAAACATATATATTTAATTAAGTTACAATAATGCATGAGCATTTCTTTGCTTTCCAGAAGGGCACACTGTTGTCACATTTTTTTAATACAAGCAGCTTTACAAATACATTTTTCAACACAAGCATCTGTTGATATACAACTGGCATATAATTATTTACAAAATTCCAGCTAACTGTGCTGGCATATGTTACAAATACACTGTCTCCTGACATGGCTGGTAGTATCTCCTATCATCACACCTGGTATAGAGAACATCACTAAAAAGGGTTCAAATCTTTTAAGGTATATCTTTCTTTTCTTTTCTTGCTATCTGTCTGCATATATGTTACATTCCCCTGAAATGTATTTTATGACATCTTCGGTCTGAGTGCTTCTGTGGCTCCCCTCAAAGACATGGACTCACATCTTTATCTTTCTTTTCTTGTTATCTGAAATGTGTTTTATTCCCTTGAGATGTGTGTTTTATGACACCTTCAGTGTCCCTTTGGCTCCCCTTGTTAATACATTGGTATAGAGGACATCACTAACAAAGGTATGATCTCAGATCCTTTCAGGCCTATCTTTATTTTCTTGACATCAATCTTCTTATATAATACATTCCCCTGAAATATGTGTTTTATGACACCTTCAGTGTGACCACTTCTGTGGCTCACCTTAAGGACTAAGGCTATAATACAAGTGGGCTGATCTGGTGGGTCAACTCCTCTCAGGGTTTCATGTTTTTCTTTTTAAATGACATTCACATTATAGTACACGTACACTGATCAACCTCTGATGTTTTTATGACTGCTGCAGGAATCATGTTACTTTACTGTATCCCACTTCTTCTATCTAAATTTCACGTAATTCTACATTCAAAAATTGTCATCTTCCCTTCACTTCTCCATTGTGTTTTGTGGGCCTGCTTTGGTGGGTATCTCCCTTTACATTTTTCTGTCTGTAGTTTCTGTTGCTATAGTAAAATCTTTGCACTCTACCCTTAGCTATCACTGACATTTTCCCATTCATGAAACATTTCTTTGCTTATATATTGTTGTAAATTGCATCATTTAATGGTCAGTTTTCCCATCTGTGCTCATGGACTTGCTATGACTACCACAGATGTTCATGCATGTTCAGCATTTACCTCAACTAGTCATTCTTTAATGTGGCTGTGAGATAGTCTTAACATGATCTGGCTGCAGGTCTGTACTGCAGCCACAACAAGAAGCTGCTCATTGTGCATAATGGCCCGGACGCATGCATGTATAATAAGCATTGGGGTCATCACACATGCAAGGTAAATAGTGGTGGATTGGCTGTGATATCAAGTGTAGCATTTCTGAATTTCTGGGAATATTTAATAGGATATTTTCAGTCTCTAAAACACTTAATTATTAACACTCAAACTTACATAGTACATCTCAACATCAAAATAAACACTGGGTGAAACTTATCTCTGTTTATTCAGTATCAGTTAGTATCTAAAATGACCCTATCCTTTCTCTTGAAATGATACAGACCTAGGATAGTTTGTGCTTGGATATGTACTAGCTGTAAGCCTGAACCTCTTCCACATAATAATCAGTTCATGAAATTAGTACTTGAGAGTATCCATCTCATAAATATAGTATTCAGAAAGTTGCTATTTATAACATGCATCAGTGTTAGTCTGCTTGTCAAAGTCACATTAAAAAGAGAACTGTCATGTAACTTAAAATACTTTTTACTTTATTTTGCATTTGTTGACCAGGATAGTCTGACTAAGCAAGCACCCTTTTTCATTGGAGGTTCAGTGAAAAAACTTCACAGAAACAACAGTAACATCTAATGCAAATTTAAAAGCACAAATAGAAGCACTAGTATCTATTATAAATCCTACACAGCAGAACAAGTCAATCATTTTATAAAGCTTTAAACAACATAAGTCAGTTAAAGTTATAGTAACAATCAAGAGTACAGGGAGAAGTTCAAGCGGATATGTATGCAAATTACATATGGTAAGACTGGTTCAGAATTCTTAAGATATGCATATATTATATGGTTTACTATTAAAATGTGGAATAGCAACTTTCCACCTTTTGATTAAACCAGTTTGCTGTAATTGGTAATAACGAATTACCAGAATTTCAGAAATGGTAACACTGAATCGACATTTGAATACTGGAAGTTCCAATGTCGAAAGTCCATGTTAATGGTAATATTTTTGCCGGGGGCAAGCCCCCCTGCACCCCCCCCCATGTGAGGGGCTGCAACCCCATACCCCCTGCATATCCTATGAGATCGCACTACAGTGAATAAAGGGTACATTTCCAGATCCCCACTGTAGTGTGATCTGTTATCAGAATGTCGATTCCTCATTAGCAAATGCACACTACCATTCAATAATGTGGAGATGAACACTTTCCAAATTGACATTACAAAAATTCAAAAAGAGACGTTCAACCTTCCAAGCTTCCTGTAAGTGCTGATCTAAATTTTGATAGTAAATCATATTATATATGACTATTAATTCAGTTTTCTTACATATCTCTAATGAGGCTAAGCCTAAGTAGATTTTGTCAGAAAAATATGATTAGAATTTGTAAAGCAGAAAATAGGTTAGGAAAGACAGGCAGAGGAATACGAGAGAACGTTTGTTCATTCAGTCACCAGAGTGATGTGAGACAAAAGTAACTTATTCAGCAATCACTGCTGTATGAAAGTATGCAGTGATTGCTTAGTTGCCATATGGGGGTGATTGTGTAGTGTTAACCTGATGTTGAGTAGAATATTAATTCAATTTTCTTACATGTGTAGGTGTTGTTTTAGCGTGTGTTTAAAGGGTTTCAGTTTATGTATTTGTTTTAGGTAGAGTGGGATGGTGTTTAAAAGTCTTGAAGACATAGAAGAGGGTGAGTTCCCTGCAGTATTGTTAGATTTGGTAGTTATGAGTAGGAATGTTTTGCTTGAATGTAGAACCCTGTCTAATAAGAAGTGTTGTAAGGTATTATATAAGAAAAGATGGTTTTCAGGTTTATGGACTAGATTGTGGACTGCAATTAGATGTGTGTGGGATAGGCAGTGTGGATATTCAAGCCTGTTTAGTTGTTTCAGGGCCTGGCAATGATGATTTTTGTAAGTGAGGCTGGCAGTGAATTTTGCTGTTTTATTGCAACATGTATGACATTTTGTCTTCTAGGTGGTATGCAAGTTTTTAAGGACTGTTGATGCATAAAGTAGTGATGGAAGGAGATAGAAAGATGCAATGTTTTTCTAGATTTTTGTATGAGATAAGGTTTAGCTCAATAGAAAGGGACTAGTTTCTGGTGTTTAATGCTTTGCAGAATTTGTTGATCATATCTTAGCTTTTCATGTATTATGAGACATAGTAATTTAGTCTGTGACACTGTTTCCATAGTGGTGTTTGTTGATTTCATGTGAAAGTTATACCTTTAGCCTGAAATTTGTGCATCTATTAGTAGCATTAGTTTGTGTTTCTTTGCATTTAGAAGTAGATGGGAGTAGGCAAGCCATGATTTTAGCGAAGATAATCCCTCTTGGGTAATTTATTATAGCCTTACTAGATTTGTGACTAAGCAGATAACTGTAGCATCAGCTGCTTTCTGTACTATATCAATTTATTTGGCTGTAATGCAGAAATTATTTATGAAAATGTAAAAGAGAAGACGGCCTATGAGACACTAAGACAGGTAGGAAGGTGGGAAATCGTGTTGTCACTTGATAGCAGTTTTGGTAGGAAACATAGTCAAATGCCTTGGCTAGGTTAAGAAAGAAAACAAAAGAAGGATGAGACTAGGTTACTTACATTCCTGTTGTTGATGGTATAGGTGAAGTTAAGTAAGGTAGCTGCTGTGCCATGGTGTAGATGGAATATCTGCTGTGTTTTAGAGAGAAGAGTATTATCAGTGAGATATGTGTAGAGTTGTCAGTGTATGCATTTTTCCACAGTTTTGATAGAGGAGATAAGCTACCTATTGGTCTGTAGTTGGAGTAATCAGGAGAGTTCCCCTTTCTGTAGAGGCATAATGAATTATTGTTTTCAAAAGGGTAGCCTAGCAAAATGACTCCCAAAGCTGGTAGTGATAATGCAAGTGCAGCAGTAACATCTTATAAACACAAATGTAACAATGTAACAGCTGTCAGCTTCAAGTGATACTACTGTGAAAGCAGTGGAACTATTGCAACATTTTAGTGTTTACACTTTCTATAAGAAAGCATCGTCATTCCTTTTTGAATAAAATACAGTGGAATGTGTTAACACAAGCAATGCTGTTCAGCAGCAGTTTCCAAATGCAAGTCTAAATTGAAGGGAAGTCTCTTAAATTGCTTACAATGTGCTGCATTAAATTGCAGAAAGTAAGATGAAAAGCAGGCTAAAGTTACACAGTCATAGCTGTTTAAAACAAGTAGAATTTTTGGTGTAATTGGAACCACACTATTATATCAAAAATTAATATGAAGCCTCCCATACCATATAAGCAACCCTCAAAGAGTGAGGAATATGAAATGCAAACTGAGATAGTAATACATTTCTCACTTAAGAATACATAAAGCGAATATAAAAAGTCTGTGCTATTTTTAAACTATGTATTTCTAACAAAATAAACCATGCAATTATAACAATCCAATGCTGTGAAGAAGTAATCCTTTCAGAGAGTAAAGGATGTGTAATGCTTTCGCCAATTTTTTTCTGTTATTGTTCCAAACAGGTGAAGCTGGTATTATAAAATCAATAACTATCTTTTTATTTTTAAACACTAATTTTCTTAAGTAATGTACTGAAAGACAAGAGTTTAATCATGTTTAATTCTTGTTATATATTAACAATTTTCTCTAATGCCTTATCTGCCAAGCTCAGCATTTTTCAAAGAAGTTACCTGGTTCACTTCCATAAAGTGTCATTCATTTCAAAAATCTCTAAGCAGCTAATGTAGTTCTCTTTATACATTTTTATAAAACTGTAAATAATAAGAATAGGGTACAGAGTCTAAATTTGCTTCCTTGATATGTAATGGGTATATACAGACATAAATAGTTATCAAAGACATGTATTGATAAATAATACAATCCTGTACAAAATAGCCCTGCATTATGACTATAATTCAATAACACTACTTAAAATAAAAGTTCCCATTTTCCATTATTTCCCCTGCAGTCCGTTCTTTTCTTCCCCATAGCATTATCTGTCAGTCATGACTAATCTAGTTACAAAGCATTTCCACCATCTCTCTCTCCCTTCCCCGTTCAACTCTAGTCTGCTAATTCAAGGAAATGCAACACTTAATTTAGCTTATGTGGTCAATATGTCATACATACCTATTATATCCACCTAGAATTGCAATAAAGAATAAGAACTTTAAAATCCCCATAGGTTCGCCTACAAACTATAGACAACATGCATGTACTAGCAAATGATAGTTGTCACATGTATGCAAATGTTTCGTAAAAATATTTTTTTATAACTTATTCAGATATATTCTATTGGCATTTAAGACATAAAAATGTATTCTACCACAATATTAAGGTGTAAACTGTTTTATATTGTTTATTCAGAGTGCTTATATTCAAGTGATCTCCTTAATAATGTATTTCCCTTCTCTTTTAGTGACACAGCATGTACAGTTTGATGGCCAGCACTATGGTTACCTCTGCTTCTGTGAATCATTTTGTGTAAGTTCAGAAACTCTCATATATAAATGCAGACATTTTTGTTTATTTTTGAATTGTATGTTGCAAATCCCACAATGCAATGAGGACAGAAAACAGATCAGTGTTCCCAAATTTGTCTGCTTGACTTCTATTATCTGACTTAACTGAACTTTCTGTTTCTGCAACAGCCCTTGGCAGAACCCTCTTCTTTCTTGGTAGAATTTGCCTAACTGATTGAACATTTAAGCCACAATTTAAATGCGTCATGTATCTCAAGGAAAACTTGAGCTAAAAACATTGGCATTTCCCATTACCAGAAAGTCACCAACACTGTTTAATGTTTAAAATATGCAAATGAAATGAATACATAACTAAATCTGTTAACATCATAAACTGATTTATTTATTTATTTAAAATTTGTTTGTCGTGAAAGTCCAACTGGACACAGGTCCTTTTCAGCGGAGGCCGGGGGAGAAAAGCTCCAGTTAAGCAAAATTACAAGTTTGAGTTACAATTACAGGTAATGTAAGACTTCACAAAAGCATAAAGTTTATATACACTACAAAAGAAAAAGGCTTGTCTGCAAGCAAGCTCAAAGTGTCAAACATAAATGCTACAAAAGGATAAATATAAAATGTCTTAGATAAACATGTGCAACAGACATCACAGTATGAGTATATAC
Source organism: Protopterus annectens (assembly GCF_019279795.1). Lineage (NCBI taxonomy): Eukaryota > Metazoa > Chordata > Ceratodontiformes > Protopteridae > Protopterus > Protopterus annectens. The sequence goes on from NC_056745.1 coordinate 523,147,429, forward strand.
ATATGTACATAAGTAATTTGTCATGCTTGGGAAGAAAAAGAGACTCCTGAGAGAAGGAGAAGACAGATGCCTCAGTTAGGATTTATTGGGAGGGCAATGAGATACAAAGTTAGTTAGAGATGTAGAGTTGAGGAGTTAGAGGTCTATTCAGGGCAGTTACAAGAACAAAGCCAGGAGTCTTTCTGGTGTAGTTTTAGGAGTTTTTTAAACTGTGTTAAAGAGCAGCAGGTAGTAATTTGGGTGGGCAGTTTGTTCCATATGTTAGGGATGTAGTTTGAGAAGAGTGATTCTCCAGCTGTGTTATTTGTTTTGGTGGTGCCTAGTAATAATTTACTATTAGAGCGGAGGGGTCTGGAAGTGATGAATGGTTGTAATAGTTTTTGGAGGGCAGGAGATTTGTCTGGTCGATGCAATATTTTGTGGGCAAAGGATAACCGTTTAAAGCGTAGTAGCTGAGGAAGTTCTAGTAATTTTATTATAACAGGCTTCAAGTTTGGTTAATTCAGATTTGCAGAGGTTGGTTAGGATTGGGGAGGCATATAGGAGGGAAGATAGGAGCTGCATGTGAGCAATAGTAGCTTTTGAGTGTCTAGTTAGGAATTATTTGTTTCTGTAAAGTAAACCTAGTTTATTGTGGACCTTCTTAATGTTTACAGTTATGTTCCTTGTTTTGGATGTATTTATGCCCATTCTATGTTATCATTTATATTTTTACTTGTACATCAGTTAATTTTCTTCTCTGTTTAGATTTAGAAAACATTTGGAACCTCTAAGCTTAGTATGTCATATTATATGTTGAAAGTGCATTATATTTCCCTTCTTGTCCTGTTCTTGCTTTCACATCTGCATTTATTATGTTTGGTCTGGCAGCTGGTGCAGAGGTTAAGGTTGTGAGCTATAGTTCCTGTGGTATTGAGTTTGATCTCCTTAACTACTGTATAACCTTGAGTAAGCCACTTAATCAGCCATTGCTCTTGGGTTCCCCTTGAAAATGGACTATATCCACTGGGTCTACCTTGTTAACAAATAGCATGAAACAAAATAATTCTATGAATATTTTGTGTCAAGAGGATTATCATCTCTGTTCCTTCCTGTTTTACATTGGTTATACAATGTTAAGTAACCAGATTTGTAATTTACATGGCAACAAAATCATTTGTCTCTTAGTGCTTTTTGATGATGCTGTTTTCTAGTTATAGTTATTCTTATTAGCTTGTCTCTTCTAATTCATTCCACCCCAATCCATTGAATGTGAGGTAAAAAAATATGTTGTTGGTCTGGACATCAGATATTTTTATTGCAACATGAAGAAAAATTGTTATCCTTGCTGGAAAAAGATGAACCTTGATGCCATTCTTGTTTAGTTCTTTGATAAGCGGTAGGATAGCTCTCCTTTGGCCAGTAACTTTGCTATAATACCCATTGAAAATCTAATTCTGTTTCTCTCTGTCTTAAGAGGAGGATGTGACCAAGCACTTCTTATGACCAAATCTTTAGCAATCCTTAATGAGTTTCACTTTGATCAATTTTGATGATTCTCCTTTTTTATTTGATGGTTTGAATAGTGCCCTGCATGCTCTCTCTATTCCATTTGACAAAGCTCCTTGTAAATTAAGTGTTTTTGTAAGTCATACTGTAAGAATGTTCCTCATATTGTCACTTAAATTTTCTGGCACACCATATTTCCTCTTTTTTATTTGTTTGGGTCATCCACTTTCTCTAGGCGGCAGTTATTTTTGTGGAGAAATTCGGTACTTGATTCTTCCTCATTTAGCCTTCCTTCAAGACCATTTCCATGTTTTCATATGTGCAGAATTTTAATGTGCAGTATGCCCATTTTTTTGTAAAAATTATTGAATATTTACTCCTAGAGTTTGTAGTTCCTTTCTGATAGTACACTCTTCTGACATTGCTTTGGAGTGGCTCATAATTACAGATGAAAAGATATTTAAACTGACAGGAAATTCTCTGAATGTTATTATTTTGTTTTGATCCAGAGATACCTTTAAGCTTTTTTGAGTTGATTCATGCCAAAAAAACTGCAGTAATATCTTTACTGGTAATAAAACCTGTCCGTGTTTCATGTAGATTTACAGACATTTTTTTTAGTGCTGCTAACAATCAGCCATCATGCCATGCTTCTCTCTATTCATAACTTTTGATGTTATCATTGTTTAACTTTACTTACTAGATAGCTATTTAAATGTTTGAACAATATTACTAGACATAAATATTCCAAAAGACCAAGCAAGTGATACACAGTGTAATAATCCAATAATAATATCAATCTGATGAAAGAAAGGAAATGCTGTACAGGCAGAAGATTTTAATGGTAAAACAGTGGTAAGTCCTTTTGCAGATATATACTGCTTCATCAGACCATAAAAATATTTAAAAATATACATCTTTATAAATGCACAAATAAAATTAAAAGCAGCCAATGACGATAAATATAAAAAATCACGTGTACATCATAATTAAGCATACTAATTGATCATCTAAATAACCCCTCTGTTCAATTTAGGTTTTAAAGAAACTTTATCATTCAAACCAAATCGCTTGTCATCTTGTAAATGTAATATTCAGAAAAGCTCTCTACATTCCATCTTATTACTTAAGTCTCCTAACCTGCCATCATCAGCTACCATTTCGATCACTTTAAATTTGAACTTATGTGTACTTCCATTTTCTAAAACATGTTTGCTAAATTGTTCCTCTCATTCATTGACTTTATATCTCTAACATGCTCTCTAATTATCTCTAACATGCTCTCTAATTATTTTTAACAAGTAGTTTTGCCAACCTAAAAATTATTTTACAAATCATACACTGTGCCAGATATACAAGATTTTTTGAAGAACAGTTGGCTAAAACTCTAAAATGACATTTTCTATTTGTTCCTGGATGTATGAAAAAACTCTCACTGTTAGATGGCAAAAGTTACACCTACCACATGGGAACATACCTATGTGATCCGGGTCATTTGACTTCTCATTTTTATAACAATGCATCAGTTTTAATGACTTTTTGTTTCTAAATCTAAACCTCAGCTTAGAACCTATAACACCATTTATTTGTTTGCCCAAGGTCAGAATATGCCAGTTCTTCTTTATTACATTACAAATCGCACTAATATTGTTTGGATTATTTAACGACACTAGTATCGCTTCAGTAATAAAAACTTTTTCATTCCTTGATGTATAAGTCATGCCGTCACTTGCAGAATATTAATGTCTAGCCCTCTTGCTTCACAAAAAAAAAATACCCTCCATTGCTTTATCTATTTCTTTTCTGCCAAATCCCCTATCTAAAAATTCTCTTTTCATAGTACTCATTTGTGGACAGAAATATTGTTTTATTTTATTAGTTAGATGCCCATGTGAAAGTCTGAATAATGTAATTATGTTACTTCTTAGGGTGACATATTATATTTGTCATTATACTGACTAAAGTTGAAAGAAACTGTTGGATTCTATGTATTTGTGAATGACCAATTTTAACGAGTTTGGAATAAAGTGTGTAGTCTGGGGTAATGCCAGGCTAAAAGAAAAAACAATTATAGATCAGTATGTATGTATGTATGTATGTATACCTTTAAGAAGTTTCCCATGGGCTTGCACAAGTGTAGAAATACTGAGCACGTCCGAGCCTGACTGCCGTTTTGTAGTAAGCTGTAGCAATGTAAGCTTGCATGTTTGTGTAGTCTGTCAGTCATTCAGTTTGTTTATATTTTGTACTGCTGCGATCCATCCTGATGTGCTTCTGTGTAATAAAGCATATTAATGAACTATCCCACCTGTTCATCTTCAATTGTAAACTAATAATGAGTGACATGGTGTCAGAATGGGATCCAAATCTAGAATCAAGACTAAAAGGCACTTAGTTAATGGTGGAGGAATATTGCGGGATGGATCATCCCTACTGCATGTATAATTCACAAAAGCAGGTCAGAAATGAATTCCAGGTATCAAAACCTGCTTAAATGATCTCTTATTCAGAAAATATAAAACAAAGCACTCAGAACATTCAAAACAAATATCTAGTTAATGAAATGTCCAAAACTGCGACAATTTGATAAAAAATATTCAAAATAGTTATGAAAATGTATGAAGCAAAGTCTGAATCGCATAAAATGAATAAAATAAGGAAAACAACCACATTTTTTCACTATGTGCTACTTTTTCACATTAATTAAAGCTATTCAAGATATCCAAAATATACAGAGTGTGCATGTTTGTGCAGTATTACAGTACAGTTATTTCACAAAGTACAGTATTTCAAAGAGTTTTTTTGTGCATTTGAATGTTATTACAAGTATTGGCTGTGTGCGCATATTCATATATAATTACAAGGGGCATTTTTTCAGTGTGTTTGGGCATACTTTGTTGGCATGGCTGAAGGATTTCGAAAACCAGGTCCACTTGTCCTTAATAATAATATTGCAGAGAACTGGAGAGTGTTTGAGCAAGAATATGATATTTTCATAAAGCTACATTTTCTGTTAAAGATGACCGTACAAAGGCATGTATTCTGCTTAATTTAGCTAGTTCAGAAGCCATAGAAAAAGAACATTCATTTATGTATGCAGCTACTGTGTTTGTAGGGGGGAATCACCATATAGTGGTACTGGCTGAGTCAAGGGAAGACCCCAAGTGCTTAAAACATAAATTTAGAGAAATGTATAACCCTCAAATGAATATTACGATGGAAAGGCACTTATTAATTTTTTTTCTTATCACTATCTAACCACTACCTCTGCTTTTTTTCTTTTTTATTCAGGTGCTATATCCCTCTACTCACCCTGTCACAAATCTGCTAACCTGTATGTGCCTCACAAGATAAACCTGCATGTTGTATCTGGAATTCCCTATTTTATTTTATTGTACCCAGACTTCGTTCAAGGTTAATCCCTCTACTTATATATGTACACACTGCTGTTTGTAGCAACATTTTTATTTCTACTAAATTGTAACAGTTCCTTTTACATCACCACTCCATGCTTTAGCCCCTCTCCCATTTCTTCTTCAGCTAAGGACCCTTATCCCTAGAGACAGTCCTGTCCAAAGTATCAGACTCTACCTGCCGTTTGCTCTATAATGCTTAGCCCTCTTTCTGCTTACCTCATCTCTCCTCTCTTGTCATCTACTAAGACCCTTTCTCTTTTTGACTCAACCTCCTGTTTCTTATTTGCAATTACCTTATAATTTTCCTAAACCCCAGCCTACATCACCCAGTAATAGACATTTATACTTCTTATATCTCCTAAAGCTTGTATCTGATATTTATATTTCTGAAATCCACAGCCTCCAACATATATTGATATAGATACTGACATCTAAATTTACTTTTTTTATTTCTCTTATCCTCTGCCTCTAATAGACTCTGTTAGCTATTAATGTAGTTTAGATCAGTCCTTCACCCTTGCTTTTAAGTAACTGCCATATTGTTACCTGATTTTTTTCTTTCTAGTAATATAATAATATGCTAGACCAGAGCCAGTCCATTCTGTTCGCCCTCATCAGGCTCACTACGCTCCTCTATCCTACCCCATTCCCACCCACCCTGATTCGATTTCCTTTATAGCTATCAATCTTGACCCCACTCCCACTAACCTCTAGCTTCCTGTCCATCTTAACCAATCTAGTCTAATCAATCCCATCTACATCCCTCTTCTATCTCTACACATTATAGCATATGCCACTCTCCCACCCACTACTTCCCTCCCCTCTCCAATCCTTTGCTCTGATACAAACCTTCCCCAATCCCACGCTCATCACTCTCTTGCAACACTCTCTCCTTAACCTCCACTATGTTTCTTCCTTTCCTCTCATCTCCTCTTCTCCCTTTCCTCACATCCTCTCTTCTACTACTCCTTTTCAACCTCACCTCATATCACACTTTGCTAATCCTAAATCCCTACTCCCCAACCTCCTCTCACTATACTACACAGTCATATACTCACTACTCCACCCCCATATCATCCCCACTCTTCTCCTGTGCTGAATTTACTCTTCCCAAAATCAAATTCCCTCCTATGTTCTCTTCTCTTTACATAATCAAACAAAAATTTCTCTCTTTCTCTCTTTTTATCACACTTCTCCTCCACCCCTTCAATACCCTCCAACTCTCAGGTAACATTCACCCCAATCCCAGCCCCGATATTAAGCCATCTACTCATACCACAGACTATCCAACCCCTTTGTGCACACATAATAACCCCAAACATCTATCCTTTTACTCCATCAACATCCATAGTATGTTTAATAAGATAACTGAATTCCACTCTTGGATAGACCAATATTCTCCTGACATAGTTACACTCACTAAAACATGGCTAAAACCTCACAACACAGACAATGAAATTTATTCCCCCCAGGATACAACATCAAATGCCACGACCGAACACATAAACAAGGTGTAGGTGTTGCTAATGTTTACTCTGACCTCCTAACCCTAACTCCCCCCATCCAATCCTTCCACTTTTTTCACCCAGCAGAGCTCTATGGAAAATTATAAACCCAACATTTACAAAACCCTAACAGTAGTTGCCATCTACATACCCCCAGAGATAACATACCCTTTTTGGAACAGATTCTCCAATGGGTGTCTGACAATATATCCAATGAGACCATAATTATTGGTGACATCAACATCAATTGGCTAACCCTCTGCTCTAACTCTCCTACTGCCAACATAAACCTGTACAGATTCACTCAATTTATCATCATAAGCCCACTAATTTGAGCTCCAACATTAACTGGATTCTTGTCTCCAGTCCTAACCTCTATCACTACACTGAATCCCTATCAGACTCCATAAGTGACCATAGCCCAATATGCATCCAAAGATTCTCTCCCCATCACTGTCAGCCTCACAAATTTAAAGAATGCTGTAGGCTAGCTAACTTTGACCCTGAGACTTCTAACAACTCTTTCCTAGCTATAGACTGGTCATTCCTATTAACCCTACCTCTAGATGAAGCTGTACTTCAATTTAACTCCATCTTCCTTAACAAACTCTCTTGCTCCTCCCAGAATGGTTAGAATCAAATCTCTGTATTCTCTTTGGCTCACTAACTCTACTAGGTCTCTAATTCACAGAAGAGATAATGCAAGGAAACTCTGGACCAAAACCAAATCTCCCTCCAACTTCCAAAAATATAAGGAGCTCTGGAATCTGACTAAAAAGCACATTATCAATGACAAAAAAGCTTCTATCACACACCCCAAACTACTACACCCAGAAACCCAAAAACGTTTTGGAATATTATCAACCGGATACTCCACCCAGGCAATCTCTCTACACCCAACCCCTCCCCCAATAACACATTCCTAGAAACTGCAACTCTTTTTAATTCATATTTCATTGATACCATCAGTAAAAATATGTAGACTTCCAACCCACCCAATCTTTCACCTCGGCCCACCACCCAACTACACAACTCCCCTTCTCACTGAGACCAGTTCCTACCAGCTGCATTAAAAACCTTCTTAAACTAAAACCATGTTCTTGATAAGCTGATAAATTTCCTCCTCTTTTTCTAAATACTGCTGCTAAGTCTCAAGGCTTGCTGGTATAAAAATATTCCCTGTTTCTAAATCCCTGCATAGTTCACACTGTTCAGAGTTCTGCACTGTCTTAATTTTTGCTTGACTAAATTCTTTATACATTTGCTGGCATTGGTTTCTGATCTGTGCTGAAACTGGTTTTCTCCCACCCTATTCCTGTTGTGTTCTTAAAGTTGGTAAAACTGGTCTAACAGCTTTTGTGTTATCTGATTGTCTCAAGGCTTTCTGGTATAAAATATTCCCTGTTTGTAAATCCCTGCATTTCACTGATAAAATCTATTTGTGTTCTGACTGAGAGTGCTTCTTAAACTACCTGGAAATATAGAGCTGATAAGTATTTTTTTTGGCACTTTAACTGTTCAGAGTTCAGCACTGTCTTAATTTTTGCTTGATTTAATTATTTATATATTTCCTGGCATTGTTTTCTGATCTGTGGTGAAACTAGTTTTGATCTGGGACACTCATCCCATCTCTTTAGCTCATTCTACCTAATACAGTGATCATTTGGGAAGGCCAAGCCCTTAGTCCCGTAACCTTGAATTATCTTCTGTTCCTGCTCTCTCCTTTTTTACTTTAAAAAAGACACTTTATTCAGCTGCTTATATTTTCTAATTTGTGTTTCTTCCTACTACTCTGTTACTTCAGCTTGCTTTGCTTTTTCCTGATACTTGCTGTCTGTTCTCTAAAGTGTTCAACTGCATATTTTCTGTTGCATTTATTACTGCTTGTTTACAGACTGTCTAAATTGTTAAGTGTTATTCTTAAGTGTTATTCTAAGCTCTTAGTTTTGGTTTAAGCACTTGGGCTTTAGGCCCACCCCTTAGCTCTCCCTGTCCTTTCTCCCTCAGATTCTGACAAATATGGATGGACAATTTCCTACAGTTTCTCCTGCCAGTCTGGTTGATGTGGACATCCTGAGACAGTGTAGCAAATGCCTCATGTACACGGACAACCATCTACTACTACCACCTAGGAACATAATCTGTGAGTGATGCAATTACATTAGGAACCTAGAGTCTAAGCTCTCTCTCCCTTAAGCCAGTATATCTGGTACTGAAAAGGTTGTCAACACAATCACTACATCTCAAACACCACCCAAACCTACACAACACACACCTACATATGAGGAGGTCCTCCACATAAACATACCCAAACAAAGGAGACCTGTGAGGCAAAAGCACACACAATCTCCATGGCTCTTCACACCACATACCATGCATAGTCCACACACTTGTGCCTTACAACCACTAAGGATTCACCATAAACCCAACATATTAGTTATAGGAGATTCCATTGTAAGACTTACAGATGTGCCTCCCACCAGGCTGGATAAGGAGAAAGTCACAGTTAGCTGTCTATCAGGTGCCAGAATCTGCCATATCACACACACCCACTCAAGTCTCTCAACAACAGGTACTGTTATGACTCTCATAGTCCATGTTGGTGTGAATGACTTGAGATGTACCTCTTTGGACTATATGAAGAGAGACATGACTGAGCTCACTGATTATGTGCCCCAGGCAGGTATGTCCCTAGCCTTAAGCAGCATTCTGCCTTCACCCAGAATGATGTCCCAATACAAACAGAACATGATTGACTTTAACAATTGGCATAGTTTCTGGTGTCATTCCAGGGGGATCCAGTACCTGACAGTCTGGGAAGATATGATTGACAGACCATGATGCTTTGCCAGAGATGGCCTGCATCTGTTTCACCTGGGCTTCAGGCTTCTGGCAAAGGCTCTTGCCTCCCCTATAGTGCCTTTTTTAGGACAAGTGATATGGTTAAAACTGCTAACATAAAAATTTCAACAAAACACAAATTAAAGGTCATGCTGCTAAACACTATGAGTCTAAACATGAAACTGCACTCATTACAAGCATTCCTAACCCTGGAAAATGCTGACATCTGTGCAGTCACAGAAACCTGGTTCAAAGCTGCAGACACCACCCCAGCCTTACCTGGTTACTCACCTATCATACATTCAGACCCAAACTGTGGGCAGTAAAGCCAAAGGAGGTGGAGTTTTAATATACATTAAAGACATACACACCTCCAGGCTGGTCAAACTGTATGACACACAGGAGATACTCCAGGTGCAGTTAACCATTGACAAGACCCCTATTCAAATCATAGCTAGCTACTGGCCCCCAAATCTGACTCAGGATGCCCAATCCACCTATTTGGACCTGTTCGAATCTATCAAGATTCACCCTTTACCCTGATCCTGGGTCACTTTAACTTTCCAAACATAGACTCGTAGAACTATTCATGCCAGAACACAAATGCCCAGAGATTCCTTGATTTTGTCAATGCAAATGCCTTGGAACAGCTAGTCAATAGCCCCCACAAGGGGTGATAATATATTGGACTTAGTGTTAACAAACATGAGTAAGCACTGCAGCATCCCAATAGTATCATCCTCCCTGGTATTATCCGACCACAAAGCAGTCATTTTCGAAGTCACCATCTCCCGCAACCCCCATCTAGCTAGGATCAGACATAAAAACTTCTCCAAAGCTGATTACAGCCTCCTCAGGGATTGTATAAACAGCTTCACAGCCCCCACCCCTTCTGTAAGAACTGGCACCAATATCCAAAACTACACCAAAGCACTATAAAAGCATTTATATAGATGCATGGAATCAGGAATACCCAACAGGACTAAATCATCCTCTGCAAGGAAGAGTAAACATGTCTGGTGGACATCTGCAATAAATAAACTCTATAACAAAAGGAAAAAAAATTGCTGTCCAAGACCAAGAAGAAGCAGGTGCCCAACTAGAAGCAATATTTCCTTAGTGTGAACAACCAAATAAGAGCACTAGCAAAATCCTCCAAAGCAAACTTTGAGTCCAAATTGACCACATCTACTAGAGCATATCATAAGGCCTTCTTCACATATGTCTGCAACCTCAAGGGAAGCACCCAGATCTGTTCAGGACTGGTGGTCAAGGACATCACATATACAAATGCCATAGATATAGCAAACTTGCTGGCTGACAGATTCAGTGATAACTTTACCCCTCTGTTACCCCATCAGTAAATCAGGACATCCCCAGTACCTGCCCCTTCCCCTTATATCTAGGGAAAAGGACATCACTGCTCTCTCAAAGGTAAAAAAAATACAGCCTCCATGGGACCTGATAACATCCCAGGCTGCATCTTACGTGAACTCATGCAGGAACTTGCAGCACTATTAAGCACCCTAGTCAACCAAAACCTGAGTAATGGCTTCATTCTAGCTGAGTGGAGGACAGCCACTGTCATTTCTTTACACAAAGGTGGATCATCCACAGATCTGGGAAATTATAGACACATCAGCTTAACTAGCCTGATCTGCAAGGCCATGGACCAGATTATCATGGATCTCATTAACATGGACATTTGCAACCTCCAAACACTTGATCCCACACAGTTTGGCTTCATCAAGGGGAGGTCATGTCTGCCAAATTTGGTCGACTTCTTTGAGATAGTCACCAAAGCCATGGACGAAGGGAAGACTGTGCACACCACCTACCTTGACCTGGACAAAGCCTCTGATGCTATTCCCCACTCGGGTATAATAAATAAAGTCTCTCAACTAGGCATCAATCCATATGTTACCAGATGGGTAGCAAACTGGCTCACTGACAGAACTTACGTAGTCAAAATAGGGGAAGCCACCTCAAGCAGTGGACCCGTAACAAGCAACGTACCCCAGGGTTCGGCCTTGGGGCCTCTGTTATTTGGGATATACTTTTCTGAGGTGCAGGCCAAAACCAGTGGTCTATGGCTGACCAAGTTTGCAGATGACTGCAAGCTGGGTGCTGTCATCAACTCACCTAGCGATGTAGACATCTTCCAAGAGGGTCTCACTCAGACAAATGACTGGTGCCAGAAACATGGCCTCAAGCTGAATACCACAAAATGAATCATCATTCCCTTTGGGGAGAGTGACGTCCCCACAAATTATCACATTAATAATGTCCTAAGCAGTCAATCCATCGTGAGGGATTTGGGCACCCAGGTTGACTTTTGACCACCATGTTGCTTCCGTGGTATGGAAAGCATTCTACATGGCCCACCTCATAAGTAAGGGTATCTTATCCAGGAACAAGGAGGTTATAACATCCCTGTATTCTTCCCTTATAAGGCCCATTATTGAGTACAATGCACCTTTTGGCATGTATCTCACAAAGTACAACCAGCAGCTGGATAAACTACAGAGGTTCCTCACCAGGAGAATCCAGGGCCCCAAACATTTACCATACAGAAATAGGTTAAAAGCCCTATCCCTCTACTCAGTTTCATGCAGACTCTTCAGAGCTGACTTCTGCCTGGCATACAAGGTGATCATGGACCCCACCTTGATGGGACTGCTGCATATCCACAAGTCAAGCTCCATTCGAGTAACCCACATGTGTGGCTTCAACCTGGTCAGTGACATCAACAGGACTTGGTGGGACAGATTTGTATCCCAGACACTCCCTCATCTATGGAATAGACTCCCTCTCCACATCAAGCAGAGTACCTCTTTACCCATTTTTAAGTGTAAGCTGGATAACTGTATGGGAAGCAGAAAATATACCCCTGGGATTCCACCCATGTCCCTGCTGGACAGGGGTATTGGGTGGTGATTTGTCTAAACATGGGCTAAACTCTTGGCTAGGCTTATAAGGGCCTCAGGGACAATAGCCTAGTAATCTCCTATGATCCCAGTCTTCATTCTCATAAATCACTCCATCAGTGAATCAATTGTCCCAATTTGGAATAAAATCCACACAATACCAATCCACAAAGGAGGCAATTCCACTGAACTCTCTAATTTCTGTCCTACAACCATACTCTCTCCCCTCTCCAAAATGCTTGAACACTGTGTTCTTAGACAATTCTTATCCTACCTCACTCAAAAAACCTGCTCACCCCTACCCAGCATGGCTTCTGCTCCCACCATAGTACCTCTATTACTCTCATCTCCTTTACTAACACAATTTCCCTTGCCAGAGATAACAATAAACTAGTGTCCTATCTATTGTTAGACCTCTCTAAAGCCTTTGATACTGTCTCCCATTCTCCTCTCCAAACTGTCCCAACTCAACCTATCTACAGAAACTTTCTCTTGGTTCAACAGTTACTTCACAGACAGGCAATCTGTCAAATGGCTGTCTGCCCTCTCTCCCCCTTTCTCCCAATCAAAATGGGTGTCTCTCAGGGCTCAATTCTAGGTTCCCATCTCTTTAACATCTTTACCAACCAACTACACCAATCCTGTCCCCAGTCCTCCCTCATACAGTACACAGATGACTCCACTATCATTGTAATTGCTGACAACCCTACTGACCTGCTCACCCTCACATAGAAATCCTTCAGCCACACTGAATCCTGGCTTACTAACAACCAACTCATACTCAACCCCAAAAAGACAAAACTCTTCCTCTTTCTCCCTAAATCCTTCTACCACCTTAAAGAAGACCTGCACCAACAGACTCAAAAAAACTATTTAATCATGGTTTGCTGTTTCCTACATTTTAACACCACTCTGTGACTATTTAGAGGTTTTTAGATATTTTTATACATAATTTCTGAGTCTGATCACATGGGATCTGGCCAGGAGCAGCCTTCAGTCACCTGGTGCCCTAGACAAAAGGGCTCCATGGTTTGCCCTCCTACTCCACCGGGTGCCCCCATCCTGGTATACCTACACCAAATAAATACTGGAAAAGTGCCCCTGCTGCACCAGTGCACTAGGTAGCCGCCTAGTTGGCCTATGCCTAATGCTGGCTATGGGTCTGGCATCTTGAAATAATTCTGATTGTTTAGTCTGCCTCTAAGTATCTCAGAATGCATTGTTTGTCTCAAAAAAATTGCATCATGTCTGCCACTTTTTCCCTAAAGCTCCTGTCACTGCACTGATTTTACAGGCATTCACTGCTGTGTTGTAGTCACCTACTTTTGGTTAACATTGTATACTTTTTTAATGACTACTTCAAACATAAGCAGTGCAAATACCACAGAACAGAACTGAAAAGTGCATTTTATTACTCTTTCTTTTTAGAAATGCTAACTTGATTTCATTTGTGAAGCCTGATTTCTAGTTTTTCAAGGTATCTCTCCTCCCCCCTCACACCTACCTTCCCTAGCTGTCAAAGAGCTAAGGGTAATTTGACCCAATATCTGCATGTGACTGACAGCTCACAGCAGGTGACCAGACTAATGCACTGTTTTCTTGTCAGCCTTTCCTTCCTTACAGTGGAACACTTTTTTTGTTGCACTCTTCCTGTCAAATTTAGATCCAAGCTCCATAGCACTGGGAATAATCACTGCTTTGCAAAGCAACAAACTCCCACTTTTTTTCCTTCCAGTTTGGTTAAATAGCTAACAAATGATAGACTATAAACATGATATATTTCATGGACTTTCATGACAGCAGTCGCATGTTTTTTAAGTGGTAATTTAAGAAAATGATGGCATTGCATACTTCGTGTAAACTTATCTAGTGTTGTCGATTAATTCTGACAGACATCTGCTTCCTATGTAAAAAGATGCAATTAATGTTTACGCATGGTCATTGTAAAATTATGCTCTTTGTTCTTGCAGCTGTTACTGTTGCCTGTACTTCCTCACTGTATTTTGTCACATATCGGTAGGGCTCTTCAGCAAAGAGAGATTATAGTTTGACATTTTTGCTGGACTATCATAGTTCCAGCAACAGCCAATTTTGTGTTTCAACCACAGTTAGAAGTACACAATCACAACCCAAAACAACTACATATACTCCATCATATCATGGTTTACTCAGATTTTCACCAGTTAGTATGCATTGTATTACTACAGATTTTGTTTTCATTCCACTATGTCCATTTACAAATAAGCATGCACTCTCTCCACTTATCTGTATAAATATACACCCTTCACTAATTAATAATCTTAAATGTCATGTCATTTTTAAGGGCAGCCATGATGGTGCAGCAGTCAGCACTGCCTCCTCACAGCAAGAGGTTCCCTGGTTCGATTCTCAGCATGGGTGTCCTCTGTGCAGAGTCTGCATGTCCTCCCTGTGGTCACGTGGGTTTCCTTTGGGTGCTCTGGTTTCCTCCCACATCCCAAAGACATGCTGTAGGTGGATTGGACACTCTAAATTGGCCCTAGGCATGAGTGTGTGTGCCTTCTGTGGAAGGTTGGGCGCTGGGCTGGCAACTCGACACCGTAAAAACTCCACTGCCAATCATGAGCAGACAGGTGATCCGCTGTAGTGACACCTAACCGGGAAAAGCTGGAAGAAGAAATGTCATGTCATTTTTAAATTTTAAATATGCTTTTTGTGTTCCTTTCCCATTTTATAATTCCACAAAACCAATGTGGGCCAACATGAATGCTTTGATGGCCAAGCATTAAAAACACCAACATCAGTTTCATTTCACTCACCCAGATGCTTGATGCCACTGCATGGACTTACTGTGGAAATAGTGACTGGCTTCCACTACATGCCTCAGCAGTATGATATGGACTGTACTGGTTATATACTCCTGTGTATTACACTGCTGTCAAAAATGGCCACTCTTACACAGTATATTGGCGCTGTTGTAACAGATCCGACATGCCCACTGACCATTACCTACAAATAGGCAGCTATTCCTGTGTCTCCCCCCGCCAACATGGCTTTCCAACAGGCTTAAGGTGTAGTATCTATGAATGATAACACCATGTGTTCAAGCCCCATTAAAGTGTACTGCTGTAAACAGCCATTAACTGTTTACTGAGTAACAATTTTAACTGACGTCCAGTGTCACATTACCATTCTCTTCTTATGAGACAATTATAACTGTTTTACATGCTGTTTGCTGACCAGTCAAGTGCGTTCTTTTGTCAGTAGAAATACATTACAATCCATGATCTGATCACAGGGTAATCTTTTAATCTTTCTTTTCCTGCAGGACAGACAAGCAATATGCATCCACTGACACAGAGGACAATTACTGCAATGTGTGCTTCACAATGAAGTTACTCCGTACTTAGTAGCGACAAGTTAAATTGTGCATACAATCCAGTCATGTAACTGTAAACATTTTTGAAATACTGCACCAATAACATGTTCGAATGCCATTTTATGTGAGAAGTTGTTTATTTTTGAGGTGCTTAATAAAAAATACCATGACACACTGGTTGCCATAGGTGCTTCTTTTTTATACCTATCAATCAATGTCTGTACCTGATTGCTTTAGAGCCTATTACTGTCTGCCTTTTGCAATAATCTGGAGTCTCAACATTTTGAAGAACTTACCATGCAGGGAGAAGAAGTATTCTCAGCATCACACTTCCACCGCTATATAGAGTGAACTAGTGTATAGACATTACAACTAGGAAACAACAGCTGTTCCTCTAATACAGGTTTGTCAGATTTCATGGAAGAGGAAAGGGAAGGTAGAAGAGCTGTTTGCTCAAAAGGACAATCGTTGTGCTTCAATGTGGAGAAGGCGGCTTATGAATGGCAGTAGTGACAAGTGAGGACAGGAACAGTATTGCCCAGTGTATTCTCCACAGTATGCAAAAGATGTGAAAAAAGATAGATATCCACAGGTGACAGTAAGAACTCATGTTGTTTGCAAACCATGCTAAATTAAATTAAGGAGATGGTAATAAGGCAGCCATCTTCAGATTTCACCAATGAGTAAGAATGTAACCAAGTGATGTATTTTCTGTTTGGTATAGGCAAGTTGCTTCTACAATTTCTTGAATTTTTGATATTGCGCTGTCATTGTTGCAAGATTTTGTGGCCATCTTTCACTCTGTACTATTCTCCAGTTGTGAACTGTCGCCTATAACTTATGGTATTTTTTCCTACATGATCTTGTACAGACTGTAAGTATGTTTTTAACTTGCGCTCACACACATCAAGGAAATAAACATTGATCACAATCGCCAGGTCATGCTGCCAGTTAAATCCTGTCTGAAAATAACTGCTAAGATGTTACCACACTACTACAAAGCCAAAGCAATGCATTTTATTCAAGCTTTCACACAAATGTTATCGGATGCTTCAGTGATGCAACATTACTGCAGTCTATCCCTTTGCCACAATTTTTTCTGATGCTCTCACTTCACCTGTGATTACAACTGACAATCTACAACCACTGCAGGAACACAACTATTTAGAACAAAATACTTAGCATGTCAATTACATTTCGCTCACTGCATTCATTGCTATGTCAAGCACCACTGACTTATTACTCTCAGTAGTACTATTATCGCAATGTCAGTGTTCCCCTACAGGATCCAGGGGATCCATCATTCCAGCATATCCATCTGTCCCAACTTTTTCCAGACATTACACAAGACATCACCACATATGTAAACACTACATATCCATACTCATGGTAACATTTTTTATTACCAGTCTGCACACATAGGTGTGTCCAAATTTTATACAAACTGCATTGCCATTACTACCGATGTTAACCAGTGCTGAACATAGTGCTAAGCTGCTAAGGTAAGTTATCCCAACAAACATGCATTGCTTCTTGCAAGAGGCTCACCAGAATTCAGACTGGAGGCTCACCATTATTCAGACTGGATGCTCACCATAATTCAGACTTTCAGTGTCTATGTTCTCTGCTAGGCAGTATCTGACAGTGTTTACAGGCATAGACTTCAAGACAACTCCCTTTGAAGACTATTCTTCTCCAAGCATACATCTCTCAACTTTATCAAAATCTGGACTTACACAACTCAGCCTTATCAAGGGGACTTCCTTCATTATCAGTTAGAACAATGTGTTTCAAGATCTGTTACTAGCCTGCCAAGTAAGTCACCCTCAAATTTACAATGTTATTCCTGTATGACCGCTGAATTATCCACATCACCAGTCCACTTTAAGACTATAGCCTACTGTTGATCAGCTAACACCTGTGAAACAGTTACGATTTTAAGGTACCTTACAAATATTCAACAGTAATCAGATACCAGTCAAGTACCAAAAATATACCAGAAGTAAACAGATCCGTCATAAATGAACTCCAGCTACGCTGGCTTTTGGTTTATAATGTGCAAATGTGGCAATTACTACAGCAGTATTCTGAAAAGTCTCTGTACCTCATCAAGGTAGCCAGCATTACAGAGGTCCACTCACACCACAACACTACTTGCAGCTGCAGCCTGATCCACTCAAGTCACCGCTATCATTACGCCCCTGCATTTAAGCAGGCTTCCAGACACATGCACCGCTTGACTAGCAAATCACTCTACATACCTACGTATTTCTTCAAAATGATCAGCCCTTACTAGAGACAACACTGTATAAGCTCCAGCTGCAAAAAAATAAAACTGAATCATAGGCAACTCCATACCACTCCAGCATTCGCACAACCCTTACTGGAAATCCTGATGAAAAACAAAGATTCCAGGTGTTCCGCAAAGTTATCGTAGTGTCCTGATCGACATCCACACAGTATGATAGATCTTACACTTGAATTTTATGGCAACTGATCATTTACCTTTGTTAGCTTAATTAGAGCACCACACATACATGTCATTCTCTATATTAGAAACATTGTGAAGTAACACTGTATACTACCAGTACACATATATATATATATATATATATATATAAAATTAGTATTACTTGTCCAGAGCCAAAAGTGATCCACAGCAGCAACACCATGTACCCAAAAACACTGCCAACTTCCAGGTTAAGCTCCTCTTTCCCAAATGCCAGACAAACAAAAGAAACAGGTTTGAATTTACAATTTGCAACTGTTCTATCAACTGGACCAAGTAGTTAAAAACCGTTACAATGTAAACATTACATTCTGTCCTGACACAAGTCCCTTACACAGTACTAACCAGAAATGAATGTCATATATACTCACTGTTACACTTATCCATGTGAAACACTTGTCTGGAAAGGGATGTACTGAAAGTGGCATTCACACAGCACTTCCTACAAACTGATGTCAAGACCACTCACTGATGTCAAACGATATGCTGACAATACAAAATGTACTACAGACAAATGATGAAAAGGGCACTTGCATAGCAATATACTGACCTATGCCTCACTAGTTTACTGTCTGCTCCCTCACTGCTACTCAATACATGAATACAGTCATCCAAAACTGATCCTTTGTCAATGGCAATGTAATTCCATTATACATGGCACTTGCCAAGGGCAGAATGTGCAGGACCGTAAGCATACCGTTCAGCATTCAAACCAAAAAGATACACATTGACAGGTCAGTACATTTATACTAACTGCATATAACATCAGGCAGGCAGTCCATACACTGGCATTAACACAATTGTACATTGCGTTGCTTATCGATTCTGCACATTTCCAAGTCAAGAACAGGTCATCCAGTCAAACTTTAATCAAGTCATGAAAAATTGTAAAATCACACATCACAAGGCATGCATAACACACATGCAGACTCCATTTTACATCACATGAATTTATACTAGTAGCACCATGTTGAACATTACAGTGAACACATGAGCAAATGCAGCTTGCCACGAATCAAATTGTAACCAAACATCAGTTCTTAGACTTGACAGTTTACATGCGCCAACTCACTGACTAGCCTCTCTCCAATTGTAGAATCTCTAAGTAATCTTTACAGACTGCATGAATCTATATTCAACTGGTGCTGGAAGTCTTCTCTTTTGGCTGTTCCCACTAGGGGTCGCCACAGCAGATCTGTTTCCATTTCTTCCTGTCCTCTGCATCTTGCTGTGTCACACCAACCACCTGCATGTCCTATATCACCACACCCATAAACCTTATCTTAGGCCTTCCTCTTTTCCTCTTACCTTTTTCCCCAATATACCCAGCATCCCTCCACAACACATGTCCAAAGCAATGCAATCTTGCCTCTGGCTTTGTCTCCCAACCATCCAACTTGAGTTGAGCCTCAATATACTGATTCCTAATCCTGTCCATCCTCGTCACACCCACTGCAAATCTTGACATCTTTAACTCTGCCACTTCCAGCTCTAACTCCTGCCAACCCATATAACATAGCTGGCCTCACTACCCTCTTGTAGACCTTCCATTTCACTCTTACTGGTACCTGCCTGTCACAAATCACTCCTGACACTCTTCTCCACCCATTCCACCCTGCCTGTACTCTCGTCTTCACCTCTCTTCCACACTCACCATTACTCTGAACTGTTGATCCCTAAAGTCATCCACCTTTGCCAACTTTACTCCCTGCATTTTCACCACTCCTCTGAAGTGTTCTACTTGTTACATGCTCTGCAATGCCTTCAGCTAACCTTACCATATTTAAGGACCCTGATGGAAGGACTGTTTCTTCTACATGATGTGACACCACCTGTACAGGAGACATCCACTTCATGTCAGATCACCCCACTGGCCCTCTTTAAGGGCAGTTTGGACAGAAAAGTTTTGTAAAATCTTACCATAACCATAGATGTCCTTTACTTCCATGTTGCAGTATTCCACATGTGTTTACCTCTCTTTCACATACGTCCTGCCACTCTTCCAAAGTTTCAGTCCTTCAGTGTGCGTCTGGAATCTGATGTAGGTCTATGAACGTGGGCTATAAAAGTGACATCTGCATGTACCAGCCCTCAGAACAGAAGCCCCAGTCAGAGCCAGTCCTAAAAAGGGCATAGTCCACCCACTGCCACCAACAGGAGCAAGTGCATCCTGACAGGAGAGGATGGAGGGTGGAAAGGAATACTGCAACATGGAAGAGAAGGACATCTATGTTTATGGTAAGATTTCAGAACTTTTCGATGTCCTTCTATTCCACTGCTGCAATACTCCACATGAGGGTGAGTGCCACAGCTCACTATGAAAGGGTAGGTGGTATAGTAGAAGTCTCCAGGAAACCATGGAGGACAGCCCTGTCAAAGCCTGCTCTGGCCCTAATGATTTTGTCCAGTTTGTAGTGTTTAGTGAAAGTGTGTACTAAGGAACAAGCAGCTACTTCAAGGATAGCATTGGTGTCAAGTTCCTTAAAGAAGGCTCCTGAAGAGCCCATATCTCTTGTGGAGTGGGTTTTAATACTTCCCTGTGATGTTTTCCCATGGTACAAGTAGCCAAATGTAATTGCCTTGGAGAAAAAAGTCTGACATGCTCTGTTTGCTCATTGCTTTCACCCCACAGCCCTGGGGTGGAAAGAGACAAACAGTTGGACAGATTTTCTAATACACTTAGTGTTATGGACATAAAATCTAATCTGTGGGTCAGCCATTAGAGCTTGTAGCTGTGAGACCCTCCTGGCTAAGATTACTGCCACCAATGACAGTACTCCAGGTGCAGAATTTTAGGGAGGTTTTGGCAGCTGGCTCAAAGGGGGCTAGGGTGAGTTTTTCCAGTATATAGTTACAAGGTCACATGGAGGAGGGGTTGGTTTCTTATGGGGTCTTAGGTGGAGAACCCCTTTCGGGAAGCTTCTGAAGGTATTCTGGATGCTAAGGGTGGATTCAGTGGGAGATGAGCAGAGATAGTGAAAAAGTATGTTTTTATAGAAGAGTCGGCCCGACCTGCCTGTAGTACTTTACACACATAAGACAGGATTACAGCTATGTTGCTTTCCAGCGGGTCCAACTGTCTTGTTACACCATATGGAAAATCTTTTCCACTTAGGCAAGATTTTCTTGTGTATTTGTGATCCCTTCTGTATGAGTAGGTCCACTGAGAGGGTAACTTGTGGTGGCTGCCCTTGGACAATAGTAAGAGGGGGAACCAGTGCTGTATTGGCCAGTAGGGAGTCACCATCAAGATTTTGGCTTTGTCCTGCTGAATTTTCAGCAGCAGCACATTTTGAATTAATGGGAAGGGTGGGAAAGCATACAGAAATTTCCCCTTCCAAGAAATTGAGACGGCATCTGTTGCCACTGCCTTGGGGTCTGGTGTCCTGGTGCAATAGCCAGGAAGTTGCTTGTTGGAGGAGTTGAACAAGTGTATTTGAGGTGTACCCCATGGGTGGGCCAGGTCCAGGAAGATCTCTGTGAAGCAGTGCAGTATCCCCCTGGGGCATCCAAATTAGTGTCACTTTGAATGGGTTAATAAGGGCTGATCTTGCATATTGTGGCAGTGCTCCTATGAACATTACACTGTTAATTTACTACGACCCAATGTGAACTGATAAGATCTCCAGGTATTGATGGTAATTGGTAACACACCCCCTATACCATAAATAGCTCAATACAGTCTATCTGACAAGTATCGGGTCACAATTTACTTACTCAGTCCACAGTTGCAACTGTGCTGTATCACCCAGGATTTTTACTACCATTTCCAAATCGCGAAATATGTCTATCAATCACCATTGTCTTCTCAGGACGTTCACACCTAGCAATATTCTTTGGTATGTTGGGTACAGACATAGGTTGCATTTCCAAGATGCCTTGCTTTGCTTTTACAACTTCCAAGATCAGGTCAAATATGTAGTCAAACTTTCTTTTCTCAAATATTGGTTTAGCAACCCATTCCTGTTTTGCCTTCGGGTACACCATGCGATATCGAAGGTCTCCCTAGGTTGCTGGCTTCTTTGTAGGGAATCTCACCACTGCTTGCTCGCGATAAAGGTTCTTGTTATGATCGAGGATGGCAAGTATAATTCTTGCTTTCATTCCTGCGAAACTGAAGTACTCAAACTTGGGGCAATACTTGCACAGTAATGCATGCACTATCACACCACCCACCTCCAGCTAACCTTACTTCCTTACCCATTGTATCTTGCAGTAGACAAGTCTGATGCTGTGTCCATGTATGCTGCAAAACTGGGAACAAATACTCATGTTGAACTGAATAAAATTTGGTTTCACTTATAAATTCCAGTCCAAGATATGCACAGAATCGCACAATATGTGCATATGTACTTCCACTAAAAAGTATAGACAATGCGAGTAGAAGATTCCCAGCTGGCATTCGGCCTATTAATGGTTGACTTTCCCACTGCAGAACTTCGTGTCCACTAATGCATGATACCTTCAATGAGACATACAACCCCAACTGCAATTTCTTCAGTTCAATGGCGGGTGTGTGGCATTGGTCAGTTTTAACAACAGGCAATCCAGGCAGGACTCAAACACAATAAACTTTGATTCACTTATCATCTTCTCATCTTCATCCTGTTCCAGCACTGTCTCTTCCATCTCTGACGTAGACAAGTTGTCCAAAGTGTAGAACCAGTCCGGATCCTTTTCAAGATCATCTTTCCATTGGAAAAGTGAGGAGTCGCTATGCATGTTGGTGTTATGGACTTCCTGATGTAGCCTGACCGGAGTACTGAAAGCTTTCATCTCAAGAGATGTGTACACACTGCTACATGTGGCCTCTTCAAAACAACTCTCATCCTCTTGATGAAGACATGTACTCTCACTCATGGGATGATTGCCATCACTGAAGCTGTAATGTTCTGGTCCTGGCTCAGTCATTTCTTTTTGTACAACCTTGGACTTTCGGAAGTATGTATGGTCTATCAGTGGTGAGACTCCTATTTCTGGAACCTGTACAGCTGCATCAGTCATTGTCCGTGGTCGTGTTTCAAGGTCCATGAACTTGGCTTGAACTCCTATATGCAACCTTTCCTTTGGCGAAACTTTGTCTGGCATGTGACTGTATTCTGACTGGAAATCCCAATCTCCATTGCATAGAATTCTATGCCTTCGACTACCTCTTCATACAATTCTGGCTCTTGAACCTACAATCACATAATTAACAATAATAAGGCAATGCTCGACTAATGACAAAAGTAGAACTACATAACAACACTATACACAGTATTACCTCAATCATGACAGCATAACCATATTGTTCACTGTGCTCCTGCATCAACATACTCAATGGAGTTGTAATGAACTACTGCCACACTTTTTATTTAGAATTCTTTTGATTCCTCAGACAACCATAACCTAACCAGTAGACTAAATGCTTCTCCACCACTACATATTCCACTAGGTTTTCATCCCAACTTACCTCCACAGATTCTTGACTCGCATGGCAGTCTTCCATTTGGTCTTGCACCACATTGTGCTGTGCTGCCTCAGTATCGGGCTCACTTCTCTTCTGTAGCTGGACATGCATATTAGTCTGCAACAGAAACAAAGCAGGGGTCATTACAATTACAATTACATTGACCTGAGTAGTTCATACAGTTTTGTATGCTGAAGATAATGAAATCTGACTCACCTTGCGTTGCACAGACAGTTGCTCTGTTACAATGTCTTGCAGTGTAGGCAGTGTCGTACTCAGAAGTTCTTCAATAAGCTGCAGGGAAAAGTACATCCATTAACTTTTGAATACTGCCACGGTGCAAACAGTGCAATTATCCCACTAAGCAAATGCCAATATGTGCATTAAACCATTGTGTGCTCAACAAATGTTCTTACATTCTGCTGATGTTTCTCCTGCAACCGATGTACTGAAGATGTCTGTGGATTTCTTGTTGAAAAAGCAAAAATGGTTGGTATTGCACCTTTGATTAATCAATGAATTGGACGCTTTGGCTTCATGTCATCAGGAAGTAGCTGGCGCTGGTAGTCAAGTTGAAACTGGTTCTCCTCAAAATATTTTGACCGGAAATTTCATGGCTTTGCACTGCTAAGTGCTTCTTTAACAAACTTGGGTATGCTAACGACATCTCTACCACAGTTAATCACCCATTGTCTGCACAGTTTAATGTTGCGTGGAAAATGATGGAATGATACACCGTGTGGCAGACTGTCTTGGCGCATAGTACAGTTGTATGCAAAACAGGATGGCATTGCGACAACCACCTAAAAAAAAAAAGAAGGACTGCATCAAATCACGCACACATGAATTACAGAACCCATTCATGGTAAACTGATTAGTCTGCATGATAACATTGGTACAATCTGTAAGACTTCAACACCGGTTCTAAGCAATGTTCAGTGAAATATCCAACTTTAATAATGACTGCCTTCATGTGACACAAAATCAAGATATACTGCATTTGTCAGTGTCACTGTCACCCCCATTGTTCTGCTGCATTCACTGTTTGTCCAGTTACAACAGTAAGTTTCTCCACTAGAAATGTAAATGGCTTTTTAATTCAGGTTAATTTTACTTTATCAAAAATTCAACACTTTTTGTGCTACAAATAACTGCATTCACAAAGCTGTGAATTGAGTGATCATGGTAACTCTGCTGTAGTCAAAAGCCTTAGACATTCAGTATTCATTAGTCATACATATGTGGTGTGGCAGAACCGTTACAGAATTCAAACCATGTCTATGAACACAGCAATCTTCCTGTGGTGCACCACGCAGACAAACTATGTTTAACACTTGCATTGGTGGACATCTACCAAGGACTGCAATTTCTGCAAGGATTGCTCTACAATGACTCATTCACCACATCCTTATATAAAAGTGAAAAGGGCCGGAAGTATGCACACTGTTCTCACAGCACTGCTGTTAATGTAGGCATTGGTAGACAGAAGCACAAACATAAAGCATAAGTTATCCAAGTCATAATGACACACACTTTATTATTCACAATAGGGAAGGGGATGCAGGCTCGTAAAAGTAAAATCCATTTTCTCAGTCAGTTATGAATCACACTGCACTGCTAGAACAATTATACAATTGACATTTTCAATGTTCTGAAAAAATCCATAGTCCCTCAAAAGGCTGAAATCCTGTGCAACAATCATCATTTTTTTCACATGGAAACTGTGCTCGTATTCGCAAAACGGCATAAGCGGGAAGTACTATTCGATTTCCGAATCCAAGCTTGCGATTGTTATACACCCACAACACATATGCGAGATATGCTACCAAACGGTACAACCTGAAATACATATCATTACTACAATTACATATGAATGACAGACACAGACACACATAGACACAAAAAGCACACTGTAAATGGAAGTTGGACACACAAAATAAAAATAAGAAGAATACAGGCCACCAATGAAGGCAAAATCTTTTATAAAACCACACAGATAAGCGCTTTCATCTTGGAGCAAGACTTCTTCAGATAATACACAAGTGCTACACATTACTTATAAAGCCCTCTCAATTACATGCAATAAAATTTTAAAGACATATGACTCAAATGCATAAATATTAAAAATGAAAAATAAATGCTTGACATACATTCATATAACCTTGTAAATAAGGATACAAAAAAATTACCCTTAATATACACTACTGAAAGTAGTCAAATTCTAGCTGCCTTAGCTACTAAAACTGGCTTAATAGTTACATATTCATCGAGACCAGGTGAAATATTAGACTTCAGCCTAAGCTGCCATATCAGCTCTCTATTCAACAATACATTTTTAATATCACCACCCCTAAAATTGTTTTTTATTACATCAATAATACCAAATTTAAAACCAGTAAAAGAAGAACATAATACTGAATGTTTAAACAAAGCACTAGTTTCTTTACCAATCCATATGTCATATAGGTGCTCATACATTCTATCCTTAAGTGCTCTTTCTGTCTTTCCTATATAGAATGCAGGGCACCTCTCACATGCAGCCAAATATACTATCATCTTGGTATTGCAGCTACCTTTACAAAATCTTACACTACTGTTCAAACCATGGTTTAAACATATACAGTCATCCTTTATAATATGAGAACATTGACTACAATTGCCACATTGACTGGTGGTCTTTTTTACTGTTCTAACGTTGTTATCCGCCTGTTCAAAAAGTCTTTTAAAATGTTTTCCTGTTTTAAAAGTAAATATAGTTTTTGAGCCTACTGCTTCATATAAATCCTTATTGGTTTTAAGCACACTCCAATTAGCTCTAACTATACGAGTGAATATATCAGAAAATGTGTTAAATTCCGTAACACAAGCCCCATGGAAGTTTTTACCTTCCTTTCCTTTCACAGCAATAGTTAAAGGTTGACTTAACAGGGCCTTGTATTTCATACCCCATCCTCTGTAGATTTCATCCAGCACATCCTGCACTAGATCTACTGGATACCCCCTTCTACAAATTTCTTGCCAAGAAAAGTAAGTTCCCCAACTAATTCATCTTGGTCAGAGGTCATCCGTGCAACTCTTACTGCTTGACCTTTGATAAGACTCCTTTTCTGGAACTGGGGATGATGACTAGTGTAGTGCAAGTAGCTATTACACCAAGTACATTTGCAATAAATCCTAGATTTAAATCCATTAGTGGTTTTGGAGATTGTGATGTCAAGATAATTAATACTAACATCATTCCAAGTATGTGTAAAGGTAAGGAAAGAGGTACAAGTATTCAGATATTGCATAAACAACTCAATAGTGTCTCTTGTCCCTTCCCATAACACAAAAATATCATCAAGAAATCTCAAATATAACTGTATGTTTTTCTGAAAAGGACAATTAAAGACGTACCTGTTCTCCCATTCCAACATCACTAGATTGCCATAAACGGGGGCACACACTGCCCCCCATAGCTACCCCACTCACCTGTTGAAAATATTCCCCCTGAAAACTTATGTAGTTGTGGTCAAGCACCACTTCCAGAAGTTCCAAGGTCAATAAGATGTGGTCTTTAGATAAAGTGGAATATTTGTTAAGGCTAGCTCTAAAAAATTCATACCCTTCACATCTCGGGATACATGTAAAGAGATCCTTAACATCAATAGTAAGGAAACTACAACTATCACTCCACACATCTTGGGTTAATTTACTTAGAAATTCCCAAGAATCTTTAATAAGGTGTTTAGTTTTGGCTATTATTTCTTTAGTGCAGTGATCAACATACACCGCTAAAGGATGAGTCTTGGAATTCCTAGCTGACACAATAGGCCTAAAAGGTGGTTCTTTTACAGATTTATGTACTTTAGGCACCCCGAAGATGTTAGGAATGATAGGATTAAGTTGCCTCAAATAGTGATTCTTGCTGTCAATCCTATTTTCTAACAAATATTCCTCAAGTAATGAATCAATTCTCCTGTAAGCTATATGAATCTCATTTTTTGAAACCGGAGAGTAGGTGGTAGTGTCAAGCAAAATGTTGGTAATTGCATTGTTGTACTCTTCAATGCCATATAATACAACCACCCCCCCCCCCTTGTCAGGCTTCATTATACGGTATTCTCTCTGGGACATCAAATCATAAAGTAATTTCTGTTCCTCTTCACTTAAATTAAAATGCCCCACTGTCCATCTATTTTTTGTATATGCTTCATATATTTCATCTGCAATGATTTTTTCAAACGTCATCAAAGCTGGATGAAGGGGTGGGTTGAAGGTGCTACTTCTAACAAGGCCCTTATAACCACTAAAGTTGTCATTTTTTGTTTTTTTTAAAACCATATTGAGATTTAACTTCCTAAGATATAGTTTAAGGTCAACCAAAAGATTGGCTATATCACCGTAGTTAGATTTAACAAACTTAAATCCTTTGGAAAAATGGTTAAAATGTTGCTTTCCCAAGGTGTGTGATGTATAGTTAAAAATCTTAAATCCTTTATATTCACTAACAATACCTTCCACGCCATCAACAACCACTAGTCCCCCTTCTTCCCCACCTTTCTCCATCCGTGACTCACCCCAAAAGAACTGGGTGGATGTCGTGGGTCTGATGGATATCTGTTTTTGTTGGCCAGCTGTTCTGACCTTCTTGGTTCTAAAAAATGTTCGTTGTGCTCAGAAAAGGACTCCAACTCATCAAGAGGCCTATTGATGGCACCATCCACTGGCATATCCCTGTCATATACAGTCGCCCTTTCCTCTGTAGACAATCCTGCCATACTGTATTTGTTTTTATGATTATTATAAAAATTCCCATTGTTCTTATTTTTATAGTTGTTATAGTTTTTAAGTTGGCCCGGGTATACTTTACCAACACTGTATTGTTGCTTGTCCCTCATAAACTTTTTCTGTTTCCTAACAAAAATATTGCTACCCAGAACTTTCTTGTACAACTGTTCATATTCTGAAAACAATAAATCTTTTAAAATATCAGCGTTCAATTTGTTTATGTCTTTGTGTAACGCTGCCAAAGTGAAATCATTGTATTTTATCAATCTAGTAATCAATCCTAACCCACATTCATCAAAAAAAAATGAAAATCATTTAAAACTTCTTGGGTGTATACAATGCCAAAAGGATATTTAAACATTCTCAGTCCTTGTGGGACCAATTTATTGTTAAGACAACAATGTAAATAACGATTATCAATCTGTAAACATTTAACTTTGAAAAGTTTTTTTTTCCAAGGAAAAAATCATGTCCTTAAGTGTGGGCACATCCTCATAATTAAGCCCATAACCATTAACATTGTTATCAGAATTATCAGTGGTAGGAACAAAATCAAAATCAAAGACACAGATAGACAGACAGATGCAGACAGACAGACAGACAGATACAGAGAAACAGACAGACAGATAGACAAAGACAGACACACACAGACACACAGACAGGCAGACAGACGCAGACAGACAGACGCACACACGCAGGCAAAGACAGGCACACACTCAGACAGACACAGACACACACAGAGACAGACACAGATATACAGACAGGCAGACAGACAGACAGGCACAGACAGACACACACAGACACACACAAACACAGACAGACAGACACACACAAACACAGACAGACAGACACACACACAGACACACACACACATGTACCTGTTTGTCCAATGTGTCTGTCTGAATCGCCCTCTAAGCATATAGTGATATCTGAATATCATTTGTAAAACATGTGTTAAAAGGCAGATTCAAACTGCGGATGCACAGTTATGCATGCAGTGTGATCCGAGGCAGAGTTTATTTCTCTCCATTTTTCAATTGCTCATGGTGATGACACACAACATAGACATTCACGCAACGTGGGCATCATTGTGCATAGGCCACACAAGCACCATGTCATTTCTGATAGACTGTTGTAATCAGCGTCTGCAGAAGGCTGTTCTATCTTACTGCTGTTGCACAAACACCGTCGCTTCCTTGGCTCTCCGGTTCTATACGTTGGCTCGAATTGATAACTTTTTTTGTTTTTTTAATTTTCTTGGGTGGCAAAAGCCAGGGTACCGTTTGGTTAGGATTATATAGGCCCTAGGGCCAATAGCCTAGTACCTACCTATGAACTGTCTTGCGCTCCCTTGTCCTGTGTACTGCCATGATGGCTGTTAGAATGTGGGAGAGAATAAATAGCCAAAGAAATGAGTCAGAATCGGGCAAGCGGAAAAAGAAAAAATGTAAGCTTCCATAGTATGTCAGGCTCGTCTACATCCATATATACAACAAACTGGCATAAAATCCAGCAGCATCGCTGAATATGCCAATTACTACAGCGACAGTGGTTCACCTTTACAAATGGGTAGTAAAGTAAGCTATAACTAGAGACAATGTAAGGCATGTACTGACATTATCAAAAAGCGGCTCGCCTTCGCAAATGGGTAGTAAAGTAAGCTATAACTAGATACAACTTAAGGCATGTTTTGACATTAGGAAATTAGTGGCTCGGCTTCGCAAATGGGTAGTAAAGTAAGCTATAACTAGATACAATGTAAGGCATGTGCTGACATTAGCAAAAAGCATCTCGCCTTCGCAAATGGGTAGTAAAGTAAGCTATAACTAGATACAACGTAAGGTGTGTACTGACATTAGCAAAGAGGAATGCAAGCAGCAGACCAGAAGGCAATGCATGAGCAAATTGAATACAGTCTCACAAATATAAGCCGATGATCTTCATGCCAACCCAGACCAGACAGTGGAATGGTTACGGGAAGGTGAACTGCAACAAAAAACAAATAAACTAAAAATAAATGGTCACTAATTAGAGGCCCCAGTTTGTAAACAAGTGTGGAGCTAGGCCTCCATGCCCTTTTAACCAGCCGAGGTAACAGGCAAATGTAGGATTAGAATACAGAAAATTTAAACTAACATTGATTGAAACAGCTTTGCAAGCTACATTCAAACAAAATGCACCTGGCTGTTGACGGATAAGCTTTAACTTTGGGCTGAATTCAAATAGGCCAATGCCACACTTGCATGTGTTCTTTATTTTTATTATTTTTATTTATTTAACATTTGTTGACCGGATTAGTGCATCTCAGCTGAGTGGCTCATTTTCAGCGAAAAGCCGGGGAGAAACGCTCCACAGTGGAAATCCAATTTTTTTGAGAAAATCAGAGAGCAAGCAATCAGTGCTTGATTCACCTTCATGATTCTATGTAATTATAATCCTTGTATCGTATAGCACCTTTATGTGACTGTGCTTTAAATTCATTACTTTGAACTTTTTTTTTATCCATTATGCAATGACACAATGTATCAACCTGTAATGAAAAAAATGCCCAATTCCAAACATCCATTCCAGTAGTCCACTCAAACTTGTCGATACAATTCACCAAAGAGTAAGCATGCACAATCTCTACAGAAGTAACATTCATCTAGATAATCCCACATATGAGATCTGTAAATGGTGAAGAGGTTGCTGCTACCAAACAACTTTATATTTCTGTGTTTTATCTGAAAATATAGTGCCTGTTGCCCTTGAATACATTGCCTATGTTACTGAAAACAAACTTGCCATAAGCAGAAATAAACTTCTCTACCCCTGAAGCTCAACTGCTTGTTAAATCCACTTGACATGCCGCCATATATCACTCTAATTTGCAGCAGTACAAATCAAGCAAAAGTCAAATTTACTGGACAGGGCACAAAGTGCTAAAACCATCAAAAAGCTATAAAGCTTGCTAGTGTAACGTTACACACTTGCTGTAGTAAAAAACGTTTCCCATGCATTTTCAGATGAATAAGAAACAGTAATTGCTTGCATCCCCCACCACTATACACACCATAACAGTACCCCACACCACACACACCCCAACACTCCACACCAGCGCACACCACACAGCAACACTCCCCTCCAGCACACACCGTCAACACCTTGCTTCCCTCCCCCCACACACACATGCATCCCTTGCTTGCATGCCATCATACACCCTTTCTTTGGATTGCATTTAAATTTTCTTTATTGTCATGGCACGAGTATTGTTAGGCATCAGGGAAATAAGCAGCAGAGTCACGCAATGAAAACCGACTTGGCAGTACAGCTTCTCTGCCCCTGAAACTGATATTAATTGAAACAGATTGGAAACCCACATTCCATGAAAATGCCTCTGGGTAGTGACAAACAGACTTTACCTTTGGCCAGATTTGAAATAGGCCCCTTACAAACAGTTTTGAAAATGCAAACATACATGTGTTCTTTGATTCACCTTCCTGATTGTATGCAATTTTATTGCTTGTATCATACAGCACATGTATTAGAAAATGTTTTATGTTTATATTCATTACATTTTCCCATTTTTCACATTAAGAACTGACAATGTATGAACTTGTAATGCAAAAAATGCCCACTTCCAAACATCTCCATTCACAAAGTCTAATAAAACATGACGATACAATTCACCAACCACTCACTATGCACAATCGCTGCAGAAGTAAAATTCATTTAAATAATTACGCATGCATTTTCATAAAGATAAGAAACTGACATTGCTTGCATTCCCCCCAGCACACACACACACACACACACACACACACACACACACACACACACACACACACACACACACACTCACCCTTTGCTTACACCCCCCACACACACACACACACACACACTCTCGCTTCTTGTTTGCACCCCCCATACACACACACACACACACACACACACACACACACACACACACACACACACACACTTACCCTTTGCTTGCACCCCCCACACACACTCGCCCCTTGCTTGCACCCTCAATACACACACACACTCTCGCCCTTGCTTGCATCCCCACACAGACACACATTCGCCCCTTGCTTGCAACCCCACACACACACACACACACACACACACACACACACATTCACACACTTGCCCCTTGCTTGCTACCCCCAAACACAGATGCCCCTTGCCAGCAACCCCGACACACACACACACACACACACACACACATCTCTTGCAGGAAACCCACCCCCACACACACACACACACACACACACACACACACACACACACACACACACACACACACACACACACTCACCCCTTACTGGAACCGCCACCCACACACACACACACACACACACACACACACACACACACATACTCACCCCTTGCTGGGACCCTCACACACACACACACACACACACACACACACACACACACACACACACTTGCACCTTGCTGGAAACACCCACACACACACACACACACTCACCCCTTGATGGAAACCCCCACACACACACACTCGCCCCTTGCTTGCAACCACACAAACACACACTCGCCCCTTGCTTGCACTCCCCCCCCACACACACACACACACACACACACACACTCGCCCTTGTTTGCACCCCACACACACACACACACCCACACACACTCACCCCGTGCTTGCAACCGCACACACACACACACACAAACACACACACACACACACACACACACACACACACACACACACACACACACACACACACTCTCGCCCCTTGTTTGCACCCCCCACACACACACACTTGCCCCTTGCTTGCAACCCACACACACACTCGCCCCTTGCTTGCACCCTCAATACACACACACTCTCTCCCCTTGCTTGCATCCCCCACACTGACACACATTCGCCTCTTGCTTGCAACCCCCCCACACACACACACACACACACACACACACACACACACACACTCACCCTTTGCTTACACCCCCCACACACAGTGCTTGCCTCCCCACACACACACACACACACACACACACACACACACACACACACACACACACACTCTCGCCCCTTGTTTGCACCCCCCCATACACACACACTTGCCCCTTGCTTGCAACCCTCACACACACTCCCCCCTTGCTTGCCCCCTCAATACACACACACTCTCGCCCCTTGCTTGCATCCCCCACACTGACACACATTCGCCCCTTGCTTGCAACCCCCCCCCCACACACACACACACACACACACACACACTTGCCCCTTGCTTGCAACCCCCAAACACACATGCCCCTTGCCAGCAACCCCCACACACACACACACACACGCCCTTAGATTGCAACTTCACACACACACACACTCACCCCTTGCTGGAAACCCCCCCACACACACACACTCGCCCCTTACTGGAAACCCACACACACACACACACACACACACACACACACACACACACACACACACACACACACACACACACACACACACATACACACACACACACGCCCCTAGCTTGCAACTTCACAGGTTGATCCTATCATTTTCATACCCCTTGCCGAGCATGTTGATGACATGAAAGTCCATGCAGTGCGTTACTGTAACATGAGCAGAAACTCCAACCAACATACAATATTTTCGGAAACAAAGTCAGACTTTGTACAGACTACACATTTTGAAACTATGCCACATTTTGCAGTCACAGAAACCAGGTTTAAAGCTGGGTAGAGCAACCCTGCCATACCAGGTTACTCATTCTATCATTCTGTCATACACCTAGCCGTGGGGAGAAAAAACAAAGGAGATGGTGTTTCAATGTATATAAAAAACATACACACAGCTTCCAGCTGTTCAAACAGTATGATGCACAGGAAATACTCTAGGTGCAGTGAACAATTGATGAGACCCATATTCAAGTATATAAGACCCATATTCAAGTATATAAGACCCATATTCTTAGCTACAGGACTCATAATTTGACTGGAAATACCCACTACACCTTTCTCCACCTCTTCAAATCAATCAAGATCCAACCTTTTTCCCTGATTCTGGGCAACTAACAATCCAACCTTAGATTGGAAGAAATACTCATGGCAAAACACAAATGCACAGAGATTCATTGATTTTGACAATGGAAATGTCTTAAAGCAGTTGGTTGACACCCCTACAAGAGGTGAAAATATCTTGGAGTTGGTATGAACCAAAATGAGTAACCACTACAGTATCCCTACTTTGTCATCATCCAACCACAATGCAGCCACTTTTGAAGTCAGCATTGCCCCCACCCCCTAGGCAGGGTCAAACAGAAAAACTTCTCCAAACCTGATTACAACCTCCTGAGGGAAGGTATAAACAGATTCACAGCCTCCTCCACCAACACTGGCACATATGCCCAAACTTACACCAAAGTACTATATGACCATTTATATAGCAGCCTCCTCAAGGAAGAGTAAATCTGTGTGCTTGCACCCCCCCTACACACACACACACACACACACACACACACACACACACACACACACACACACACACACACACACACACACCTTGCTTACATCACCCCCCCACACACCCACACACACCTTGCTTGCAACCCACCCCCCACACACACTCACGCCTTGCTTGCAACCCCTCCCACACACACACACACGCTCACAGATTGCTTGCATCCCCCCCACACATGCCTTGCTTGGATCCCCCCCCCCACAGACACATGCCTTGCTTGCATTCCTCCCACAGACACCCTGTAAGATCAGCCCTGAAAGGGCCACGTGTCCATTGGGCTTATTGCTTACCCAGTAAGCAAACCAATAAAATGATTCACCAAAGAGACAACTGGTTGTACAAATACAGCAGTAAAAATAAAGACAAGTAGTGGTGATTTTAAGAACAGCATTTTTATGTCATATTTATATGTACATGTTTTTATGTGCTGTTTAAATAACATATTTTAGCTGTTTTCCTTTAAATTGTGTGGTCATGTGATTCAAAACTGTTTCACTTATCTATTTAACAGCCAGCTTGGGTTCAATGTGTTTGTTATCTGATGAAGCAGCAGTAGATACGAACACGCTTGTGACCTGCAATAAACTAAGTTTTTAACCTGGAGAGTCGTGCCTTCATTGGGTCCATCAGAGAGAAAGAGAGTCAGTCTTCCAGTTACTGCCATGCTTCTGGGGTGTGCACATGGGAGCCACATTCTTAAAGCAGGCCTCAACCTGGAATCTATTTGCCTGTGAAACTATGCCACTGCTGTCTGGAATTCTATGTCAGAGGTAGTTAGACTTCAGTAAATCTTTTACCTACTTTTACCAATAAGTCCAAATAGGCTGCTAGAATTTTACTAATCTATTTGGAATTTCTTGGTGCAACTGCAAAGCTATCTGCATATTTTTCTTTGCTTTAAAACACCTTTCATTCTTGTCTAGCTGCAAACAAGCACACCCAGCATTTTGGCAGTTCCAAAAACATGGTTAAAATCTCAAATTATGGATGAAGAGCTTATCACCCAGTGACACAACACACTTTGCCATGATCAATCACAAAAGATGTGCTGTATGAGTAGCAATAATATACTGTAACACCATACACCTTAACAGAAAGCACCTAGACATATGGCATTTTAGACATGCTGAAATATTTACAGCAGAGCCGAGTATAAGCAATAACATGACCCTCTATGTACTGTCACAATCTACCATTTCTCCCTAAAATATA
Organism: Protopterus annectens; assembly: GCF_019279795.1. NCBI lineage: Eukaryota > Metazoa > Chordata > Ceratodontiformes > Protopteridae > Protopterus > Protopterus annectens. The sequence continues at coordinate 523,183,373 of NC_056745.1, forward strand.
AAAATAACTGAAGAAATCTCCTGCCTAACATATATCAAACCAGGAAATCATGTTTCGAGGAGATCTTAACTTTGACTGGCACTCAAACAATACTGCATCAACTGCAATAGCCATTTGGTGTAATACAGCTCATGCAATCACAGACCAGCATAACCATCCAATAAAGCACATATTGTTCATGAGAACATAACCACAGATCTTGCCAACATCATAACAGATGGCATACATCGTGAATGACCACCAGTCCACATTTCTAGTATGGGGATAGTGTAAGTAGAAGGAGAAAAAAATAATTTTAAGAGAGTCAGAAGACTTACTATTGTAACCCAGCTGCATCTGCAGACATACTGCTAATACTGTACCTGGTAGCCTCAAGTATTTGACTTGAGACGATGCAGTTGCAATACTTTAAAAAAACATTTAAATATGCTGAACACTACAGTCGCCACCCCCACTACCACAGAATAGGACATTTGCAACTACCGCAGTCGTATGGCTAACATACCAATGTCAAATAAACACAGGGCCTGGAAAATGGCACACGCTGGCACAAGTCATAGATCAGTCCAATCACCAGACTTATCGATATCTTATAAGCCTCTTGAAAACACAAATGCCTTGACAAGAAAAAAAATACTATTTCAATAAGCAGCAGCTTCATACAAGCAACCCAAAATAAATGTTGGGCTTCAATTAACCAACTTAGCAAAGACACACCCACTTGATACCGCATACAAATTAATTAGTGTAACAACCCCTGTCTTTCAGGCTCTAAAATACATCTGCCATCCCAAAGTCTCATACAACCTCTAACAAGTCCACCTTTCCCCTGCAGCCTGTGGCCTCTGCAATAATCACAACAATAAAAAATAAAGTCTTCCCCAAGTTAAAAGTTTTATCACTAGCTCCAAGTAATCTGCACACTGATTTTCTAAAGATGTCAGCTGATGGAATAATTTATCCTGTAGTCATACTTATAAACTATTCCATTGCAGAATCCAATGTACAACTTGTGTACAAACAGTTCTTTATAATACCACTCCATAAAGTAAGAACATGCTTAGACTTCCCCAACTTTAGACCAGTGTTTGTTAGTCATCCACCTCTGAAACAGTGAAAAGTACTTGCACAACCAGCCACTCAAGGATATACTTAATAACTAGTGTCAGCACAATTATACTCAGTTACGGGTGAGATTTAGGCCACCTTAGAGGACTAACAGCCCTACTTTCATTACTTGATATAAATAATCAGAAGCACAGCCCAGATGAATCAACTGCCTCTGTTCTTAGACCTTTCTAAAACATCTGATATCGATTCATACAACCTATTACAGTGCCCATCCAACTTAGGACTTAAGCATAACATAATCCAGTGGCTCACAATTTACCTATCCATGAGAACCCATGAGAACACAAAGGGGAAGATGAAGTCTCCTCTCATTTTCCTATCACAATAGGAGTGTGACAGAGCTGAAAATTAGATCTGTTACTATTTAACAACTTCTACTGTAGTAAGGAAAGCTTTCTACACAGCACACTTGATTAGGAAAGGCAATGTCTCGAGAGCAGAAGTTATAACACCCCTATACTCAGCACTTACCCCACCCATAATTGAGTATAATGCCCCATTTAGCGTGTACCATACTAAGCACCTGCAGCAATTAGACCTTAGAGGTTTCTACCAAAGAAGATCAAGGGGTTCCAACATGTGCCTTACACTGACTGACTAAAGTCCCTGTCACTATACTCCGTATTGTATAGACTTCTTAGGGGAGACTTATGCCTGGCCGACAGTGCAATCTAAGACCAAAACCCAATGAACTCGCTACATATCTGTAAATCAAACAGGACTAGGGCTGCCCATTCCAGGGACAAAAAATATGGGCCTGCAACTTAAACAGGACATGCTGGAGGGACAGATTTATCTCCCAGCGACTGCTACATCTTTGGAGCAGGCTACCAGATTATGTGAAACAGAGCACCTCTCTGACACTGTTTAAGAAGAACCTGGACGAGTGGATGGGACACCTGAAATTCTTACCAGGAATAGATCCACCAACTCTCTGGGACGTGGTCAATCACTAAATGCAATCTTGGGAATTGCCTAGCATTTCTATGGTACTACATTGGGATGAAACAGTTAGGCTTAAAATGATCTCCGGGTAATCTCCTATGATCCTATGATTAATGGCATGCAAACTGCTGCAAAACATGACAATATAGCCCAAATGATGACTTTATTTGGGTCCCTATTATGACCTCAAAAACTGAATTCAGTGAAGGGCATGTACATCGGAAATGCCATTCACTGAATTCATTCTTGTGGGGGGGGGGTGCTTACTCAATCTGGTGGATTTTTTGAAAAGGTCACCATAGCAATGGATGAAGTCAGAATGGTACATACCACATACATCAACATGGACAAAGCTTTTGACACAATCTCCTACTTAGGCATTGCAAAAAAGCTAAACACCCTATGTCACACACATTGCTGACAAGCTCACACACAGGACACAGGAAATCAGAATCTGGGATGTTGCCTTCACAATTCATTTGAAAGTCCTGACTGTGAACTAGAAGGCCTGAAACTGAACATCAGCATGTGTGCCAGAAGAGCTGCCAATGATCCTGGCATTGGGTGGCTTAGTGTGTGTGTGTGTGTGTGTGTGTGTGTGTGTGTGTGTGTGTGTGTGTGTGTGTGTAGGGGGGTGCTAACAGTAAAAAGAATATGATGATAGTATTATAGAACCATGGATAATGCTGTGTTGTTGTTGTTGGTGGTGGTGGTCAACTATGACTTAGGACACTGAGAACAAATCAGGAGAGGAAACAAGCTGTTGGAATGAGTCCATGGCTATGATCAGTAGGTGTAAGGAAGACAGGCCAATGAGGCTATATGACACTGTTCGGGGACCTCTCCTGTTTGGCATCTATGTTTCTGAAGTAAAAGACAAACCAAATGACTGTGGTTGACTAAGTTTGCAGATGACTGCAAGCTAGGAGCAGTCACTGAATCCTCAAATGATTAAGCCATCCTGCAGTAAGATTTGTCTGAAATAAATAACTGGTGCCAAAATCATAGCTGGAAAATAAATGCCAAAAATATATTATTGCATCCTTTGGGAAGCCTTCTATCCTGGGTAATTTTTATTTTACATTTGTTGACCAGGATAGTCCGACTGGATGCATGTCCATTTTCAGCGGAGGCCCGGGGAGAAAAGCTCCAAGGGTAAGCAGATACAGCATTACATAATACCAGCATTACATATTACAAACAGACTATTTACAGAGATTACATAAGTAAGCAAGTTAAACAAGTTCCACAGGTTACAGTTAATCCTGAGCACAAGACAGGATTAAATTAAATTACACAGTAAACTGGTTAACAGATTTGTACACATTCTAGAGAGAGTTAGCCAGGCTTGATACATTGACATAGCCAGTTAAGTGACAAATGTTGTTTGAGTCTAGTTTTAAATTGACCTAAGGTGGAAGTACGGTAATATCAGCTGGAAGAGAGTTCCAGGATCTACTTACAGAGTTTGCAAAGAGAGAATCACCGGCTGTGTTATTAATTTTGCTAGTCTGAATTAGTAGTTTGTTAGAGGATCAAGCGGTCTAGGATTGTTATAGGGGTGATAATATTTTTAAGTGCAGGAGTATTGTCCGGATTATAGAGGATTTTATAGGCCATAATCAGTTGGTTATACTGGATTAGGCTGGGTAGTTCAAGCCACCCAAGCTGATTTAGATTGATGCAATGATGTGTCCTAAAAGGCAGCCCAGTGGCAAACCTGGCAATGTGGTTGTAGCAAATTGAGAGTTTGTTAAGGACAGTCTTGTTTAAATTCGAGAGTAGAGGGGATGCATACAGAAGGGTTGAAAGAAGGTGAGAGCGAGCTATGGCAATTTTAGCTGGAGGGGTTAGGAAGGCTTTTATTCTGTAAAGTGACCCTAGTTTTTTATTGATGGTTTTGATAGTTTGGTTAACATGTAGGTCAAATTTTAGATAATTGTCTATGATGACACCTAATAGTTTTGTAGATGGGTCAGGGGAGATTATTGTGCCATCATTCAATTTTATGGTAAAGGTGAAAGCGGTAGACCTACGTGTTGGTGAAAATGACAGCATTTTAGTTTTTTTGGGATTTAGGATCAGATGATGTTCAGAAAGCCAGTTTTCTATTGTATTAAAGGTGGTCTGGGTAGCTGACCATAACTCTACTGGAGATGTGGCTGAGAAAATCAGAGTAGAGTCATCAGCATATTGGATACAGTTGACTTTTGGGATGACAGTATAAAGGTCGTTAATGAAGATGGAGAACAGCAAGGGCCCTAGTATAGAGCCTTGTGGTACTCCAAGGGTATTAGGTAGAAGGTTAGAGAGTTTGTTCTGCCAGAGGACAGCCTGCTGTCGACCATTCAGGTAGGACTGAAACCATTGGAGGGCTCCAGTATCTAGACAAAATGTTTGCAGGGTGTGGATTAAAAGTTGGTGATCAACCATATCGAATGCCTTGGAAAGATCCAAAAAGAGGGCTGAGGATTTATAATTATTGTTGTAATTATGGTTTATGGTGTTAGTAAAGGCTAGGAGGGCAGAAGTAGTGCTGTGATGAGGACGGAAGCCATGCTGAGTGTCTGCCATAAGGCGATTTTGGAATTAGGTGGTGCATGAGTTGTCTATGAATACATTTTTCCATAATCTTTGCAGGTGGAGAGAGTATACCTATTGGCCTATAATTGGAGAATTCAGCAGAGCTGCCTCCTTTGTGAAGTGGGATTACATAGGATATTTTCCAGATGGGGGGAATTTTAGCTTCTACTATGGTTCGATTGATTAGTATTGAGACGGGGGAAGCAATAGCATCAGCTGATTTTTGTAGGTACTCGGGAGGGAGTTGATCAGCAGAAAGTGTAGTGGGTTTTAATTTTTTGATCAAGATACAGATAAGTGAAGTGGTGACTGGTTGGAAGCTGAACACAAGTAGGTTTCTAGGGGTGCTACTTTCAGGACCAGGGGAGCTAGGAGGTGGTTGGCTAGCTAGGGCTTGAATTGTCTCAGTAAAGAATTGGTTAAAACTATCAAAAACATCTTCAGGGGTTTTATCAATAGTAGTAGCAGGGATTGGGGTTGAAGTTTGTCCAGGATGTAGTAGATTATTTAAACCTGCCCAAAACTTCTGTGGGTTATTTTGATTTACTGTCTGTAAATTACAGTAGTATTGTTTTTTGTCTTGTAAAATTGATTTTTTGGTTTCGTTCCTGGATTACCTGTATTTAATGTGATCTTGAGGGTCTTTAGAAGAACGCCATAAAGCCCATGCTTTGTTTCTAAGGGTAATTTTGAGTTTAGCCATGGTGCAGTTTTTTTCTTAAACTATCTAACAAATTCTCTTAGTGTAACATTCTTAAACATTTTCAATGTTCTTTAATGTAATCCTATTTTTATTGTAGTGACATTCCTTTATTTAACCCTGTTTTTGGTTGTGGCACTGTTTTATTTAATTCAAGCTTTTAACATACTACTTTCCAGTGACACCCTTGGCTTGGAGATGTTTTTTAATTGCATTCTCCTTTAATTGTATCATTCAGTTGCTATACTGAATTGCAATGCTTAACTAATTAAGCAATTTAGTGATTTAGAAATGACTATTTAATGCGGCCATTTGGCTTATTTAAAATTAACTTGAGGAATCTCAGCATTAAGCTGAGTGAAAGAGCTTGTTATATCATTTTGTCCATTTGATGTGAATAAAGATCTTAATTTGGATTATCTTCGCTCTACCTTCATTTTTTGGCTACCAGGTCACTGCACTTGGACTAGTTGGGTTTGCCACTCTGCCTGGATTTTTGTGTTTCTCTGTCACGCTTCGGATTTTTTCATTGTTTGGACTGTGTGCCTTTTTCTATGGCCGAGGAGGCAGAACCCACCAACTACGCTGACACCCCTCAGCTGCTGCGTGATGACCAAGAAGATGGTCCAGTCACACGCACTGAATTCAACCAGGTTCTTTCTTTACTTACCCAGCTAACTAGTTTGTTAAAAAACAACATGAACTCTGACATCACATTAGCTGGGAATCAACAACAAGGCTTCCTACCAAAAAGGAAGCCCCCAGCGGTTCCGACAACAAGTTACACTAACAGCTTCAGTGTTTCTTTCTCAGATGTGTTAAACGAAACCAACGGGCGTTTGAATGGGGAACACGGTGTAAATACACACACCACAAACAACAATGGAGCCGAAAGGCAACCGAGAGACTTTAATTTTAATGCCTGGGCAGGTCAGCAGTTCATTTTTAACAAAGGTACTGTTGCAGTTAATAACAGCAATAATGCTGAGCTTAATTTCAACGAACTTAAAGATAAACTGTATGCCTATAAAAGCAACCAGCTCGAGATTAATTATCTGAAGGAATGTGTGTCTGTGCAACGGGTCCCGAAAGGGTTACGTTGTTTTAAGTTTCCTAATAATGTTCAAGCAGATTCACTTTACTATAAAAAGTTATGTGACATCTTTGACAGAGCTGGTATAGACGTGTTAAAGGTGATGATTCAAGAATATGAGGCGAAGGCCGATATTCTTTTAACTGAACTAAATGTTTTAAATGCTGCATTGGTAAATGACAACAATTTTGCCAAAGTTAAATATAACTATGATAATGTTTTTGAACATGTTGACCAATATTGCATAACAATTTTAAACCGCAAAATACGCAAACTTGAGCGAGATTTAAATTAATACAAAGATGGAGTGGCTTATCCACTCCCTAACAGGGCAAGATGGGGCAACAAGCAAGAAACTAACAATAATATTAATAGGAATAGAAGCAATTTTGGAGATGCATATGATAACCATTCCACATCTTACACTGAACCATTACATAGAAGCGAAAGATTAGCTGAAAAAGGAAGGAAAAATTCCTTCCAGGATTTTCAACAACCTCGCGGCAGGACCGGGGCGAAGGGGCAGAGACAGATACCCCAAGCTTGGAGCAACAGGCACAGTTAGATAGAGTTAGTGTAGGGGCTACAGTTGAAGTCGATATATTTACACAGCAAAGTAATTTATGTAAAATTATAAAAAGTGGTAATTTCACTGTGTATAATTACACTGAAATGGAGGTCCATCAAGATGTTTTCAACTTATTTACACTTGGTATGCAGTTTGTACCCTTGCGGTCCCTTAACATGGCCAAAACCCTCATTGACTTAAAACTTTTTGTAAGGAGCCTTAACCTTTCACTTTATTTTAAAGGACAACCTTACGTCAACCAAGGGCTTTCTAGAACTAGCACCTTTAACCCTCCCACACATTCCTCTATTAAGGTCTTTCAGGAGCTTGTTGAACATGAACTTCGATCTATATTCCTTCCAGGATTTTCAACAACCCCCTGGCAGGACCGGGGGGAAGGGGCAGAGACAGATACCCCAAGCTTGGAGCAACAGACACAGTTAGATAGAGTTAGTGTAGGGGCTACAGTTGAAGTCGATAATACATACAATAGTCAATAATAATGCATCTGGAGCATTTCTCCCCGGGCCTTCGCTGAAAACAGGATCTGTGGAAACTAGTCGGACTTTCCCGGTCAACAAATGTTAAATATAAAAAAAAAAAAAAAAAAAATATCAACCCAAAAAATTAATTTAGATTCTGTTAACTGGGACCAACGAGATCACAGACTCATTAACGACCTGAAAAAAGAGAATATTAGAGTAATGAAACCTGATAAGGGGGGGAGGGATGGTGCTCATGTACAATACGGATTATGATGGTTACAGTTTTGATATGTTGCAAGACACTAATCAGTATGAGATAGTTTCAAGAAACGAAGTTAATCTTGCTTATGCTAAAATAAATTTTACACTTACAGACCACCTACTTCAAGGAGCCATCAATGAGAAACTTTTTAACTACCTACATGTTCAAAACCCAAAATTCCGATTATTTTCGGAATTCCTAAAATTCACAAAGGGTTAGAACCATTAAAGTTCCGGCCCATTGTATCTGGAGCAGGTGGTATAACGGAACCACTTAGCAAATTTATAGACTTTGCAACTAAACATCTTGGTAGCTCCTTACAACATGTATGTAAAGACTCTTGGGATTTCCTCAAGGGAATAGATCCCTCGTGTTGCAAACCTGAGCTCATTCTGGTTACCATTGATATAGTTGAACTCTTCCCAAGTATTCCCCACTCGGTCGGCTTGGCTTGGTTCAATGAAGTTCTTACCACTGAAGCTGGCCTGAGTAACAACACAACCAACCTCTTGGTTGAATTTATGGAAATAGTGTTAGAGAATATTCTTCAATGGCAAAATTTACAAACAGAGAAAAGGGGTAGCCATGGGTGCCCCTTGTGCATCCTTATACGCTAATGTCGTACTACATAGATGGGAGCAAAGGTTTATTTTTTCTACCGGTTGGGCTCAACATCTAATACATTACAAAAGATTCTTGGATGACATTTGCATCATATGGGGGGGCACCCATGGGCAACTTCTGAATTTTATAGAGTATCTCAACTCCACCACCCATTTCTTGTCCTTTCCACATACTATTAGTGATATTGAACTTCATTATCTGGATGTTACACTATATAAAGACTTAGACAACCGCTCCTTACAATCCAAATTGCATAGGAAACCCACATTTTCCAATTCCTATTTACACTTCAAAAGCGGCCATCCCTTTTATCAAAAAAAGGGAATTGTTAAAGGACAATTCATTAGGGCTTCCAGAATGACCAGCACTCTTAGCGACTTTTTACAGGAGATCAAATTTCTAAAGTCTCTGTTCATGGAAAGAGGGTACCCTGCTTCATTGGTTAACACTTTAGCACAGGAAGTTATTGATAATAGGGAAACAATTTTCCCCCCACTTTTAGGTAAGGCTATTTCCCCTAGTGCCATAGTCACCAGCAAGAAAGAGGAGACAGTTTATGGTAGTTTCACTTACACTTATTGCCTTAACTCCACGGAGATAGAAGAAGCTTTCCTAAGACATTGGCCAGTTCTCACTTTGCATGAAGAATTAAGGACAGTAATACCTACTTCTCCCAAGTTTACTAGAAAGAGAGATATTAATCTCAAAGAATTACTTGAAGGGAAATTTAACTCTTTGGCAATCACGCAGGCACCCCGAACAGGCACATTTAAATGTGGAGCTTGCAAACAATGTTTTGCTATACTCAACGCCTCCAGTTTATATATCCCCTCCAGGAATTTTCTTTTTAACTCTAACTGTTCCACTAACTGTGCAAGCAAAGGGGAAGTTTATTTAGGGTATTGTACTGACTGTACTGGTTTCTACATAGGCAAAACTGAAAGGAGCCTTAGAAAAAGAATTTATGAACATTTTTATGATATTTCCAAACAGAAAGATTCTAGTGCCTTTTTTAAACATTCCTTAACATGCCCCAATTATGAATTGAGATTTTTAGTTTTAGAACAAGTGGTGCCAGATGCCAGAGGGGGTGACTGGGAGACAGCCTTGGAATACAGAGAACTTCTCTGGCAACTAAGGCTGAACGCCAATAGACCCCCAGGCATGAATGACAACATTAATATCATCAGCGTTCTTAAAAACAAAATGGCACGCTTGTGAGGTTTCTGGGTTTTAGACAGTGTCATCACACATTGTAAATATACACATTTTTAACTGTTTTTTAGATATTTATTATTGTAATTACTTTTTAATAATACAAGAATATATTTATATTTTCTTAAACTATCTAACAAATTCTCTTAGTGTAACATTCTTAAACATTTTCAATGTTCTTTAATGTAATCCTATTTTTATTGTAGTGACATTCCTTTATTTAACCCTGTTTTTGGTTGTGGCACTGTTTTATTTAATTCAAGCTTTTAACATACTACTTTCCAGCGACACCCTTGGCTTGGAGATGTTTTTTAATTGCATTCTCCTTTAATTGTATCATTCAGTTGCTATACTGAATTGCAATGCTTAACTAATTAAGCAATTTAGTGATTTAGAAATGACTATTTAATGTGGCCATTTGGCTTCTTTAAAATTAACTTGAGGAAGCTCAGCATTAAGCTGAGCGAAAGCGCTTGTTATATCGTTTTGTCCATTTGATGTGAATAAAGATCTTAATTTGGATTATCTTCGCTCTACTTTCATTTTTTGGCTACCAGGTCACTGCACTTGGACCAATTGGGTTTGCCACTCTGCCTGGATTTTGTGTTTCTCTGTCACGCTTGGATTTTTCATAGGTTTGTAGCTTAGATTACAATTAGAGGGGGTATGTGTGTCTGAAGTGAGTGGGCCAGGGTTGGGGTGAATATCACCACCAAGTATTAGGTTGAGTCTATACTTGGTGATGAACTTCAGGAATTTGTTTATTAGTTTGTGGTAGTGTTTGGATCTAGAGCTAATGTGCCTGGGGTTGAGGTGTTGATAGACTGAACAAGATGTTGGATAGGATCTGGTACTGTAAGTATGGTTGAAGGTGGAAGGATTTACAGCTGGGGTGATAGTATGGCCTTTTGGGACCTGAAATCCCATGAGAAACTGGTTTTCATACAAGGTAAGGAGGTATGGTGTGAACAAGAGGGTAAGCAAAGAGGAGTATATCATTATCTGTGATTTAGCTAGTGAGTTAAGGAACTGTTTTACCTGGTGATGCAACACCAGAAGAAAGAGTGGTGAGGTAAAGGTACTGGATGGGGGATGGGAGAATGCCAGATGAAAGCTAATAGGCGCTATTAAAATGTAGGTAGTAGAATGGGGGTGGATGGAATTATCCCAGATGAAAGCAGATAGGATCTAGAAAGTGGGGGAGTGGCTATAGTACTATAAATTTAGAGGTACTGGGGGCAGGAGGGAATTGGGGGCAGGGAGGAGAGCGAAGAGAGCCCGAGCGTAGCGAGGGCGAACGTAGCGGGGCTATTGCAGTTTACAAGGTTTCCTAAGGTGTCCTAAAGCTAAGTATTACAGCTCTTAATGTAAGAGTCAATTTACTTCAGTTACAGGGGAAGGAGGCAACCACTCAAGTAGAAACAAAGAGCCCTATCTAATTATCACGTTAACAATACACTCCTAAAAGTTGACGCTGTTATTAATAATTTGGGAACCTGGGTGAAGAGTGACCTAACTTTTAACAGTGTCTATTGCTGTAAGACATTTCTTCTATACTGCAGTTATAAATAAAGGTGTGTCGTTGTACCCCTTTACTCATCCTTAAAACTCAAACTTGAATGCTGTCTTCCACCTTGTTGCCATGGGCAATTTTAAAAAAGCCATCAAAAAACATTACATTTAATTAACTGGACATACAGAGAGTGTATCACTGTCACCTCTTCCTTTACATAAACACAATTAATTTGAAAGTCCTGACTGTGAACTAGAAGGCCTGAAACTGAACATCAGCATGTGTGCCAGAAGAGCTGCCGATGATCCTGGCATTGTGTGGCTTAGTGTGTGTGTGTGTGTGTGTGTGTGTGTGTGTGTGTGTGTGTGTGTGTGTAGGGGGGTGCTAACAGTAAAAAGAATATAATGATAGGATTACAGAAGCATGGATAATGCTGTGTTGTTGTTGGTGGTGGTCAACTATGACTTAGGACACTGAGAACAAATCAGGAGAGGAAACAAGCTTTTGGAATGAGTCCATGGCTATGATCAGTAGGTGTAAGGAAGACAGGCCAGTGAGGCTATATGACACTGTTCGGGGACCTCTCCTGTTTGGCATCTATGTTTCTGAAGTAAAAGACAAACCAAATGACTGTGGTTGACTAAGTTTGCAGATGACTGCAAGCTAGGAGCAGTCACTGAATCCTCAAATGATTAAGCCATCCTGCAGTAAGATTTGTCTGAAATAAATAACTGGTGCCAAAATCATAGCTGGAAAATAAATGCCAAAAATATATTATTGCATCCTTTGGGAAGCCTTCTATCCTGGGTAATTTTTATTTTACATTTGTTGACCGGGATAGTCCAACTGGATGCATGTCCATTTTCAGCGGATGCCCGGGGAGAAAAGCTCCAAGGGTAAGCAGATACAGCATTACATAATACCAGCATTACATATTACAAACAGACTATTTACAGAGATTACATAAGTAAGCAAGTTAAACAAGTTCCACAGGTTACAGTTAATCCTGAGCACAAGACAGGATTAAATTAAATTACACAGTAAACTGGTTAACAGATTTGTACACATTCTAGAGAGAGAGTTAGCCAGGCTTGATACATTGACATAGCCAGTTAAGTGACAAATGTTGTTTGAGTCTAGTTTTAAATTGACCTAAGGTGGAAGTACGGTAATATCAGCTGGAAGAGAGTTCCAGGATCTACTTACAGAGTTTGCAAAGAGAGAATCACCGGCTGTGTTATTAATTTTGCTAGTCTGAATTAGTAGTTTGTTAGAGGATCGAAGCGGTCTAGGATTGTTATAGGGGGTGATAATATTTTTAAGTGCAGGAGTATTGTCCGGATTATAGAGGATTTTATAGGCCATAATCAGTTGGTTATACTGGATTAGGCTGGGTAGTTCAAGCCACCCAAGCTGATTTAGATTGATGCAATGATGTGTCCTAAAAGGCAGCCCAGTGGCAAACCTGGCAATGTGGTTGTAGCAAATTGAGAGTTTGTTAAGGACAGTCTTGTTTAAATTCGAGAGTAGAGGGATGCATACAGAAGGGTTGAAAGAAGGTGAGAGCGAGCTATGGCAATTTTAGCTGGAGGGTTAGGAAGGCTTTTATTCTGTAAAGTGACCCTAGTTTTTTATTGATGGTTTTGATAGTTTGGTTAACATGTAGGTCAAATTTTAGATAATTGTCTATGATGACACCTAATAGTTTTGTAGATGGGTCAGGGGAGATTATTGTGCCATCATTCAATTTTATGGTAAAGGTGAAAGCGGTAGACCTACGTGTTGGTGAAAATGACAGCATTTTAGTTTTTTTGGGATTTAGGATCAGATGATGTTCAGAAAGCCAGTTTTCTATTGTATTAAAGGTGGTCTGGGTGGCTGACCATAACTCTACTGGAGATGTGGCTGAGAAAATCAGAGTAGAGTCATCAGCATATTGGATACAGTTGACTTTTGGGATGACAGTATAAAGGTCGTTAATGAAGATGGAGAACAGCAAGGGCCCTAGTATAGAGCCTTGTGGTACTCCAAGGGTATTAGGTAGAAGGTTAGAGAGTTTGTTCTGCCAGAGGACAGCCTGCTGTCGACCATTCAGGTAGGACTGAAACCATTGGAGGGCTCCAGTATCTAGACAAAATGTTTGCAGGGTGTGGATTAAAAGTTGGTGATCAACCATATCGAATGCCTTGGAAAGATCCAAAAAGAGGGCTGAGGATTTATAATTATTGTTGTAATTATGGTTTATGGTGTTAGTAAAGGCTAGGAGGGCTGAAGTAGTGCTGTGATGAGGACGGAAGCCATGCTGAGTGTCTGCCATAAGGCGATTTTGGATTAGGTGGTGCATGAGTTGTCTATGAATACATTTTTCCATAATCTTTGCAGGTGGAGAGAGTATACCTATTGGCCTATAATTGGAGAATTCAGCAGAGCTGCCTCCTTTGTGAAGTGGGATTACATAGGATATTTTCCAGATGGTGGGAATTTTAGCTTCTACTATGGTTCGATTGATTAGTATTGAGACGGGGGAAGCAATAGCATCAGCTGATTTTTGTAGGTACTCGGGAGGGAGTTGATCAGCAGAAAGTGTAGTGGGTTTTAATTTTTTGATCAAGATACAGATAAGTGAAGTGGTGACTGGTTGGAAGCTGAACGCAAGTAGGTTTCTAGGGGTGCTACTTTCAGGACCAGGGGAGCTAGGAGGTGGTTGGCTAGCTAGGGCTTGAATTGTCTCAGTAAAGAATTGGTTAAAACTATCAGAAACATCTTCAGGGGTTTTATCAATAGTAGTAGCAGGGATTGGGGTTGAAGTTTGTCCAGGATGTAGTAGATTATTTAAACCTGCCCAAAACTTCTGTGGGTTATTTTGATTTACTGTCTGTAAATTACAGTAGTATTGTTTTTTGTCTTGTAAAATTGATTTTTTGGTTTCGTTCCTGGATTACCTGTATTTAATGTGATCTTGAGGGTCTTTAGAAGAACGCCATAAAGCCCATGCTTTGTTTCTAAGGGTAATTTTGAGTTTAGACTCTATAGAAAGCCATGGTGCAGTTTTTGCCTTGGTTCTCTTTGAACGAACAGGTGCATGCAAATCAAGGATCTCAAGGAATTTGTTGTTAAAGTATGCTACTGCTGCCTCTAAGGGGAGGTGTTTTAGAATAGTCCAATTACATGAGTTTAGTTCTTGTTGGAATTTGGCAGGGTCAAAGTTTTTATTGTTTCTAACCTTTCTGAGTAAGGGTTGTTGGGAATTAATGGTTTTGTGCTTAATTATATATGTGAGAAGGTGATCGCTTAGACCATTAAGGAGGGTACCAGAGGTGTACAGTTGGGGGTGACTGTTTGAGTACCCAGTCAAGTGTACTTTCTTTTTGGTTGGGTTTACCTATCCTGGTAGGGGTGGATATGATTTGTGTAAATGCATGCAGGTTAATATGGGTGGTTGGGGATTCTAAGGAACAGGTGCCCCAGTCTATGTTAAAGTCTCCAAGTAGTAGGGTTTCTTGGGGGTAGTGACATGATAGCCAGTGCAGGATATCTTCAAATGTAGATATATTGTTACCTGGGGGAATGTACATACAGATGATATTAATGCATTTATTTTTAAGTTGCAATTTGGTGGCAATAATCTCTGAGTTATTAATCTGAGGAGGTTGTATTACATCTATGGTGACATTCAACTCAGATTTATAGAGTACAGCTACCCCACCTCCCTTCCTCGAAGCATGATCCAGCCTGTGTATGTTGTACCCAGGTGGTAACACTTCATTGTCTTTAGTGTTAGGTTTTAACCAGGTTTCAGATAAACAGAGAATCTCAGGGGAGTGGACATCCAGAAGTGCATGCAATTCACGTACCTTGTTATTAATGCTTCTAATATTGAGATGACAGACTAGGAGAGAGTTAGTTGGCCTATTAATTGTAGGTTTGTAGCTTAGAAACACAAAAATCCAGGCAGAGTGGCAAACCCAACTAGTCCAAGTGCAGTGACCTGGTAGCCAAAAAATGAAAGTAGAGCGAAGATAATCCAAATTAAGATCTTTATTCACATCAAATGGAAAAAACGATATAACAAGCACTTTCGCTCAGCTTAATGCTGAGCTTCCTCAAGTTCATTTTAAAGAAGCCAAATGGCCACATTAAATAGTCATTTCTAAATCACTAAATTGCTTAATTAGTTAAGCATTGCAATTCAGTATAGCAACTGAATGATACAATTAAAGGAGAATGCAATTAAAAAACATCTCCAAGCCAAGGGTGTCACTGGAAAGTAGTATGTTAAAAGCTTGAATTAAATAAAACAGTGCCACAACCAAGGTTAAATAAAGGAATGTCACTACAATAAAAATAGGATTACATTAAAGAACATTGAAAATGTTTAAGAATGTTACACTAAGAGAATTTGTTAGATAGTTTAAGAAAATATAAATATATTCTTGTATTATTAAAAAGTAATTACAATAATAAATATCTAAAAAACAGTCAAAAATGTGTATATTTACAATGTGTGATGACACTGTCTAAAACCCAGAAACCTCACAAGCATGCCATTTTGTTTTTAAGAACGTTGATGATATTAATGTTGTCATTCATGCCTGGGGGTCTATTGGCGTTCAGCCTTAGTTGCCAGAGAAGTTCTCTGTATTCCAAGGCTGTCTCCCAGTCACCCCCTCTGGCATCTGGCACCACTTGTTCTAAAACTAAAAACCTCAATTCATAGTTGGGGCATGTTAGGGAATGTTTAAAAAAGGCATTAGAATCTTTCTGTTTGGAAATATCATAAAAATGTTCATAAATTCTTTTTCTAAGGCTCCTTTCAGTTTTGCCTATGTAGAAACCAGTACAGGCAGTACAATACCCTAAATAAACTACCCTTTTGCTTGCACAGTTAGTGGAACAGTTAGAGTTAAAAAGAAAATTCCTGGAGGGGATATATAAACTGGAGGCGTTGAGTATAGCAAAACATTGTTTGCAAGCTCCACATTTAAATGTGCCTGTCCGGGGTGCCTGCGTGATTGCCAAAGAGTTAAATTTCCCTTCAAGTAATTCTTTGAGATTAATATCTCTCTTTCTAGTAAACTTGGGAGAAGTAGGTATTACCGTCCTTAATTCTTCATGCAAAGTGAGAACTGGCCAATGTCTTAGGATAGCTTCTTCTATCTCCGTGGAGTTAAGGCAATAAGTATAAGTGAAACTACCATAAACTGTCTCCTCTTTGTTGCTGGTGACTATGGCACTAGGGGAAATAGCCTTACCTAAAAGTGGGGGGAAAATTGTTTCCCTATTATCAATAACTTCCTGTGCTAAAGTGTTAACCAATGAAGCAGGGTACCCTCTTTCCATGAACAGAGACTTTAGAAATTTGATCTCCTGTAAAAACTCGCCAAGAGTGCTGGTCATTCTGGAAGCCCTAATGAATTGTCCTTTAACAATGCCCTTTTTTTGATAAAAGGGATGGCCGCTTTTGAAGTGTAAATAGGAATTGGAAAATGTGGGTTTCCTATGCAATTTGGATTGTAAGGAGCAGTTGTCTAAGTCTTTATGTAGTGTAACATCCAGATAATGAAGTTCAATATCACTAATAGTATGTGTAAAGGACAAGAAATGGGTGGTGGAGTTGAGATACTCTATAAAATTCAGAAGTTGCCCATGGGTGCCCCCCCATATGATACAAATGTCATCCAAGAATCTTTTGTAATGTATTAGATGTTGAGCCCAACCGGTAGAAAAAATAAACCTTTACTCCCATCTATGTAGTACGACATTAGCGTATAAGGATGCACAAGGGGCACCCATGGCTACCCCTTTTCTCTGTTTGTAAATTTCGCCATTGAAGAATATATAGTTGTTCTCTAACACTATTTCCATAAATTCAACCAAGAGGTTGGTTGTGTTGTTACTCAGGCCAGCTTCGGTGGTAAGAACTTCATTGAACCAAGCCAAGCCGACCGAGTGGGGAATACTTGGGAAGAGTTCAACTATATCAATGGTAACCAGAATGAGCTCAGGTTTGCAACACGAGGGATCTATTCCCTTGAGGAAATCCCAAGAGTCTTTACATACATGTTGTAAGGAGCTACCAAGATGTTTAGTTGCAAAGTCTATAAATTTGCTAAGTGGTTCCATTATACCACCTGCTCCAGATACAATGGGTCGGAACTTTAATGGTTCTAACCCTTTGTGAATTTTAGGAATTCCGAAAATAATCAGAATTTTGGGTTTTTGAACATGTAGGTAGTTAAAAAGTTTCTCATTGATGGCTCCTTGAAGTAGGTGGTCTGTAAGTGTAAAATTTATTTTAGCATAAGCAAGATTAACTTCGTTTCTTGAAACTATCTCATACTGATTAGTGTCTTGCAACATATCAAAAATGTAACCATCATAATCCGTATTGTACATGAGCACCATCCCTTCCCCCTTATCAGGTTTCATTACTCTAATATTCTCTTTTTTCAGGTCGTTAATGAGTCTGTGATCTCGTTGGTTCCAGTTAACAGAATCTAAATTAATTTTTTGGGTTGATATAGATCGAAGTTCATGTTCAACAAGCTCCTTAAAGACCTTAATAGAGGAGTGTGTGGGAGGGTTAAAGGTGCTAGTTCTAGAAAGCCCTTGGCTGATGTAAGGTTGTCCTTTAAAATAAAGTGAAAGGTTAAAGCTCCTTACAAAAAGTTTTAAGTCAATGAGGGTTTTGGCCATGTTAAGGGACTGCAAGGGTACAAACTGCATACCAAGTGTAAATAAGTTGAAAACATCTTGATGGACCTCCATTTCAGTGTAATTATACACAGTGAAATTACCATTTTTTATAATTTTACATAAATTACTTTGCTGTGTAAATATATCGACTTCAACTGTAGCCCCTACACTAACTCTATCAAACTGTGCCTGTTGCTCTAAGCTTGGGGTATCTGTCTCTTCCCCTTCGCCCCGGTCCTGCCGGGGAGTTGCTGAAAATCCTGGAAGGAATTTTTCCTTCCTTTTTCAGCTAATCTTTCGCTTCTACGTAATGGTTCAGTGTAAGATGTAGAAAGGTTATCATATGCATCTCCAAAATTGCGTCTATTCCTATTAATATTATTGTTAGTTTCTTGCTTGTTCCCCCATCTTGCCCTGTTAGGGAGTGGATAAGCCACTCCATCTTTGTATTAATTTAAATCTCGCTCAAGTTTGCATATTTTGCAGTTTAAAATTTTTATGCAATATTGGTCAACATGTTCAAAAACATTATCATAGTTATATTTAACTTTGGCAAAATTGTTGTCATTTACCAATGCAGCATTTAAAACATTTAGTTCAGTTAAAAGAATATCGGCCTTCGCCTCATATTCTTGAATCATCACCTTTAACACGTCTATACCAGCTCTGTCAAAGATGTCACATAACTTTTTATAGTAAAGTGAATCTGCTTGAACATTATTAGGAAACTTAAAACAACGTAACCCTTTCGGGACCCGTTGCACAGACACACATTCCTTCAGATAATTAATCTCGAGCTGGTTGCTTTTATAGGCATACAGTTTATCTTTAAGTTCGTTGAAATTAAGCTCAGCATTATTGCTGTTATTAACTGAAACAGTACCTTTGTTAAAAATGAACTGCTGACCTGCCCAGGCATTAAAATTAAAGTCTCTTGGTTGCCTTTCGGCTCCATTGTTGTTTGTGGTGTGTGGATTTA
The DNA here is from genome assembly GCF_019279795.1 of Protopterus annectens. NCBI lineage: Eukaryota > Metazoa > Chordata > Ceratodontiformes > Protopteridae > Protopterus > Protopterus annectens. Next base: position 523,202,167 of record NC_056745.1, read on the forward strand.
TACCGTGTTCCCCATTCAAACGCCCGTTGGTTTCATTTAACACATTCGAGAAAGAAACACTGAAGCTGTTAGTGTAACTTGTTGTCGGAACCGCTGGGGGCTTCCTTTTTGGTAGGAAGCCTTGTTGTTGATTCCCAGCTAATGTGATGTCAGAGTTCATGTTGTTTTTTAACAAACTAGTTAGCTGGGTAAGTAAAGAAAGAACCTGGTTGAATTCAGTGCATGTGACTGGACCATCTTCTTGGTCATCACGCAGCAGCTGAGGGGTGTCAGTGTAGTTGGTGGGTTCTGCCTCCTCGGCCATAGAAAAAAGCACACAGTCCAAACAATGAAAAAATCCGAAGCGTGACAGAGAAACACAAAAATCCAGGCAGAGTGGCAAACCCAACTAGTCCAAGTGCAGTGATCTGGTAGCCAAAAAATGAAAGTAGAGCGAAGATAATCCAAATTAAGATCTTTATTCACATCAAATGGACAAAACGATATAACAAGCGCTTTCGCTCAGCTTAATGCTGAGCTTCCTCAAGTTAATTTTAAAGAAGCCAAATGGCCACATTAAATAGTCATTTCTAAATCACTAAATTGCTTAATTAGTTAAGCATTGCAATTCAGTATAGCAACTGAATGATACAATTAAAGGAGAATGCAATTAAAAAACATCTCCAAGCCAAGGGTGTCGCTGAAAAGTAGTATGTTAAAAGCTTGAATTAAATAAAACAGTGCCACAACCAAAGACAGGGTTAAATAAAGGAATGTCACTACAATAAAAATAGGATTACATTAAAGAACATTGAAAATGTTTAAGAATGTTACACTAAGAGAATTTATTAGATAGTTTAAGAAAATATAAATATAAATATTTTCTTGTATTATTAAAAAGTAATTACGATAATAAATATCTAAAAAACAGTTAAAATGTGTATATTTACAATGTGTGATGACACTGTCTAAAACCCAGAAACCTCACAAGCGTGCCATTTAGTTTTTAAGAATGCTGATGATATTAATGTTGTCATTCAGGCCTGGGGGTCTATTGGCATTCAGCCTTAATTGTCAGAGAAGTTCTTTGTATTCCAAGGCTGTCTCCCAGTCACCCCCTCTGGCATCTGGCACCACTTGTTCTAAAACTAAAAACCTCAATTCATAGTTGGGGCATGTTAGGGAATGTTTAAAAAAGGCATTAGAATCTTTCTGTTTGGAAATATCATAAAAATGTTCATAAATTCTTTTTCTAAGGCTCCTTTCAGTTTTACCTGTGTAGAAACCAGTACAGGCAGTTCGGGGTGCCTGCGTGTTTCCCTATTACCCCCCACTTTTAGGAAAGGGTATTTCCCCTAGTGCCATAGTCACCAGCAACAAAGAGGAGACAGTTTATGGTAGTTTTACTTACACTTATTGCCTTAACTCCATGGAGATAGAATAAGTTATCCTAAGACATTGGCCAGTTCTCACTTTGCATGAAGAATTAAGGACGGTAATACCTACTTCTCCCAAGTTTACTAGAAAGAGAGATATTAATCTCAAAGAATTACTTGAAGGGAAATTGAACTCTTTGGCAATCACGCAGGCACCCCGAACAGGCACATTTAAATGTGAAGCTTGCAAACAATGTTTTGCTATACTCAACGCCTCCAGTTTATATATCCCCTCCAGGAATTTTCTTTTTAACTCTAACTGTTCCACTAACTGTGCAAGCAAAGGGGTAGTTTATTTAGGGTATTGTACTGACTGTACTGGTTTCTACATAGGCAAAACTGAAAGGAGCCTTAGAAAAATAATTTATGAACATTTTTATATTTCCAAACAGAAAGATTCTAATGCCTTTTTTAAACATTCCCTAACATGCCCCAACTATGAATTGAGGTTTTTAGTTTTAGAACAAGTGGTGCCAGATGCCAGAGGGGGTGACTGGGAGACAGCCTTGGAATACAGAGAACTTCTCTGGCAACTAAGGCTGAACGCCAATAGACCCCCAGGCATGAATGACAACATTAATATCATCAGCATTCTTAAAAACAAAATGGCACGCTTGTGAGGTTTCTGGGTTTTAGACAGTGTCATCACACATTGTAAATATACACATTTTTAACTGTTTTTTAGATATTTATTATTGTAATTACTTTTTAATAATACAAGAATATATTTATATTTTCTTAAACTATCTAACAAATTCTCTTAGTGCAACATTCTTAAACATTTTCAATGTTCTTTAATGTAATCCTATTTTTATTGTAGTGACATTCCTTTATTTAACCCTGTTTTTGGTTGTGGCACTGTTTTATTTAATTCAAGCTTTTAACATACTACTTTCCAGTGACACCCTTGGCTTGGAGATGTTTTTTAATTGCATTCTCCTTTAATTGTATCATTCAGTTGCTATACTGAATTGCAATGCTTAACTAATTAAGCAATTTAGTGATTTAGAAATGACTATTTAATGTGGCCATTTGGCTTCTTTAAAATTAACTTGAGGAATCTCAGCATTAAGCTGAGTGAAAGCGCTTGTTATATCGTTTTGTCCATTTGATGTGAATAAAGATCTTAATTTGGATTATCTTTGCTCTACCTTCATTTTTTGGCTACCAGGTCACTGCACTTGGACTAGTTGGGTTTGCCACTCTGCCTGGATTTTTGTGTTTCTCTGTCACGCTTCGGATTTTTTCATTGTTTGGACTGTGTGCTTTTTTCTATGGCCGAGGAGGCAGAACCCACCAACTACGCTGACACCCCTCAGCTGCTGCGTGATGACCAAGAAGATGGTCCAGTCACACGCACTGAATTCAACCAGTTTCTTTCTTTACTTACCCAGCTAACTAGTTTGTTAAAAAACAACATGAACTCTGACATCACATTAGCTGGGAATCAACAACAAGGCTTCCTACCAAAAAGGAAGCCCCCAGCGGTTCCGACAACAAGTTACACTAACAGCTTCAATGTTTCTTTCTCAGATGTGTTAAACGAAACCAACGGGCGTTTGAATGGGGAACACGGTATAAATCCACACACCACAAACAACAATGGAGCCGAAAGGCAACCGAGAGACTTTAATTTTAATGCCTGGGCAGGTCAGCAGTTCATTTTTAACAAAGGTACTGTTGCAGTTAATAACAGCAATAATGCTGAGCTTAATTTCAATGAATTTAAAGATAAACTGTATGCCTATAAAAGCAACCAGCTCGAGATTAATTATCTGAAGGAATGTGTGTCTGTGCAACGGGTCCCGAAAGGGTTACGTTGTTTTAAGTTTCCTAATAATGTTCAAGCAGATTCACTTTACTATAAAAAGTTATGTGACATCTTTGACAGAGCTGGTATAGATGTGTTAAAGGTGATGATTGAAGAATATGAGGCGAAGGCCGATATTCTTTTAACTGAACTAAATGTTTTAAATGCTGCATTGGTAAATGACAACAATTTTGCCAAAGTTAAATATAACTATGATAATGTTTTTGAACATGTTGACCAATATTGCATAAAAATTTTAAACCGCAAAATACGCAAACTTGAGCGAGATTTAAATTAATACAAAGATGGAGTGGCTTATCCACTCCCTAACAGGGCAAGATGGGGCAACAAGCAAGAAACTAACAATAATATTAATAGGAATAGAAGCAATTTTGGAGATGCATATGATAACCATTCCACATCTTACACTGAACCATTACATAGAAGCGAAAGATTAGCTGAAAAAGGAAGGAAAAATTCCTTCCAGGATTTTCAACAACCTCCCGGCAGGACCGGGGCGAAGGGGCAGAGACAGATACCCCAAGCTTGGAGCAACAGGCACAGTTAGATAGAGTTAGTGTAGGGGCTACAGTTGAAGTCGATATATTTACACAGCAAAGTAATTTATGTAAAATTATAAAAAGTGGTAATTTCACTGTGTATAATTACACTGAAATGGAGGTCCATCAAGATGTTTTCAACTTATTTACACTTGGTATGCAGTTTGTACCCTTGCGGTCCCTTAACATGGCCAAAACCCTCATTGACTTAAAACTTTTTGTAAGGAGCCTTAACCTTTCACTTTATTTTAAAGGACAACCTTACGTCAACCAAGGGCTTTCTAGAACTAGCACCTTTAACCCTCCCACACATTCCTCTATTAAGGTCTTTCAGGAGCTTGTTGAACATGAACTTCGATCTATATTCCTTCCAGGATTTTCAACAACCCCCTGGCAGGACCGGGGGGAAGGGGCAGAGACAGATACCCCAAGCTTGGAGCAACAGACACAGTTAGATAGAGTTAGTGTAGGGGCTACAGTTGAAGTCGATAATACATACAATAGTCAATAATAATGCATCTGGAGCATTTCTCCCCGGGCCTTCGCTGAAAACAGGATCTGTGGAAACTAGTCGGACTTTCCCGGTCAACAAATGTTAAATAAAAAAAAAAAAAAAAAAAATATCAACCCAAAAAATTAATTTAGATTCTGTTAACTGGGACCAACGAGATCACAGACTCATTAACGACCTGAAAAAAGAGAATATTAGAGTAATGAAACCTGATAAGGGGGGGAGGGATGGTGCTCATGTACAATACGGATTATGATGGTTACATTTTTGATATGTTGCAAGACACTAATCAGTATGAGATAGTTTCAAGAAACGAAGTTAATCTTGCTTATGCTAAAATAAATTTTACACTTACAGACCACCTACTTCAAGGAGCCATCAATGAGAAACTTTTTAACTACCTACATGTTCAAAAACCCAAAATTCCGATTATTTTCGGAATTCCTAAAATTCACAAAGGGTTAGAACCATTAAAGTTCCGGCCCATTGTATCTGGAGCAGGTGGTATAACGGAACCACTTAGCAAATTTATAGACTTTGCAACTAAACATCTTGGTAGCTCCTTACAACATGTATGTAAAGACTCTTGGGATTTCCTCAAGGGAATAGATCCCTCGTGTTGCAAACCTGAGCTCATTCTGGTTACCATTGATATAGTTGAACTCTTCCCAAGTATTCCCCACTCGGTCGGCTTGGCTTGGTTCAATGAAGTTCTTACCACTGAAGCTGGCCTGAGTAACAACACAACCAACCTCTTGGTTGAATTTATGGAAATAGTGTTAGAGAACAACTATATATTCTTCAATGGTGAAATTTACAAACAGAGAAAAGGGGTAGCCATGGGTGCCCCTTGTGCATCCTTATACGCTAATGTCGTACTACATAGATGGGAGTAAAGGTTTATTTTTTCTACCGGTTGGGCTCAACATCTAATACATTACAAAAGATTCTTGGATGACATTTGCATCATATGGGGGGGCACCCATGGGCAACTTCTGAATTTTATAGAGTATCTCAACTCCACCACCCATTTCTTGTCCTTTCCACATACTATTAGTGATATTGAACTTCATTATCTGGATGTTACACTATATAAAAACTTAGACAACTGCTCCTTACAATCCAAATTGCATAGGAAACCCACATTTTCCAATTCCTATTTACACTTCAAAAGCGGCCATCCCTTTTATCAAAAAAAGGGAATTGTTAAAGGACAATTCATTAGGGCTTCCAGAATGACCAGCACTCTTAGCGACTTTTTACAGGAGATCAAATTTCTAAAGTCTCTGTTCATGGAAAGAGGGTACCCTGCTTCATTGGTTAACACTTTAGCACAGGAAGTTATTGATAATAGGGAAACAATTTTCCCCCCACTTTTAGGTAAGGCTATTTCCCCTAGTGCCATAGTCACCAGCAACAAAGAGGAGACAGTTTATGGTAGTTTCACTTACACTTATTGCCTTAACTCCACGGAGATAGAAGAAGCTATCCTAAGACATTGGCCAGTTCTCACTTTGCATGAAGAATTAAGGACAGTAATACCTACTTCTCCCAAGTTTACTAGAAAGAGAGATATTAATCTCAAAGAATTACTTGAAGGGAAATTGAACTCTTTGGCAATCACGCAGGCACCCCGAACAGGCACATTTAAATGTGGAGCTTGCAAACAATGTTTTGCTATACTCAACGCCTCCAGTTTATATATCCCCTCCAGGAATTTTCTTTTTAACTCTAACTGTTCCACTAACTGTGCAAGCAAAGGGGAAGTTTATTTAGGGTATTGTACTGACTGTACTGGTTTCTACATAGGCAAAACTGAAAGGAGCCTTAGAAAAAGAATTTATGAACATTTTTATGATATTTCCAAACAGAAAGATTCTAATGCCTTTTTTAAACATTCCTTAACATGCCCCAATTATGAATTGAGGTTTTTAGTTTTAGAACAAGTGGTGCCAGATGCCAGTGGGGGTGACTGGGAGACAGCCTTGGAATACAGAGAACTTCTCTGGCAACTAAGGCTGAATGCCAATAGACCCCCAGGCATGAATGACAACATTAATATCATCAGCGTTCTTAAAAACAAAATGGCACGCTTGTGAGGTTTCTGGGTTTTAGACAGTGTCATCACACATTGTAAATATACACATTTTTAACTATTTTTTAGATATTTATTATTGTAATTACTTTTTAATAATACAAGAATATATTTATATTTTCTTAAACTATCTAACAAATTCTCTTAGTGTAACATTCTTAAACATTTTCAATGTTCTTTAATGTAATCCTATTTTTATTGTAGTGACATTCCTTTATTTAACCCTGTTTTTGGTTGTGGCACTGTTTTATTTAATTCAAGCTTTTAACATACTACTTTCCAGCGACACCCTTGGCTTGGAGATGTTTTTTAATTGCATTCTCCTTTAATTGTATCATTCAGTTGCTATACTGAATTGCAATGCTTAACTAATTAAGCAATTTAGTGATTTAGAAATGACTATTTAATGTGGCCATTTGGCTTCTTTAAAATTAACTTGAGGAAGCTCAGCATTAAGCTGAGCGAAAGCGCTTGTTATATCGTTTTGTCCATTTGATGTGAATAAAGATCTTAATTTGGATTATCTTCGCTCTACTTTCATTTTTTGGCTACCAGGTCACTGCACTTGGACCAATTGGGTTTGCCACTCTGCCTGGATTTTTGTGTTTCTCTGTCACGCTTCGGATTTTTTCATAGGTTTGTAGCTTAGATTACAATTAGAGGGGGTATGTGTGTCTGAAGTGAGTGGGCCAGGGTTGGGGTGAATATCACCACCAAGTATTAGGTTGAGTCTATACTTGGTGATGAACTTCAGGAATTTGTTTATTAGTTTGTGGTAGTGTTTGGATCTAGAGCTAATGTGCCTGGGGTTGAGGTGTTGATAGACTGAACAAGATGTTGGATAGGATCTGGTACTGTAAGTATGGTTGAAGGTGGAAGGATTTACAGCTGGGGTGATAGTATGGCCTTTTGGGACCTAAAATCCCATGAGAAACTGGTTTTCATACAAGGTAAGGAGGTATGGTGTGAACAAGAGGGTAAGAAAAGAGGAGTATATCATTATCTGTGATTTAGCTAGTGAGTTAAGGAACTGTTTTACCTGGTGATGCAACACCAGAAGAAAGAGTGGTGAGGTAAAGGTACTGGATGGGGGATGGGAGAATGCCAGATGAAAGCTAATAGGCACTATTAAAATGTACGTAGTAGAATGGGGGTGGATGGAATTATCCCAGATGAAAGCAGATAGGATCTAGAAAGTGGGGGAGTGGCTATAGTACTATAAATTTAGAGGTACTGGGGGCAGGAGGGAATTGGGGGCAGGGAGGAGGCGAAGAGAGCCCGGCGTGGCTTAACGAAGGTCTATTGCAGTTTACAAGGTTTCCTAAGGTGTCCTAAAGCTAAGTATTACAGCTCTTAATGTAAGAGTCAATTTACTTCAGTTACAGGGGAAGGAGGCAACCACTCAAGTAGAAACAAAGAGCCCTATCTAATTATCACGTTAACAATACACTCCTAAAAGTTGACGCTGTTATTAATAATTTGGGAACCTGGGTGAAGAGTGACCTAACTTTTAACAGTGTCTATTGCTGTAAGAAATTTCTTCTATACTGCAGTTATAAATAAAGGTGTGTCGTTGTACCCCTTTACTCATCCTTAAAACTCAAACTTGAATGCTGTCTTCCACCTTGTTGCCATGGGCAATTTTAAAAAAGCCATCAAAAAACATTACATTTAATTAACTGGACATACAGAGAGTGTATCACTGTCACCTCTTCCTTTACATAAACACAATTAATTTGAAAGTCCTGACTGTGAACTAGAAGGCCTGAAACTGAACATCAGCATGTGTGCCAGAAGAGCTGCCGATGATCCTGGCATTGTGTGGCTTAGTGTGTGTGTGTGTGTGTGTGTGTGTGTGTGTGTGTGTAGGGGGGTGCTAACAGTAAAAAGAATATAATGATAGGATTACAGAAGCATGGATAATGCTGTGTTGTTGTTGGTGGTGGTCAACTATGACTTAGGACACTGAGAACAAATCAGGAGAGGAAACAAGCTGTTGGAATGAGTCCATGGCTATTATCAGTAGGTGTAAGGAAGAAAGGCCAATGAGGCTATATGAGAATGTGAGGCTAGAAATGGTGGCAAAAGATAATACCTAGAAAGGAGTGGAGAGGAGTGGTTGAAAGGCGAAGGACAGCATGTACAAGAAAGTTACTTAAAATAGAGCAAAGGTTGTGAGGGCAGCAGAAGTTAAGGGAGTTACCAAAAGGATCAACAAAGCTATTTCAAGCATTTTTTAGGCACACAGCAGTTGGAAAGGAGGGACAGAACTGGCCTGGCTGAGTGAAGGTGTGAAAATAATCACAGTAAACTGGAGAAAAGTAGACATATTGAATAAATACTTTGCCTCCCAGAGTCCTCAGAAATGTGGCCAGTATGCTAGCAAACAGCCTGACAGAGATCTTCAACAGATCTCTGGGCAGTGCAGAAGCACTACAGCAACTAGAGAACGCAAAAACAAGAGTGGTGATGTTATACATGAGCGGAAGCATGAACTATGTAGTGAATTGCAGCCATATTAGCTTAACAGTAGCAGGAAATTGTATGGAGAAAATCCATATGTGAAATGCCTTTTATTCAGAAAATGGTTAGACAATCACAATATATGAGTACTCTTACACAATAAATAAGCCAAAAAAAAAAGAGAGAGAGAAATTCTTAAACGGCTGCATGTGAAATTGTTATGAAATTTAAATTATGTGTGTTGGACATTGTCAATATGTATTTTACTTTGAGTGATGATACACTCGTACAGGAATTGGAAGCAGAGGGACAAGTTAGGCTTAATGTTCCCGTTTTCCCAGGCTCTAATGATTCAATTTCAATATTTTTTGAAAATGAAGGAATTTAGAATTCATGGTATATATTTGTTTTATTAATAAATATGCATACAAATTTCTTATAATTGTATTTTCTGATTGGTTGAAGCTATATCACATGACTGTATAAATATTTATGTGTAAAAATATTGCCAACTCCTTGGTTCAGAGGAAGTCTGACGCAAGACAAAAGCAGTTGTCTGGTTTTAATAAACTGCCCTGCTTTCTTGTTTACATGTCAAGGGTTTGTTTACCATACTTGGGCAGTGAAAAAAAAAATCACAGATTAGTAATACTTGTTGACCTCAGGATAGACTGGTTGGGCAGTCAAAAATTAATTTAAAAAATTCCTTCCAATAAACAATCTGATACAAGTAGTTAACAGTGATACCTATACCAAATTAGCTACTTCACTGGACATGATTAAGGCAAATATCCCTGAAAAACAAAATCAAATGAAAAAGTATGTCTTGCTAAATGAATTATCACTGCCTTTTCTTCAGCCTGGCCATGTAAAAGTTAAGCAACTTCCTGCAGAAAATATTTTTATATCACCTATATCTGTCTGTATGAAATCTACTCCACCAATAAAAAGGAACCCAGCAAAAGCTCTCCCTACATTGTACAAACTTATTATCCCAGTTAAGGGTTGCCTATACCAATTAAAGAAGAATTCAGGACAAGAGCATTCCATGACTAGCCGTAGGTCATTAAGTTATGTTAAAACTAAGCATGGACTGATGGAAAAAGTCCATATTATGCAGATATGTTTGCTATCCATCTCAAACGACTTAATAGTATTGGTATCAACAAGTCAGAGATTTGTTATCTATATAACCTGTAAATACTCCTACTACTTCAACATGGGATTCATAAAACAACTAAGTGCACATAGTATTTTCCCAAAAACATTCACCAAAAAACAGAGTTAACACACAATCAATTTAAATGACCTAAAAGGTTACATCAGATATATTCTACCTTTCCACTATACCACGAAACAAAACCTCAACCCTCTTCTTACAGACCACTGTATAAACATCTGTCATACTGTACATTTCCATTAAAATCTATTAGTAAATCCTCAGTTAATAATTTGGTAGAAACATTGATCATTATATTCCAGATTTCATCATGTTGCATCCTAAACTTCTAAAATTCTGGTGTTCTTCCTTACAAGGCCCCCTTTCTCACATCTTCAACCTAACCATGAAAGTTTAGACTATATTGCCAAGTCACAATCATCATATTCTTACATCTGCCACCACCCAAAATTCCCTGCCCCCCACCATTACTAATACAGACCATCTTGCTAAATTTCTGGAAGAAATAAGTCTATGAAGAAATACATATATTCAGAAATATGATCTTCCAAGTAAACAGCATGGCTTCCTCCACAAAATACATCACAATGAGAGTCCTACAGTCAGTCAAGCAAATTTAGTCCAACATAGTAGAAGACCATTTAACAGGTCGCAAATTTCTAGATCTAAAATGAACTTTTAAGAAGATTGATCATGCTATTTAATTGCAGAAATTAGGCAGCACTGACTTTTTCCAAGAAGCAGTTGACTTTTTTTCTCTAAGTGCCTCTTAAATGGAACATGTTTAGTCCTAGACAATAATGATCATTTAAAATTGGTTGCATTAAACAAGGGAGTCCCACAAGGATAAGTACAAGGCCCACTATTATTGTACCTATTAAGCACCTGCTCTGGGCTCAATATAACACAGCTGAATTCTGTAACCAGATCTAGTCATCACTGATGCAGAGAGGTGAACCTCTACTACCTTAAAATAAAATAAAGTAGAAGAAATATTTCTGTACCCTCTGGATCTGAACATCTAATAATTTAAGAATCAGCAATTGTATTATTAGGGTGTTAGCAATGGACTAGCCACTGGCCAATCTCGAACAATAAGAGACTCCAATGGAGTCTTTCTCCCTTCCATCACATATCAAATATATCTAGTACACTGCTCAAACAAACTCTTGGTTTTTCCAACCACTTTGAGGTGCAAAAGTGGCACTGTACTAACCCGACGAACAGTATCAGACATAATTATCCCATTTTATAACAAATGAAGCAAGGGAGGTGGTAAACATTAATGCACTGCTTCCCATGTTAGAATACGGCCTACCCATTATTAACATACTTACCCCACCCATATCACCTTAATCAAACAAAGTGCTGAAAACCAAAGACTTCATTTGGTTCACAACAGGAAATACCTCTACATAATTATACCAAGAACTAATTAGTTATCAGTCATGGCTACAACCTTGCTTCTGCTTATTACTCTAATATGTAATGTTTACTCGCACAGATATGAATTAAACTGATCGAGTTCACCAGCACGTGGCGTATTGCGCGTCACTGCCACTCCATGACCTGGAGGTGGGCTTGGTAGAGCTGCAGTATAGCCTCCCCTACTTACAACAAAGAAAAAGTTCGTTCTCATTTCACAGAAAGGATCAAAAACAACTTGATTTGTGAATGGCAAAAACCTGGAATATCTAACTAATGTCTAGTTAGTGGTGGCATTATTCTTCCATGTTTCGTAATCGTGTAACTCTAAATAAGCAATGTCTCTGTGTTATGCGGCTTTTGTTATTAAATAGCCACCAGTACAATGGAAATGCTTGCAATAAAAGTGCAAGAGTGGAAATGTGGTTTTAGCACAGTTAAATGAGATTGTAAGAAGTTCTTTAAAAGAACAGCCTTATGTGGGGTAGGGGAATTGTGTGAGATGAGTGGGTAATTGCCTCTGAAATGTATAGATTTTCTCCTCATTTTCATACACATTGGTCTTTTCTGCTGGCAGAATAGCAGCAGGTGATTAAAGGTTGAAGTTATAAAATAACAGACATTTGAGATTCATACCCTTCAGAAAATATATGGTAATGCAAAAAACAGTTTTTCTATGCACTTTCTAAATTTGTAAGAGCAGTACACACACTCGCCAATGAAAATTGAATACAAAGCTGCAGCAACATTACATCAGAGTTACGAAATGCAAAGAAATAGCAGGAAACATTAGATAGCATATCAAAAATGACTCTGCAGCAATACACATTTTCTATTAAATTAAACCGGGTTTATACTAGAAAGCACACACAATGGGTCATCAAGCAAACACCCTGTAGTAACATCAAACATTAAATCGGCCCCTGGAGGGCAAGAATCTAGCAGTTGCATTTCAATTTCATAACTGAAGCATGTGGTACCAGTGGGACCCTCAGAAACAAAAAGTTGTACCTCTGTTTGCAACAGGAATTGCGTTTAGCTACTGTAGAAGAGTAAATAGCCAGGAAATTTTCAAGACTTACCTTAGCAATGAAGTACAGCAAAACAGAAGATACAGGCTATAGCAACAATTTGCTCCTGGAAGTCCATGAACACAACAAAGTCAGCAGAGTCAGTCAGTAACACAGAAAGGGAGTTCTGCAAACAAGCTACCTGTTTTTATTAGCTTAACGGAGTGGGCTGGACAACACAGCACTGACATCACTATATGGGAGGGTCAATACCTAATTCTAAGTAGCATGCAAATATGGTAGTGCTGACATCACTTTGTGGGAGGAAACTCCCTGGCAAGTACTGCAGATTGGTGGCAGATCTGACATCAACATTTCTGAGAAAGAGGGAGATTTTTGAACGGTGAAAAAACTTGGTTTTAAAAGTGAAACTAAAGCACTATGGAAAGGCCCTATGCCTAGGATGAAAAACAGTAGAATGAAGGTTTTTTAAAGCAGAAATGCACATTTATTTTGGCTGCAACAAACAACAGGGAGGAAAACAGACAGGAGGCTTAGCATTTTTATGTACTATCCCATTGTTGTCCTTTAAATCATCATTTACCATCTCTTTACTTAAAGGACAACCGCACCCACTGACTCAAAAAACATGTTTATTTCATCATGGTTTGGTGTTTCCTACATTTTAACACCACTCTGGGACTATTTAGAGCTTTTTAGATATTTTTATATACAATTTCTGACTGACCACATGGGGTCTGGCATCTTGAAATAATTCTGACTGTTTAGTCTGCCTCTAAGTATCCCAGAATGCATTGTCTCCAAAAAATGCATCAGATCTGCCACATTTTCCCTAAAGCTCCTGTCAGCGTACTGATTTTACAGGCATTCACTGCTGTGTTACAGTCACCTACTTTTGGTTAAATTTTATCCTTTTTCAATGACTACTTCAAACACAAGCAATGCAAATGCTACAGAACAGAATTGAAAAGTGCATTTTATTGCTCTTTCTTCTTAGAAATGCTAACTTGATTTCTTTTGTGAAGGCTGAAATCTAGTTCTTCAAGGTATCTCCCCTCCCCCTTCACACCTACCTTCCCTAGCTGTCAAAGAGTCAAAGGCAATTTAACCCATTATCTGCATGTGATTGACAGCTCACAGCAGGTGACCAGACTAATGCACTGTTTTCTTGTCAGCCTTTCCTTCCTTACAGTGGGAGACTTTTTGTTGCACTCCTCCTATCAAATTTAGAACCAAGCTCCATAGCACTGGGAATAATCACTGTTTTGCAAAGTGTCAAACTCTCACTTATTTTTCCTTCCTGTTTTGGTTAAATAGCTAACAAATGATGTACTATAAACACAAAATATTTCACAGACTTGGACTTGCATGACAGCACCCACATGCTTTTTTTAAGTGGTAATTTAAGAAAATTACGGTATTGCATACTTGTAATTTGATGTAGTATTGTCGATTAATTGTGACAGACATCTGCTTCTTATGTAAAAACATGCAATTAATATCTACGCATGGTCATTGCAAATTTATGCTCTTAGTTTTTGCAGCTGTTACTCTGTTTCTGCTTGTACTTTGTCATATATCGTTAGGGCTCTTAAGAAAAGTGAGATTATAGTTTGACATTTTTGCTAGTTAAGAGTGGGCTGGGCAATCAGCTCTGGCATCACAATGTGGGAGGTCTACTGGCTCTTCTATACAGCATGCAAATCAGGTGGGGATTACATCACTTTAGGGGAGCAAATGTCCCGGTAGCTAGAGCAAGAGCTCTGTCAGATGTGACATCATTTCAGAGCCAGCTAGAGGTTTTTCAACTTGGTTTTCAAAGTGAAAGTAAAACAGTGCAGAAAGGTAGGAAGCCTAACAGGGAAAACAGTTGAGTGGATTAGTTTTTAAAGCTGCATGGGTGATGTTTTGAGGCTATATCATCAAACAGGGACTAAAACAGACAGCAGGTTGAGCAATCTGCTTTAATATCCCATTGTTGTCCTTTAATAATACTACCATCATTCCTGAAACATACCCAAAGCTCCTTGATGTGACCACAGACAACCAGCTCAAATTTGCTCTACATGTGTATCACTGTATTAAGAAAACCCACTAAAAGCTTGGCCTACTATATAGAAACAAAAGCTTCCTCACCTCTGACTCTAGAATCTTACTTGCATATGCTTATCTGCTTCCCAACCTCTTCTATGGCTCACAAATTCTAACTAACCTACAGTCATCACTTCTCTCCAAATTAGAAACCACCTACAACAAAGTAGCCAGATTCGCTGCTAATCTGCCATGTAAATCTCATCACTGCCATGCTCAGCTGGCTAGAGCTTCCTAACCAACTCTTATTTACTCACCTTCTCATTATCCTGTCTATCCTGAACAAACTCTCCTCCTGCCCTAGTATCTCTTCACTAATTTCCCTCTACCTCTATACCCACCCTTGATCCCTCAGATGCTGTAACCAATGCCTATTACAGATTCATAAGCCTAAAAAATTAGTTGGACAGAATCTTTATAGCTACTCTCCTGCCACCCAATGGAACAAGCTTCCCATGCCCCTCAAACATATTACCAATGTTCATGAATTCAAGAAAACACTCAAACAACATCTAAACAGTAGATGGTTAAGTCTCTGTGACCATTTCACCTGAACTCTTTCCCTATTCCATCTCTACTTTCTCCATACTCACTCTCCCTTCCACCCCCTAACTACCTCCCTTTAATCAAATTTTCTCTTTAAATAGTTCCAACATGACTACTATTGTTTCCTTCTACTTTTTCTTGACTGTTACCTGTTTTCCTCACTCTCAGTCTCTTTTCTAATTTACATTATGTTATGTTACCTATTTTCTTGTATTGTTGTAATGTGAGCTTTCTTAATGTACATTGCTTTTTCATGTTCATTTTCTTGTATTGATGTAATGTGCAGCTTTTCTCCTCAGGCATCTGTTGAAAAAGGGATTTTGTCCAGTTGGACTATCACGGTCAACAAATGTCAAATAAATAAATAATAAATAAATAAATTTTATACAAGAGATCAAAAGCCTGGGGAAACTTTTGCAGAATACATAACTGACTTGAGAAACAAGCCTAAAATGTGCAGCATTGGTTATTTAAGGGATGAGGTCATACCTCTCAACCTAAAAACATCAAAAATCTGGACAAGGACCATGAAAAATAGGTACAAATCTGTATGCCGATTAACATAAAATTTGCATACATAATTACATAACCCCGCCAACTCCAATGGAATTGTAGGATACCAACTTTCAAATGCAAACTGAACAACAGAACCGAAATATAATACCAGAGTCCCCCTGCAGCCATTCCAGTGTCCCATTATCTGGCTATTTCACCCTATTTACCATAAACACTGAAGTGTGCATACTGCTTTACTTCTACAATGATTATTTGGATTTTACTTTTACATTTTATTGCACAATGCACAAACACTAATAGATATCTGCTAAACAAAACAACACTGTGTCACAATGAAAATAGACTTGGCATTAAAACTTCTATGCCCTTGAAACTCACATTCATGGAAACAGCATTAAAACCCACACCACATCCAAAGAAAATGCATCTGGCCAGTGGTGGATAAAGATTACCTTTGGGCTGTTTTCAAATCATAGGCCCCTTGCACACAAAACAAGAAACATACATGAATTCTTTGATACACCTTCCTGACTTTATTAAATTATATTCCTTGTATAATACAGCACACTTGTTAGACTTAAGTAGAGTGCATTTTAAATTTATTGTTTAAACATTTTTCCAGTAGGCAATGAAACAAAATGCATGAACCAATAATGATAAAACTGCCCTATTCAAAACATGTCCATCATAAAAGTCTACTTCCACAAACACAATCACATTTTAAATTTACTGTTTGAGCATTTTTCCAGTAGGCAATGAAACAAAATGCATGAACCAATAATGACAAAACTGCCATATTCAGAAAATTTCCATGATAAAAGTCTACTGCCACACACACACTATACACACACACACACACACACACACACACACACACACACACATATATATATATATATATATATATATATATATATATATATATAGTTCTTGCTGTAATCATATTTCTGTATTATTTTACTGTGCTTCATGTAGTTACATTGCAATTTACCTTAAAACATCTTTGCTGTTGTGGTCTGCGTCTTTGAACCAGAGCACCTACCCAGTTAACAAATGCATAAATGAAGAAATAAATCAGTATTAGTTTTACTTAGGTTGTGATGAAACACTCAGAAGCCCTAATCATGAATATAATGTCAGAAGGCATAAAAACCCTGCAATTTACAGAACTTTAAGTGCTCACATATTGTGTATGCTACATGGAAACAAAGACTGAGAAGATACACCAGTAGTTTATCTGCCTTTCATGTTATATCTCCTTACGATCTGCTAGGACTTAGGTTGTAACTACAGCACAGCGAACACCACAGTCAAAGAAACTTCTGTTTAATTATTGCAGTATGTTCCTAAAACCATGAACATCCTCTTGTATACTAGCAGCTGGTTTCATTCATCTATCTGTCTTTCTATGAAGAAATACCTTCTGAAATTCCCACAAATTTACCCTTCCGGTTCCATAGTGTGTCTTATATTTCAGAAACCTTTCCTCTTTAAAATGTTTTCGTGTTTTGTAGATTGAATCATACACTATTCTTCAAACGTCCCGAGGTTGCTGCTAGATCCGTTAAGCCTTTTGAAGCCTAGCCAGTGCAATAAAATTGGTATATTCAAAGAGTTACTGTATAGAGCAAATTTGTTTTAGTAGGCACCTGTACCAACTAAAATCTTTTATCAATGTTTTAAAGTTTATGGAATGCAGTTATATCTTTTTTTCTAAAAAGTGTTGTGGTCAGCAAAAATCTAAGGTATATCACTTTTTTCTTTAAATAGCACTCCTTCATATAGAAATTGTTTCAAATGTCCAAGTACTTTGCTGGCAGACTAAATGAACACTGCACCTCTGAAGTGCTATATAAACACTTTCATTTAAAAAAAAAAACAAAAGCAACTATACACTGTCAAATGTTTACTGGCTGATCACATCTAGTCTGTTCTGAGTCATCATCTCAGATTTGTGTTGTTGACTTCCTGCTAAACTCCCTGACTGGCTGTTAGACTAAGACAAGAACAAAGTGATCTTTGTGGCAGAGGTTTAGATCAGAATTTTGTCTTGAGTACATGTACATCTTAGATTTCAAATCATGCCAGAATTTGAGAAGGTACTAAATGACTGAACCTGTCACCTTCCCATTTCACTGTATTTTGTAAACTCAGTTAAAAGACTGTGCTTACTCACATTTTATCAGAGGAAGTGTTTCACATTGTGCTGTGTAAGGAATTTAATACTAGCTGACACAGCATTGCTTAAAAACTGCAAAAGTAGTCAGAAAATGAACTGTGAAAGCACACACTCCCCCCCCCACACACACACACAGAAAACAGTACCATTAAAAGACTGCTTACTCACGTTTTATCAGAGGAAGTGTTTCACATTGTGCTGTGTAAGGATTTAATACTAGCTGATACAGCATTGCTTAAAAACTGCAAAAGTAGTCAGAAAATGAACTGTGAAAGCACACACTCCCCCCCCCCCCACACACACACACAGAAAACAGTACCATTAAAAGACTGCTTACTCACGTTTTATCAGAGGAAGTGTTTCACATTGTGCTGTGTAAGGAATTTAATACTAGCTGATACAGCATTGCTTAAAAACTGCAAAAGTAGTCAGAAAATGAACTGTGAAAGCACACACTCCCCCCCCACACACACACACACAGAAAACAGTACCATTAGACGTCAAATCCATGGCCGTGCAGCTCGCAGCAGTTGTTTCTCCTTGCAGAAATAAAGTCCCATTCTCACAGCAGTTGTTCCTTTCCGTTCTCCGCATATAGATCCATTCCATTCAAAACAGCCGGAAATCAGAAATGTGTGGATGTGAGCCCTTGAGCTCAATTCCGACAGGCTGACGGAGCTGACGTCATCACGTATGTGATGACATCAGCTCAAAAGCATGAAAAAGAAAATTTAAAAACAAAAAGCTGGAAAAAAAAACAGAAATGAAGGGGTGCCACTCGGGAATCGTGGCACTCCATCATTTGAACCCCAAAACTCGGTAAAAAAACAAGTAATTCGGTACGGTTGGGAGGTATGGATGAGGTGATAAAAGACAGACATGTGTGGTATTAAAGATGATGCTGTGAGAAAGATTTTGCTTCATGACAGTGATTTAACTTTAAATAAGGCCACTGAGATTTGTCAGATATATGAGCTCAAAGAAAAGCACACAGATATGCTTACAAATGAGAAATGCATGCTTACAGTATCTTCTACTACTCATATTGATAGTATGCAGCACATAGTTAAAAGAAGCAAGCCAAAGCACATGGCAGCAACTGTGAACCCTGCAACACTCATTGGTAAACTCTGTAGCTTTCTAGCAAATTCCAGAGTGCTGCGCACAATTTCAGTGAAGCACAAGGGTGAGTCAGCAAACTCAAAGTACGTGCCCTCACCTAGCTTCATAGTCAACTGTCATAATTGTGGTTGCAATTGTGTCTAAAAGAGAAAAGTGCTTAGCTTTTGGTCAGCAATGCCACAGAAGTAAAAAGTGGAATAATTTTCAAAGATTTTGTAAATCAAAAGGGACTCATTCTTTTATTAAAAGACATTTCAAGAGGCAAGTTGATCATTTAGAAAGCTGTGACCCTACTTTTTATCTTGATGGTGTGTCTGTGCTTAATGAAACAGTAAATGCAGAAGATTTATGGGCAAAGAATCAAAGTATTTTGTACTGTTCGGATAAATGGAAGACCCACAGAGCTCAAAGTTGACACAGGTTCAAAGTACAATGTTGTCAGCATAAACATTTGCTAGAGTATGTGCTGATGAGAAGCTTGATTTGGCAAAGTGTGCAAAGTTTGTTGCTTATGGTGGTGAAGAAATTCAGACTAAAGGTTCAATAGTGCTTTCATGTTATTCTGCTGGGAACAGCTATGACTTGCAATTTTATGTAATCAAAAGACATGTACAGTCATTATTAGGCCTCAGAGAGAGTTTGAAAATGGAACTACTTTCATTTAATAAGGAAGTGCACCATGTAAGCTTAAAAGACCACTGTTCTAATTTTGCCCAGTCTATTTTTTTCTACCTATGCTGACAGACATTAATATCACTGATATAGTCAGTAACTATATCAGAGCAAGACTCAAGGATGAACCTGCTGAAGCATTGTTTTTGTCCTAGTCCAAAGTCTTTGATACTGTAGGCTATTACCTTAAACAAATGAAAAGTGAACTGAAAGCTGAAGAATACAGTAAGAAACCCATCATGCCAATTAACAAATGTATTGGCAACTTTAGTTTTAACGCTTTCATCCTTAGCCAAGGACTTAATCAGAACTAAAGTTAAAAGCATGAGTCACCTTTATATATATATATATATATATATATATATATATATATATATATATATATATATATAAAAAACACAAGCAACAGCCAATAGAAATAGTCCACTAATGAAATCTTACACCAATCAGAATATAGAATTAATGATCAGAAAATTCTACTAAAAAAGTTAAAAACCAGGATGAACTAGGATATAAATCATGATCATTACAAAACACTGTTAACTTCACAAAAATTAATCACACAAAAAATTGACCATACCAAATATGAGACACTAATATACTAAGATAACGTATTAAAGTTTTTCTGTTTATTTTTGCATTTTGTTTGATTAATTTATGGAGGTTTTGATAACTGACTAATTGTTAAACTGATGTAGAGGAAGTATATATGTAAGAGTCCTTGGTCTTTTTGATTGTTTTAATTACACTGAAGGGCAATTTGCTCAAAAGCTTTGTGGGCATTAAAATGTTGTATTCTGAATAGCTGTGTCTTTCCTTGTGATTCCTGGATTTTGTTTTGTTGTGAAAGACACATTCAGGTACTGCATCTCATTGTTTTTATACTTGGTTTGTCAGTTATCTAGACATGTGCCATACTTAGTAATGAGTCTACTTTGCAACTGATGTCTGATGTGCAACCTGGTATCCATAGAAATGCAAAACTAGATTGTTCACTGTTCAAGATAATCCATTATTACATGCACTGAAGTTTAATGATGCTAGTATTAATTTGAATACTAGCAATTCTGAACATCAAAGTGTATTGGATAATATTAGAGTGCTGGAAAAGAAAGTACAACACTTTAAGAGATTGGAGTGGCAACAGCTGAGCTTTTAAGTTTATATAGTACTTGGAATTGTTTCAAGAGGGTTATAAGTGTTAAAAATGCCCATGTATGGGAATATGTACTCTTGAAACAATGGCAAGAAATCAGTCTTTTTTTTGAATTTTTTGCTGATGTTACATCAGCATTAGTGAAGGAGGTTAGAGTAATGGAAAATAAGACAACAGGGTCATCTAGTTTCAGTGCATACTCTGAACAGTATAATGAAATGTTGGAGTGGCTGAATAACTTTGAGAAATCTATGATAGACATTAAATTATGTAAGTTAATAAGAGATGGAAATGATTTTAAAATGGGACATATTTTTTTCATGGCCCATACCTGATAAGAGATTGACGCCACCAATGACCAGTGACACTATTGTTGATCACGTTCTTTCCAATGCAACTATGGTGGAAGGTAATATGCTGGATCCTTTAGATTCAGTCACTGTAGAAGAGCCAGTTGTAGAATGTGCTATGAGTAATGAAGCTTCTATGTCACTTAATGTGAATGGCCCATCCATTGATTCAACTGCTTGTCCATCTACTTCAATGTTTTTTATCAAGTCAACAACTGAATGTGCAACTTCCAAAGGTGATAAATGTATGGAAGACAGACATGTCATGTATAGGTTCATAGGTAGGCACTAGGCTATCTGCCCGAGGGCATTTATAAGCCTAGCCAGAGTGTGTCGGCTTTCGCCACCCCATTGATTAATTAACGGATCCTCTGTCAAGCAGAGCCAATGAAGAGATCCCAGGGGTGTATTTTCTGTTACTCATCCACTCGTCAAGGTTTCTCTTGAAGAGTGTTAGTGAAGGGCTCTGCCTAATGTAGTTTGGAATTTTGTTCCAAAGCATGGGAAGTTTCTGTGACAGGAATCTATCCCTCCAGCATGTTCTATTTATTGTTGTGGCAAGGTTTAGCTCACTAGAGTGCGTGGCTCGCAGTGACTTGGATTTCTTTAGGTGGAGCATGTCCATCAGTTCTGAGTTGGACATGGCTTTGTAAGTCAGGCAGAGATCACCTCTGAGTAAGCGATATGCCACTGAGTACAGCCAGAGTTTTTTCAGTCGGGCTGCATAGGACATATGTTTGAGGCCAGTAATCCTCTTGGTGAGGTACTTTTGTGGTCTCTCCAGCTGTTGGAAGTGTCTTGTGAGGTACATCCCAAATGGGGCATTGTACTATATGAATGGTCTGATGAGTGACAAGTAGAGGGGTACTATAACCTCTTTCTTTCTAGATGCGAACCCTTTAGTAATTAAATGGGACACAGAAGGATTTCCTAACTACTTTGGCAATATGATTGTCAAAGGAGAGATTACTATCTACCTGGGTCCCCAGATCTCTTATTACCTATTCTATATTAAGGGGGCTGCCACCTATGTGGTAATTCGTGGGTGTTTTGTTTTTTCCCAAATGGGATGACTATGCATTTTTTGGCATTTAGCTTGAGGCCATGACTTTGACACCAGGTGTCCATCTCAGTAAGGCCCTTTTGAAGAATGTCCATGTCAGCCAGAGAGTCAATTATGGCTCCCAGTTTGCAGTCATCGGCGAACTTGATTAGCCATAGTCCTCCTGTGTTTGCCTGTACTTCTGAGCAGTATATGCTGAACAGTAGGGGTTCCAGGACCGAGCCTTGTGGAACACCACTTGTGACTGGTTTAGAGTCGGACCTGGAGCTCGCTATTCTTACCGTGTGAGTTTTGTCTGTAAGCCAGTTGGCAACCCATCTCATGACATAGGGGTTTATGTTCAGGCTGGTGAGTTTTAGTGTAATATCTGAGTGGGGAATGGTGTCAAAGGCCTTGACGAGGTCAAGGTTGGCTGTGTGAACAACCTTTCCCTCATCTATGGCCTTGGTAACTGTCTTGAAGAAGTCAGCCAGGTTTAGTAGGCATGATCTGCCCTTAACAAAGCCAAACTGGGTCGGGTCAAGTGTTTGGAGGTTCCCAATGTCTTTGTTTATGAGTTCCATGATGATGCGCTCCATAGCCTTGCAGACCAGGCTAGTCAGTCTTATGAGGCGATAGTTACCAGGGTCAGTTGTGGCCCCTCCTTTGTGGAGCGGAATAACCATTGCTGTGTGCTATTCTATGGGCACATAGCCTGTGGAGAGGCTGAGGTTGAACAGCATGTTTAGGTGGGGGGGTTAGTTCGTTCTGTAGTTCGTGCAAGACATAGCCTGGGACACTAGCTGGCCCCATTGATGCTGTGTTTTTGGCTTTTGAAAGGGCTATTTTCACCTGTGCGTCTCTGATTTCCGGGACACTACACTTTTCTGGTATTGCTGTGGGCCCTTTTGGGGGTGAGAGCAGGGTGAAGTTTGCACTGAATCTATTTGCCAGGATGTTGGCAATATCAGTAGGTTCAGTATATTTTGTGCTATTTTTCACTAGTTCAGTGCAAATCTGGAGTTGCCACTTAGATTCTTAACATAGCTAAAGAAGGCTTTGTTGTTATCTTTTGAATCCTTGGCTATTTTTCTTTCAAAGTTAGCTTGGATGATTTTATGAGGGACCTTAGTTTCTTACTGATACTGATCAGGGATGTCTTTCCTTCTTGGGATTTTCTTTTTATCTGAACTAGTTTCCTCCTTCTATTGTATAGCCTGTTTATGGCAGGGGTCCACCAGACTGGTTTCCTTCTCTTAGAGGAGTGAGTCTTGGTTTTGCTAGGGATCCATGCATCCTTGTAGGTGTTCATAGAGTGCATTTGTAAAGGTTTCTGCATCTTGGGCAGAGTTATCCTTTAACGTGGGGGCTGTGAAACTTACTGCCTCTGTCTTAAGTAAGGTGAAGTTTGCTTTAGAAAAGTTTTTTACTGTGGTTTCCTTAGTTGGGGGTAGTGGTGGGGTGTGGACATCCAGATTGATTAGTTTATGGTCTGATCTAACCAGTGATGGGTGGTGTGGAAAACCTGTCGCCCATGTTTGTGATGACCAGGTCCAATATGTTTTCACCTCTGGTAGGGGAGTTTACCAGCTGATCCAGGGCATTTGAGTTGATGAATTCCAGGAAGCGCTGGACCTGGGAGTTTATACTCGAGTAGTTTTCCCAGTTAATGGTAGGGTAATTGAAATCGCCCAATATCAGGGTGTTCGGTAGGACCTTCATGTTTTCCAGTGTCTCCAGAAAGGTGGAGTGGTGGTCCTGGGTCCTTGTATGAGAGGGAGAAGCCAGGCAAGGCAACACAGAGGAACGGTGAGATATGTGGGTCGAGAAACAGGGAGCAGATCCAACAATAACATCAATTAATAGACATCTCCCATTATTAATTTGTTACACTTTGAGATATCAGAACATGAAGTAAGTGTATTGTGACCTTTGTCCCTAACAGTAATGGAATGTTAAATGATTTTTTGACTGAAGTATGGCAATTAGTTAGGAATGTGAATTTGAAGTCATTGTTAAACAATAAAATGAACAATACTTATGCTTAAAATTAGCTAGTTCCTTTACATCCATGAATCAACTTGTAGTTAATGCATTTTAACAGATATGTGAACAGCAGATTTATGATGTATTTCTTTGTAAAGTGAGACTTTTTATAATATGACGGCCAATGCTGAACTGCAAGCACTTAAGAAATTGTGCATAAATGATGAGGTAATAATTAAACAAGATAATAAAGGTAAGCCAGTGTTCCTAGGAATAGAAGTTATTACAAAAGTGCTGTGTTAGAGTTCTTGATTGTACTCATTTACTAAAGTTAAAAAATTGTATGTTGAATGACTGATATATAAAGTGAAAAGCTTTATCTATTATTTACAGTTTAGCTTAGATATTATTCAAGAAGATTATACTTGTATGTATAGAACAAACCCAGTGATTCCTATATCATATGCTTTACTAAAGTTCAAAAGAATAAATATAATCCTCCCACATGTCTTATAGTTTCAAGTAATGGTTGGGTCAAAGA
Organism: Protopterus annectens; assembly: GCF_019279795.1. Taxonomy (NCBI): domain Eukaryota; kingdom Metazoa; phylum Chordata; order Ceratodontiformes; family Protopteridae; genus Protopterus; species Protopterus annectens. The sequence goes on from NC_056745.1 coordinate 523,226,858, forward strand.
AAGTACAGTTTTGTACCTACCATAAATGTAGATGTCCGAACTGGATAGCATCTGCAGTCATAACAAATGGGTTGTCCTGTCGTCAGGCAGCCCTTCGGTCGGCCGGATTCCAAAGTCCGGGTCCGGCTTCGGCTGATGTCGCACTTCACCCGACGTCATCTCTGCTGGTCTTCGGGTATAAAGGCATCAGCCGACGCCATTTTCCTCAGTGTTTCTTGCCCCAGATGCCAATTGCCCTTTTGGAAAGCTAAATTTTGGATAGATGCCAGTGTTTCCAAAATAGTAGAAGGCAAACACAAAAAATAAACATGTATGTACATATATACAAACAAATACACCATAAGAGACTCCCCCCCTAGCTAGCTATTAGGAGGGTAAATACCCTAGGAGTACCACAGAGGGGAAGGAGGGAGGGTAATCCTGACTGCAGATGCTATCCAGTTCGGACATCTACATTTATGGTAGGTACAAAACTGTACTATGTCCTTCATGGATGCATCTGCAGTCATAACAAATGGGTAGAATACCATAGCCAAACTAGGGGAGGAGGAATAAAAGTTATGGTGTAGTCAGGATCCCTTGCAGAACAGCAGTGGCAAACCCTGTTCGGGATCTAGAATATAGAGGTAAATTATAATGCTTGGCAAATGTATGCACGGAGGTCCAAGTAGCCGCCTCAATAATGTCCTTGGTTGCCACTCCTCTTAAGAAAGCTGTGGTAGTGGCTGTAGCCCTTGTTGAGTGAAGTCTTATGTTCTGTGGAATTGGTTTTCCATGGTAGGAGTAACAGAATCTTATGCAATTTCCTATCCATTTGGAGATTGTCTGTTTGGAAATTGCTTTTCCTTCCCTTCCTGTTGCATAGGCTACAAAGAGCTGGTCAGTTTTTCTGTTACCTTTGGTTCTGTCCAGGTAGTAGCATAACTGTCTATGTACATTCAAGGTATGCATTATTCTTTCACCTCTGTTTTGTGGATTTGGAAAGAAGGTAGGTAGGTGGATTGCCTGGTTTAAAGACACTCTGGATACCACCTTAGGCATAAATGTAGGATTAGTTCTCATGGACACCCTATCTTGATGGAAGATTAGGAAGGGTTGCACTGCCATTAAGGCCTGTAGTTCTGAAACCCTCCTTGCTGAAGTAATAGCCAGTAGGAAAGCAGTTTTCCATGACAGGTGTTGTAGATCTGCTGTTGCTGCTGGTTCAAACGGAGGGAGTGCCAACTTTTCTAGTACAAAATTCAAGTCCCATGCTGGTAATGGTGGTTTCCTAGGAGGTTTTACATTCTTAATCCCTCTGAGGAACTGCCTGAGTAGAGGATGTGAATAAACAGGAGGATCAAAGCTGTATTCTGCTGAAATAGCTGATGCATGTATCTTGATGGAGGAATAGGACAGGCCTGTATGTAGAAGCTCTGCCAAGTACTCCAGAATGTTAGCAATATCCATGTTCGACACATCTTTTCCTCTTTCAGTACTCCAAATGACGAACCTTTTCCATTTCCCTGCATAGTTCCTTCTTGTTGAAGGTCTGCGGGCTTCAAGGATAATGTCTTTAACCCTTTGTGAAAGGTCTGGGTTAGTTACTGCTATGTGATGTTCCAGGCAGTCAGTTGCAAGGTTTTTAGGTCTGGATGTATGATGTTGTAGTTGTTCTGAGTTAACATCAGAGGCATAAGGGGTATTGATCACATTTTCTCCCGAGACATGCTCCTCAGCAATGGGTACCAGTGTTGTCTTGGCCAGTTCGGAGCTATCAGAATTATCCTTGGACGTTCCTCTTTGATTTTCAGTAGTACCTTGTGCATCAAGGGAAGAGGTGGAAATGCATATACTGTCAGGCCTTGCCAGCTGAAGGATAGAGAGTCCACCTTCCATGCAAGTGGGTGGAATGTCCTTGTGCAGAATTTTTTGAGCTGGTGATTTTGTGGGGAAGCGAATAGATCTATTTGTGGCATTCCCCATTTCTTTGTGATGGCCTTGAAGATGTCCGGGTGTAGCATCCATTCGTGAGCATCCGAGGTGGTTCTGCTTAAAATGTCTGCTAGGGTGTTCTCTTTTCCCGGTACAAATATTGCCTGTAACTGGATGTTGTAGCTGAGAGCCAGATTCCAAAGGTCCAAAGTCATTCTGCATAGGGGGTAAGAATGAGTGCCTCCCTGTTTGTTGATGTACCACATGACTGTGGTGTTGTCTGTCCTTATCATCAAATGGCCTTCTTTGAGGAATGGTCTGAATTTTAGGATTGACAGTTTTACTGCCAGCATTTCTTTTTGGTTTATGTGCAGGTGCAGCTGGTCCTGAGTCCACAGTCCTTGTACGCATTTGTCCAGCATGTGTGCCCCCCATCCTAGGTCTGAGGCGTCCGTTGTGATGGTTTGGTTTGCTTGAAAGTTGTGGAAGGGCAAGCCTGGGTTTGACTGGCATGCCCGGGCCCACCATAGGAACTCCTGTTTTAAGCATGGGATTAGTGGTATTTCTGTTTCTAAGCTGTGCCTGTGTTGAGACCATAAATTCTTTAGGTACCACTGTAACTTTCTCATATGCAGTCTGGCATGTGGGACCAAGATTATGCATGATGCCATGAAGCCCAAGGCCTGCAGAACTTTTCTTGCTGTTAGTTTGTTCTGCTTTGTTAATGCCAAGAAGTAAAGAGGGAGCTCTTTTTGTTTTTCTGCAGTTAGGAATGCCATCTGTTTGACTGTGTCCAATTCCGCGCCCAAAAAAGTTCTTGTCTGGGATGGTATCAGCCTTGACTTTTGTAAATTGACTGTGTATCCCAGGGCTTGTAGCAAGTAAATGACCCTTTGTAAATCTGTTGTCAGCTTGCTTTTGTTGTCCGCTTGTAACAGGCATTCGTCCAGGTATGGATAAATTTGGATTCCCTGTACTCTGCAGTGAGCGATTACTGATGCCAGGCATTTTGTGAATACTCTGGGTGCAGTAGATAAGCCAAAGGGCAATGCTGAGAATTGATAATGCTCTGATCCTGCAAGGAATCTGAGGTATCTTCTGCAATTTGGTCGAATGGGGACGTGCAGGTATGCCTCCTTGAGATCTAGAGTTACCAGCCAACACTCCTTGCCCAGCATGGGAAGAAGTTGCTGTAGGGTCAGCATTTTGAATTTTGGGACAATGATGTATGTGTTTAAGATGGACAGGTCGAGTATAGGTCTCCAGCTTTTCTCTTTTCTTGGTACTAGGAAGAGTCTGGAGTAGAATCCTTTGCCCTGTTCTGTTATTGGTACTCTTTCCACAGCTCTCATCTTTATTAATTCTGCTATGTGGTGCAGGGCTTCTATTTTTTGATTTGGGGGCAGGTTTGGCATTCCTCTTTTTACTGGTAAAGTGTGGAAGTGGAACCGGTAGCCTTGGTCTATGGTTTGTAAAATCCACTTGTCTTTTGTGATAAAGTGCCAATTTTTCGAGAATAAGGCTAACTTTCCGCCTAATGGTGCTGCTATTTGCTCCCTGGTAGGCGGAGTGAGAGCCAAGTCACTGTGATTGTCCTGTTGCAGTGGCAGTGGTTGTGTCTGTGCCCCGGTTATTGCCTTGCCACTGTCGTCCTCTGTAGGCACCTCCTCTGGATTGATTTCTGCCCCTAGAGCGTCTGTTCCTGCCCCTTTGTGATCTTGTGGAGTCAGGAAAGGACCAATTTTTGGCAGGCCAGTTCCTGCTAAACCTTGGTGGCTGAACCTGTAGGAAATCTTTAACTGTTTGCACAGATTTTGCCTTCTCTTCCATTTTCTTCATTACCTGCTGGGCAGGTTCCCCAAACAGACTGGCCTTATCCATAGGAGCATCCAATAGCTTAGCTTTAACATGATCCGGTAAGACCTGTTCTTTCAACCATGCATGCCTTCTTATCACTGTGCCAGTCATGGCTGATCTAAATGAAGCCTCCAGTGCATCATAGCCACATTTTAAAGAATGGTTACTAACCTGTTGGATGTTATTCACCATTTCTAATACAGATTTCTTATCTATAGATTCATCAGAGGACAGCTTTTTAATTAACTGATCAAGCATAAACTCTTGGTATTGGATCATGTGAAACTGGCAGTTTAAAGCTCTAGCTGAGAGAGTAGCAGAGGTGTAGACTTTTTCCCCCCATCTCTCTAAGGACCTGGATTCCCTTTCAGCGGGAATAGGGTTTTTTGCTGTGGTCGAGGCTACTGCCTTAGGCCCCTGGGATATAGTTTCGGGGTCTGCAAGAGGGGCCTTGAATAGGTGGTGATGAGTGTCTGGCACCCTGTAAAATCTATCTGGTTTGGCAGGGGCTGGAGGTAAAGAATCAGGTGCAGTGCAGACATCATTAAATGCATCGTCCACAACAGACAGGACAGGAGGTATAGCTAAGGGCCTATGTTGTGGTAAGTGCAGAAAAGTCCTAAGCCTTTTTCTAGAATCTGAGAAGTCTTGTCCCTGCCATTGGAATTGTTCTCTCATGACATGTAAGGTTTCCCCAAAGGAGAATTCCTCTGGTGGAGAGGCAGCTGGAATGGATTCTTCAGCATCTGAATCTTCATAATTGGAAAAAGGAGCCTCTGGCTGGTCTGTAATGTCTGAGTCATCCGCAGAATCATCAGAGGACACAGGCTCGGGGGGCTCTGCTCTAGGTCTCTTTTCTGGGGGCTGAGAGGCCCTGTCTGGGTGAGATTGGGATCCCCTAATTAAGGATATTAAATCTTCTGCCAAAGTAAGCATTTGTGAACTAGAAGTGGGCCTGAGAGAGGGTGGTTTAACAGGCACTGATTTAGCTGATTTGGCTGCTTTAGCCCTGGCAAAGGCCTTAATAGACATGGCTGCAGGAGGCCTAGCAGCACCACGTGCTGGGGTAGAGATATCCAAAGGGATGGTGTCTGATAAATCAGTAGGAACCACAGTTGTACGCAAAGTTTCTGAGGCTGATTCAGATAAGGTAGCAGGAGCCTCAGTAGTAGTTATGGATTCGGCTGAAGATTGACCAGTTTTCTCGGTTTCGGCCGAAACAGAGACACTCGCGGCTTGCTTAACCGTGGTTTCGGCCGAAACCGCGGACCGTGAGTGTCGGTCTTTTTCTTTGCGTTTTTTAACAATTTGGGTAGTCGGAGGATCCGACGGCATAATGTACGCAAAATCTGAGCCGAAAAACTGTTCAGCAAACTCCAACCGACGCCTAAGCGTTCGTCGGTTGAAGGAAGCACAGGCCGAACAGGCTGCTACGTTGTGGTCTGGGCCTAAGCAAGGCAAACAGTAAGAGTGGAAATCTTTATGAGGTATTTGTTTCCCACAAGTTAAACAGTTATTGACTTTTTCTGACATCGGCTGAGGCAAGAAAGAGTCCCCAACGGGGTACTTAGCTTTTTAGAAGTCTTCGAAGTAGTATTCGGTAGTAGTAATCTCTGGATCTGACCGACCGGCACTTGCGAACAGCTTCTGCTTCGGGCGCCACGTGGCAAGAAAGACTGAGGAAAATGGCGTCGGCTGATGCCTTTATACCCGAAGACCAGCAGAGATGACGTCGGGTGAAGTGCGACATCAGCCGAAGCCGGACCCGGACTTTGGAATCCGGCCGACCGAAGGGCTGCCTGACGACAGGACAACCCATTTGTTATGACTGCAGATGCATCCATGAAGGACATCCTCTGTCAGCATATTTGGAAGCTGCGTTAAAACCTGTGCTTAAGATTGTTAAAAGTTATGTCTGTGATACCCATGATTTTCTGCAGCAGTTGAATTTATGATATAAAATGTATAAGAATTTGTGTTTTTTACCTTGGATGTTAATTGTCATTCCCAATGAATATGGTTTACAAGCTATTAAGGAGTTTTAATGTGTTAATAGTACAAAAACCTCAAGACAGACTGAAACTGTTAGTATGTCATTAGACATAATGTTGTCTAATAATGTTTTTATGTTTGGTGAAGATATTTTTGATATTTTTTTCAACAGAAAAGTGTGGCTATGGGAACTCTTGTAGCTAATATTTATGTGACTATCACATTATCTCATTGGGAGGAACAATTTGTTTATAATAGTCTATATGTTTCTTATATTGTTTTATAAATGTATTGTGGACAATCTTTTTTTAATATGGTCTGGAAGTGTAGATCAGGTTAAGTGCTTTTTTGGAATATTTGTATGAAAGTAATACATTTTTAAGATTTAAACCTACTCTCTTATTAGAAGGAATTAATTTTTAGATGTCTTTATCTATAATTTGGATGGCGCTATGCATACTAAAATATATAAGAAATATGTTCAAAAACAGGTATCCACATAGAACAACTATGCATCCTCAGCATGAATTTAATGGGGTGGTTCATGGGCAATTTTTGAGAGCTAGTAGGTTGAATACTGAAAAACATAATTTTGCCAAACAAACTAATGAAATGATGGAATTTATAGAAATAAGTTATCAACTGGATATCTTAGACATTAATACATTGAAAGTTGAACTAGATAGTGGAACTACAGGAGCAACATACTTTTCTAAGAGTGTAATATGACAACTAAATGTGATAAACCTTGTATGAGATATTTTGTGAAATATAGTAGAAGACCAGATCAAATAATGACCATTATTAGGAAAAACTGGTCTACATTGTCAAAAATCCCTGAGATAAAGAACATAGTAGGTGAAAAAAGCGAAGTTTACATTTAAAAGGGAAAGGAATTTAAAAGAACAATTATGTTACAAAGATTTACCTGAAGTGAATACAACTCAGATTACAATAAATCATACTGTGTCTTATTTAAATTGCCAGTTTTATACATATATAATTGATAATATGTTTAAACACCTAGTTACAGATAAGGAGTATAGTTTTAAATGTTTGCTTTGTGTAGTTCAACAAATATTATTTACCTACTGACATGCTGTAAATGCACTGCATTTTATGTATGGAAGAGTAATAAAAAATTAAAAGAATATATTTGCACCCATCTATCTGATATTAGAAGCAAAGTGAATACTTTTGCTTTATTTAAACATATATTAGCTACTGATAGTACTTATAGTTTTAAGGGTATTACAGAAAGTGTTTTTCTCACCTAGGGGTGGATAAATTGTTACCTAAACAGAGTATATGGAGTATAAATGGATCTCGTTACTGAGAACTGATCATGCACCAAGTTTGAAAGCAATTATTAGCATTAAACTTGTACTAAAGATGAAATTTAATAAGATATGAATTAACTTTTATATATATATTTATTGAAAAACACTTCTTTGTAATTTATTTTACTTCATCTTATTTTATGGCTGTATTTTGATTGATTAATTTATTGATGTTTTGATAATTTATTGCTTAATTGATGTGGAAATATATATATGTAAGAGTCCTTGGTCTATTTGATTGTTTTGCTTACATCGAAGAAGGGCAGTTTGCTGAAAAGCTTTGTGGACATTACAAGTGTGTATTATGAGTGGTTGTGTCTTTCTTTGTGATTCTTGGAGTTTAATATGGTGAGTGATTAATCCTCTAGGAATCAGGATGCTTTCAATACTGGTATTAATATGTTTTTTTTCATCAGGTGAAGCATGACAGCCACCAGGTGGGGGATGATGATATTCAGAATCCTAACAACTCGACCAATAAGGGGAATGATAACTATACTGATTGTGACAACCCTTAAGAATTTCCTCCCTGAGATGATCGCAAATGATAGCTCACTGCCCAGGCGACTTTCCTCAGACATATGTAGGCAGGTGCCAATACTTCTCATGGGGTAAAAGAAGAAGGGGAAGAGGAAGGAGCATCAGGTGGAGATGAGGAGATAGAGGAGAGAACTATTAGACATCTCTGGTATAGTAATTTCCCATGATGGAGTTTTGTCTTCTTGCTCAGGATGTAACATCTTTAATTACAGCAGCACTGCTCTTTCTAAAACATGTTTTAATTTATTTTACAAGGGCTTCACCTTCATCCCACAAGGTATGGCTAATCTTACTGATATCCTTATTGAACTGAAATTGCTCATTAGAAAACTGAAATTGGCCCTTGTATTTAAGGCTGTTAACACCTTCGGAGAAAGAACACCTGATGATTTCCCCTCAGGAGTACCTATAGTCGCCCTTCACATCCTTATTTGCAAGTATTTAAAAATGCGTGTATGGATGAAATTTTTGAGTTACAAAGTAATAAAGGTCTAATTTATAAAGGGAGAGCAATCTTTTGAAAGCACTTATTGTTGACAGAAGCATTTAGGTTACAAAACCCAATAAGGGAGGGGGAACTGTTATTGTGAACTCCGCTATTTACTCTATTAGGATGTCTACTTTGAACAAGGGCACAAAATATTCCCTGGTTTCTTGAAACAAAATTAATAATATATGATCTTTTTTTATAGCCTACTGCAAGGTGTCATTTTAACTGAAGAAATCCATTATTTTTCTCTGAAAGAACTGAGAATTTCCTCCATTTATGTCATCCCAAAAACTTTCTCAATCCCCCTCTGAGACCTGTTTTGGATGCCCAGTGTAACAAAATGCACTTCCTGACTGTCTTTTTGACCTGATTTTGAAACCGTTCAAGAACTACTGCCAAATTTAATTGTAGATTCATGGATATTACTTTGAACGGTCACAAACAACTTATTGGACCCTAACCTTTCATTTTTTGCTGTAGATATTGTTAATTTATTTTCATGCATTCAACATGACCAAGGTTTGGTTTTATTTAGGGAAGCTTTGTCCTCCCTAGAATTTTTGTAAACAATGAAAATTCATTTTACTGTTGACTTGATGGAACTGTTTTTGAAAATATCACTTTTTTCACTTTCAATGTGAGTTTTTTAAACAAGTTCAAAGACGTGATGGGTGTTGCATGCACATTGTTTTTTTCTAACATTATTATGTGAAAATAACAGGTGGGTTTTGTCTTCAGTTCACCCTATGTGACCAGTTGGAAATGCTATTTTAGATTTTTGGAAGATATTTGTATTTTCTAGATGGACAGTTCATCAAAGGTTAAAGATCTTGTGTGCTTTCTAAATTCCACCACTGGTTTTCTTAAGGTTACATTTTCACATACCTTTGACAAGGTCCATTTTTTAGATATTACCTTGCCTAAAAAGAAGTAAATAGTTTTTTCTTCCAATATTATTAGAACACCCATTTTTTTCTAATTCCTATTTGTGCTACCAAAGTTTGCATCTTACAAGACAGAAACACAACCTGGTCAAAGGTCAGATTGTTAGGGTTTTCACTGCTCACCAATATGTGACATCCCCACTCTGGGCCAGTAATCAAGGAGTCTGAATCCTCACCACTGACACTGGAGAGGGATGCTCACTTGGAATATAAATGGATAGACTCAGTATCTCCAGATGCAGACCTCTCTGCATCAAGCACAATTTCCCTTATGAGCACACAGGGCACACATGCAGCCCAGGTTCTGGGATTCTGTCTCTGTCTCTCCACAGGTTCCCACTAAATGTTACAGCGGCAGAGTTAAGTCCTTAGCTGAGTGCTCAATCCAACTCCACCACTACTCTCTTTGTGGAACCATTGCTTCATGTCTCTGCTCCAAGTAGCGCACACACAGACACACACACACACACACACACACACACACACACACACACACACACCTGGGAAAGGCTGACAGATTTATTCGCTGTGCTTCCTCCTGCCCAGACTACAAAGTAGTTGTCACTGCCACCAGGCGCTACAAAGCCAGCTATCTAAGCCTCTTGCAATGGTACCCAATTATACTGAGTGAAGTTAATACTGATACCAATGGTAATGTTGACCAAGCAGTAAGACTTTCATGAGTGGCCAGAGCTGCCACCAAATAAATATATGTAAATACTCTCAAAGGTCAAAATATTTCTTTGAAAGGACCAGCTACAATGAAAAGTTTAAATATATTTAATAATAAATATTAAAAGAACAAGAAAATACTAAATATCTCTTTACAGTAAAAAACAGACCACAGGAAATATTAAAACTAACACTGCTGGAAAGATTCACACAGTTACAATAAAACAAAACTATTCTCACTATGTTTTCCTAACTGATTTTAGAGAATTACTATCTCTGGTCACTTATTAGAGCAAGGCAAGATGAAGTGGGTGGGTGGTCTTCCTCCTTTGTCAAGTTCCAAGACCAGACTACAGAATACTGAGAGCAATCTCCTACTAATATCTAAATATTATTTCTGGCTTACAGAATGACATTACACATATCTGGTCATCTGACTGTGTTTCCCGCACTATCCCCATCACTAGAAGCTGCCAGGGTTTAGCACCTATGTGCTACAATACACACAGAAGTTGCTCAAATCTGCTGCAGTTCCTGGAAGTCATAAAATCATAAAGGAGTTTCTTTCTTCCTACAGGAGCTAATAAACCATAGTTCTTACAGACATTCAGTCTCTGGCTTCATTCAAAACTGTGAGATAACATCTTTATGGCCTAGGCCCAGTATTTCATTTCTTTGCTATTTTTTAAGTTTGAGATTAATTTCTTCTCTTCCAGTATCCTCTGTCCAAACATATACATTTAATTCAGTTACAATAATACATGTACATGTCTTTTCTTTCCAGCAGGGCACACTGTTGATACATTTTAACACAAGCAACTTTACACATACATTTTTAAACAGAAGCATCTATACAAATCAGTTTGATACACAACTGACATACAATTCTTTACTAAATTTCAGCTAGCTGTGCTGACATATGTTACACATCCAATGCCCCACTTCTCCTGGCATGGCTGGCAGTATCTCCTATCATCTGCCCCCCCAAGTTTAACAAAGTCAACAAAAATCCAATCTTTCTCAGCCACTTTTTCTTGTAAAGTCATACTTCACTAATGTGATTGATGCTTTATAGTTTCATATTTATTCACTAATTTCACTGTTGCTGGTCTTCCTGGTCATCTCCATCTCCCAAACACAGACTCCACTTCAAGTCCAAGGTACTCCCAATTCTTCTAGTCAACTCCTGTGCTTTTTTCTGTCTCTCAAGCATTTCCTTTGGGACACTGGAAAATGTTTCAATGGCAAAGCTTTTCCATGAGCCTTTCCATCAGACGAATTAGAAGCAGATCCCCGCCTTCTGTTTTTTAGCTCATGCACAGCCTGTTCTACATCACAAAATGACTTTGATCCTCCAGAAAAAAAAATATTCTGAAGATAACTGGATACATCAGTTTGAATCTTACACGTCTCTCGACATTCCCTAATTGCTGAGATAAAAGTTCTTCTCTTTTGCCTGGTGGAGAGTGAATAATAATTTTCCACAAACAGCCTTCTTTCTCCAGTTTTTAATACTTTGACCTTCTGCCCCAGTTTTGTCAGGATCAACTCCTTCTGGTGGTATGATTGAACCTATATTAATTCAGATCTTAGCTGCTTTCTTATGGCCAGGTTTGCAGCATATACACAATGTGCCCTTTTAATTAACAAATTCTACTGTGGAATACCAATACAATTATGTATTTGTGGTTTCTTAAAATTAATAAAGCCTGTTTCTTTCAGTTTCCTGGTACACCAGAAAATCTCAGGTTTTTTCTGCATTGTCTGTCCTCTAATTCTACTTTTAGAAGCAGCTCTTTTTTAGCAGTCTCATACTAAGCCAGTCTTTTTTTTTTCATTCCAGCCTCTATTTGTAGTTTTATCACCTCATCTGAATAGCTGTTTAAAGCTTCTTCTGTTTTTTCCAGCCTTTTATTTGAGTTGATATACTCTTTCAGTGTTTCATTTATTTTCATCAGCTCTGAGCACATTTCAGTTATTTTTCCTCTAAATTACTGGAAACCATCACTTGTACCAGAGCTGGTGTTTGAATTTTTTTTTTTTGCAGAATAGCTGCAGGATTCTTCCCAGTCAGTGTTTTCTCTTAACGTTTTCTAGTGGATTTTCTTTCATGCTCTGTAAGTTTCTTTTTTGTTGGCATCCAGGCAGTGTACTTGTTAGCCAGTAACTAAATTTTACTAAAGCAGAATTACTGGTCCTGATGTATCAGTTTATTTTTTCAAACTGGGAGAGGTGAAATTAAGCTGTTGATCAGTGTGCAACCATCTTGGAAAGCAAATAGGGATTATCTTGATCTACTGGTATATTTTCTTATATCACAAATGAAGGCAGAATATGTGCAAGAATTAATAGATGTTCATGCAGATTACAATTAAAGCAAGTATGCAAATTTTTTTTACTAGTTTTCAGTTTAAATGTTTTTCAGTCATACCTCTCAACCGGGAAACATCAAAATTCTGGACAAAATGCCCATGAAAACTTAAGTACAACTGCTCAAAAATCTGTATGCTGATTAATATAAAATGTGTATATATAATTATGTAGCTCCACCCACTCCAATGGAATTGTGGGGTAACAACATTCAAATGCAAATTGAAGAACAGACAAAATATTAAACCTTGTATATGTGTGCATGTAGGTATACATATATATAGAGAGATAGAGAGAGAGAGGATCATAGGAGGTTACTAGGCTAATGGCCCTAGGGCCCTTACAAGCCTAGCCAAGAGTTTATCCCCAAAACTCAGTCTCTTCTAACTAATTTGTAGCAATCATCACTACTTGCCACTTTTATCATTATGTCATTAATCTTAGCTGTCATTTATGTACAACAATCTGTTCAAGTGATTTTTCATACCTTTCCACCATGTACATAATTTCTCCCCTTATTCAAACAAAACATATAGCATACTTACCACTGTTTGTATGTAAATCACAAAGAAGTCATGTTGAACACCTAAACTTGCTGTGTAAACAGATTAAGGTCTCTTTGTATATGTGCTTTTTGTAATGCCGAGCACCAACACTATACGCTATTTACCAATAGTGTTTAAAACTCCAAACTCTCTATGTATTGCATTGCATGCACTTAAAAATCCTGAACAGTTGTTGAACTAATGTTATACCCAGTTATAATTATATTGTTTATCTAATACTGGAACATTCCCCTAAGCATCCGCTAGGGGGAAAAAAAACTTGAGCAAAATCCAGTTGGGATTATGCAGGATAAATAAAAGCTTAATAAAATAGCCATAGCCGAGGTTGCTTCATTTCTGCAGGTGAGAAGCAAGGCTAACCAGGTTCAAATATTTACAATTACTGCAATTCTAATTGTGCCCTGTAACTGTACCTTCTTACAAATGTCTGTGCCGAGATAGTGTTGCTCACTACAAACTGAGGAAAAAAAAGGCCACCTTGTCATACACTAGCAAGAACAGACACATGAAAAGGTGTGTGTGGGGGGTGCATCTATCACACACCACCCTTCCAGAAGCTCATCATTCGTATTCCAGAAGCTGCAGAACAAATAAGTTACACACATGTATAGCAGCTATGCTACCTCCAGGCAGCATGTCAGCATAACCCCTATTCCCTCGGGAAACAAAATCCTGTGATATTCTTAACAACTGGAGCAAAAAGATATCCACTAAGAAGCGAGAAAAAGAAACAGTTGCCTTGTTTCAATATGTAAGCTTAAACTCTTAGACCTACGAAAATTAAAGTTAAGGCAAGCTTGCCTTCTTTAGCTTTTACCAAAAGATTATAGCAGCCACATTTTCATGTATTTTGATAAACCCTCACAAGATAGTTAAAAATAAAGCCCACAAACATGTGCGTTAAAAAAAAGACATTTTTTTAATCCACTACCCAGAACACTGAATGACTAACAGTTACAAAGATACTATGACAAGCATTTGAATATTATTTTCAGTAGTTAACATACTGCCAACCAGTCAGTTGGCACACTAGAAACAACTTTAGATTAAGAAACAATAGTTTTAGAGGCTGGCTGGCACACTAGACATGATCAATTCCCTACTCAACAAGTATCTGAAAAAAATTGGTGGCACACTAGTAATGGCCATTCATTACCTAACAAGTTTCTGTGAGGCATTTCAGTCAGAGCATAAATTCATTATGAGCAGGCTGTTTTTTCTGCCTTTTCAAGTAAATCATACCAGTTAGAATGAAATAATTACCTATTCGATGAGCACACCAAGCGTGGGTCACAGCAGGGGCCTAGGCAACTTCCAAAAAAGGAGTTTAAATATATTACTGGCACCTGCCAATAATGATACATTAAGTAACCTTGTGCCAATCTAGTTTATAATTATGAGTCAGAGACAAGTCTCTCCAGAGCTGTCCAACAGGCAGTCTGCCTCACGAAGCTGATGTCATCATGCACACCATCTGCTGATGTGTGGTGACATCAGCACTAAATTTAAAGTTGGAAAAAAAAAAAGAATTGGGAATTGAAGGGGCCACTCGGGAATTTGTGGTACCCCATTATTTTTCCCTCAAAACCAGTAAATACAGAGGAATTCAGTATGGTTGAGAGGTATGGTTTCAGTTATATAAAATCTTTAAAGTTAAAATGTATATACAACAGATGTGCATTTATGCAGACAAGAGTTAAAGCAAGTATGCAAATGTTTTACTAGTTTTCAGTTTGTTTCAATTACCTAAAATCTTTAAAGTTAAAATGTATATACACCAGATGTGCATTTATGAAGATTAGAGTTAAAGCAAAAGTATTCAAATGTTTTTATGTTTTCAGACAATTGTATAAAAGTACTAGTTTTCAGTTTATGTTCTTATCTGTGTTCAGATAATAGTGACAGAAAAAAGGTATTTCTTTACTAACAGTTTAGTCTCCAGAATTTAACATTTACCAGATTTCAGTTTATGCTTTTGTGTGTGTTCAGGTAACACTGGTGGAAAAGGTAACATTTATACTTAGCTATTTCAAATGTTCAGTATAAATATGTATCACTTCAGTGTAAATTTCAGTCAAGGAACAGAATATGGCATTCATGCTCAGTTATGAGTTCAGTATAGTGCATTTCAGTCAGATTTCAGAATATAACACTCATACTCAGTTATACATTTCTAACAGCATTATTAGATGGTTTACAACATGCAATTACATCATACTTCACATTATTCAGTCATTAGTTTTAAGGGTAAAGTGACAGAATTATCTGTAACAAGCTTATTAAGACAAGTTATCTAAAGAATAAGAAGTAATAGTTACTTAATATACTCGATAACAGGTCAGGCTTAATTTGTTACCTAATATGCCAGTCAGGAGCGGCCTTAGGTCAGCTGGTGCCCTAGGCAAAAGGGCTCCATGGCACCCCCCACCACACCACCTGGTGCCCCCATCCTGGTCTACCTACACCAAATAAAAACTTGAAAAGCGCCCCTCCTAGAGCGGCGCCCTAGGCGGCCACCTAGTTAGCCTATGCCTAAGGCCGGCTATGCCAGTATGCCATTGGGTACTCTTTTCAATCGTAGTCTAAGCACTGGCTTCATCCCAGCTGAATAGAAAATGGCCACTGTTATCCCCTTGCACAAAGGTGGTGCTTCCACCAACCCCAGGAACTATAGACCTATTAGCCCGACTAGCCTTATCTGCAAGGTCATGGACAGAATCATCATGGACCTTATCAACAAAGATATTAGTAATCTCCAAACACTTGACCCTACTCAGTTTGGATTTGTCAAAGGGAGATCATGCTTGTTAAACCTTGTGGACTTTTTCGAGACAGTCAATAAGGCCCCTGATGAGGGGAAATCTGTGCATACAGCCTACCTAGACTTAGCCAAAGCTTTTGACACTATCCTCCACTCAGGCATAACTGGCAAACACATCCAGTTAGGTATCAACCTGTATATCAATAGATGGGTCAGTAACTGGCTCACTGATAGAACCCCATATAGTCAAAATAGGGGAATCCACCTCCAACAGCAGACCTGTAACCAGTGGTCTTCCACAGGGATCAGTCTTGAGACCTCTACTGTTTGGAATTTACTTCTTTGAAGTGCAAGCTAAAACTTAAGCTCTGTGGCTGACAAAGTTTGCTGATGACTTTCCAAATGATGTCAACATCCTACAAGAGGGTCTTACACAAACAAATGATTGGTGCCAAAGTCATTGCCTTAAACTCAATGCAAAAAAATGTATTATCATCCCTTTTGGTAAGAGCGATATTCCTGCTAACTACCACATCTATAACGATACCCTAAGTATACACTCAGTGGTGAAAGACCTGGGCACAACAGGTTGACAGCAACCTTATCTTTGATCACCATGTCTCCACAGTGGCAAGAAGGGCATTCTATACTACTCTTCTCATAAGTAAGTTATAACCTCCCTGTATTCTTCCATCAGGCCAATAACTGAGCACAATGCCCCTTTTGGTATGTACCTTTCCATGCATCTGCAGCAATTGGAGAGACCACAAAGGTTCCTCATAAGAGAAATTCAAGGTCTTCAGCATCTGTCCTATGGAGATTGTCTGAAATCACTGTCACTTTATTCTGTTTCATGCAGACTATTCAGAGGCGATCTCTGCCTTGCATATAAGGCAATTTTTGACCCTGCTTTATTGGAAATTCTGCATATCTGTACCTCAAATGGTAATGAGTTACTCGCTCTAATGGCCTTAAACTGGTATGTGACATTAATAGCACCTGCTGGAGGGACATATTTGTCTCCCAGAGGTTACCACACCTTTGGAACAGACTCCCACTTCATGTCAAGCAGAGCACCTCATTGGCCCTCTTCAAATGCAGTCTGGATGATTGGATGGGTAACTGTAAATTCACCCCAGGAGTTCCACCTATGTTATTCTTGGACAGGGGTGATAGGTGCTGATCGTGAAAATAAGGGTAAAACTTGGCTAGGCTTTAAGGGCCTTAGGGGTCATTAGCCTAGTAACCTCCTTTGATCCTATAATACATTAGACAGAAAGTTAAAAAGACGATAGGGTATGCAAAGGTATAGATCTGAAATACAGAAAGCAGAAGTTTTTACTGCTCTATTACAACACATAGATATTTACAGGATATTTAAGACACAAATTTAAAAGGCAGACATCTATTACAGCACATAGAAATTAAAACGTTAAATACACAGGATTATTAGTAACAAATCTAGTTGAAAATTTACAGACAAATGTTAATACTGTATATAGTAATTATGCTTCAAGGTACGTACATTAAAGGTGTAAACAAGAGTTTATCAGTTATAACATGTTCAAGAATCGCTCAGTTACAATTTAAATAAGTTAAGGGACTTCAATCCAAACAGACCATAAATGCTTAAGTGACACCTAGTGGTCAAAATTAAAATTGCAAGTTTATTTACCAGATAAAGAAAACATATTTTATATTAGTTCTAGTGATCATTGTAGTATTCTTCACATACCATATTAATAGATTTATAAAGTAATTACAGAGGTAAATTCCATTTTAGTTAATTTCAGGGGCAATTGTTATGGAATAAATCCTACATAAGTATAGTTAGTAGAATAGACCTTGCATAGGCCTGAAAAATGTAAGATTAGGCATGTATCTCTTCATTTTACATTTCATATTTTAAAGTAATTACAGAAGGATACCTCTGTGTGTTCAGGTATCTAAGGAAGAGTTATACGGTCAGGTTTCATTTAAATGTATTTTGTTAGACAAAAATACAGTATTCTCTTTGCACAAGTCTAGAAATGCAGCCATATTAAAGCAGGCCTTTACAGTGTGCATACAGTTTCAGTGAATGCACTTTCACTCAGTGAAAATAACCTTCAGTCAAGAATACTGATAAGAACAGAATATACAGTACATTGAGAACAAACAGATCTTACAATGATTGGGAACCAAGGTTAAGGAGGCATTTAAATTATTAGGATATACTTCAGACATAGTTAAGTTAGTTCATTTGAACTGATATGCAGAAAGTCATCGAGTATTATTGCAGAAGTTAGGTCAAATATCCAGCATTCCAGAATATTAATAATACTATTCAGGAGGAAAGGAATCTGAAGAATATTATCAGAATATGAGTACAGAAGCTACAGATTATTTCAGTTTATCAACACTATTATTAGAGACAGTATTC
Source organism: Protopterus annectens (assembly GCF_019279795.1). Classification (NCBI taxonomy): domain Eukaryota; kingdom Metazoa; phylum Chordata; order Ceratodontiformes; family Protopteridae; genus Protopterus; species Protopterus annectens. The sequence continues at coordinate 523,244,726 of NC_056745.1, forward strand.
AGATATTGTTGACATCTATCATCACTGTACATAATAAAGCATTATTAACTGATCTACAGTGTGCATAGACTTTATTCTAAAAGGTACATAGGATCATAGGAAGTTACTAGGCTATTGGCCCTGAGGGCCTTACAAGCTTAGCCAAGAATTTAGCCCATGTTCTAACAGGTCAGCGCCCGATGCCCCTTTCCAGCAGGGACACAGGTGGAATCCCAGGGGTGTATTTTCTGTTCCCCATCCAGTTATCCAGGTTGCGCTTAAAAAGGGTTAATGAGGTACTATGCTTGACTTGGCTTGGGAGTCAATTCCACAGAAGGGGGAGCCTCTGAGACACAAATCTATCCCACCAACAAGTCCTGTTGATGTCACAGACCAGGTTGAGGTCATGCGTACAAGTTATTCAAGTGCAGCTTGACTTGTGGATATGCATATAAAGGTGGGGTGTGAGATTGCTTTGTATGCCAGACAGATGTCACCTCTGAGGATTCTGTAGGAGACTGAGTAGAGGGACAGACCCTTTAGCATATCTGAGTAGAGCAGATGTTTGAGGCCCTGGATTCTCCTGGTGAGGAACCTCTGTGGTCTCTCCAGCTGCTGCATGTGCTTTGTGAGGTACATGATGAAAGCGGCATTATACTCAATAATGGATCTTATAAGGGAAATATACTGGGATGTTATGACCACCTTATCCCTGGATGAGATACCCTTACTAATGAGATGGGCCATGTAGAAAGCTTTCCATACAATGGAGGCAATATGGTGGTCATAAGTTAGTTTGCTATCAACATGGGTGCCCAAGACCCAAACAACTGATTGCATGCTTAGGACCTTGTTATTAATGTGATAATTTGTGAGGATATCACTCTCCCCAAAGGGGATGATGATGCATTTTTTAGCATTCAGTTTGAGGCCATGTTTCTGGCACCAGTCATTTGTTTGGGTGAGACCCTCTTGGAGGATGTCTACATCACTAGGGGAATGCATGTTTTGGCATTCAGTGTGAGGCCATGTCTCTGGCACCAGTCATTTGTTTGGGTGAGACCCTCTTGGAGGATGTCCACATCACTAGGGGAACTGACGACAGTGCCCAGCTTGCAGACATCTGCAAATTTGGTCACCCATTGCCACTGGTTTTGGCCTGCACCTCAAAAAAGTATATCCCAAACAACAAAGGCCCCAAGACCGATCCCTGGGGGTATGCCTCTCATTACAGGTTGACTGCTTGAGGTGGCTTCCCTATTTTGACTTGGTGGTTTTTATCAGTGAGTCAGTTTGCTACCCATCTGGTAACATATGGATTGATGCCTAGTTGAGAAAGTTTATCTATTATACCCGAGTGGGGAATAGTATCGAAGGCTTTGGCCAGGTCAAGGTTGGTGGTATGCACCATTTTACCCTTGTCCATGGCTTTGGTAACTGTCACAAAGTCGACCAATTTTAACAGGCATGACCTCCCCTTAATGAAACCAAACTGTGTGGGATTGAGTGTTTCAAGGCTGCCAATCTCCTTGTTAATGAGGTCTATGATAATCCACTCCATGACCTTGCAGATCAGGCTAGTTAGGCTTATAGGTTTATAACTTCCTGGATTGGTGTACAGTCTACCTTTGTGCAAAGGGATGACAGTGGCTGTCCTCCACTCCACTGCGATGAAGCCAGTACTCATGCATTGGTTGGATAGGGTGCCTAATGGTGCTACAAGTTCCTGCCTGAGTTCATGTAAGATGCAGTCTGGGATGTTTTGGGGTTTGCTGAAGGCTGTATTTCTTGCCTTTGAGACGGCAGTGATGACTTGCTCCCTAGAGATAAGATGAGGGGGGGACAGGTGTTGGGGATGTCCTGATTTACTGACAGAGGGGAGAAGTTTTCACTGAACCTGTCTGTCAGCAGGTTAGCTATGTCTACAGCATTTGTGTATGCGGTTTCCTTGACCACCAGTTCTGAGCAGATCTGGGTGCATCCCTTGAGACTGTGGACATGCGTGAAGAAAACCTTGTGATTGTATTTAGTAGATGTGGCCAGTTTGGACTCAAAGTTTGCTTTGGTGGGTTTCATTAGTGCTCTTATTTGCTTGTTCAGGCTAAGGAGAGATTGCTTTCAATTAGGAACCTGCTCCTTCTTGGTTCTGGACAACAATTTTTTCCTTTTATTATACAGTTTATTTATTGCAGATGTCCACCAGACAGGCTTACTCTTCCTTGAAGAGGATGATTTTGTCCTGTCAGGTATTCCTGATTCCATGCATAGAGCATGCAACTGGTCACCCCTCAAAAGTCTAATCCTAGAGGAAGCGGTAAAGCTACTTTAATAGTAAATTCCTAAATATTCTTGACCTGTTTTTTTTTCGCTGTATTTTCTACTACACTAAAATGTATGCATTGTTGCGTAAATGTTTAACCTTGTTTTAATTGTGGAGCTTTTCTCCCCGGGCCTCCACTGAAAATGGAAATTATCCAGCTGGACTAGCCCGGTCAACAAATGTAAAATAAAATAAATAAAATAAAAAAATAAATATAAATGCTTGTATTGTACTTTAGTGTAGGTTTGGACATATGTGCCAGTTCCTATGGAGGGGGAGGTGGCTGTGAAGCTGATTACACCTTCCCTCATGAGGTTGTAATCAGCTTTGGAGAAGTTTTTTTGTTTGACCCTAGCTAGGGGGAGTCAGGAGAGATGGTGACTTTGAAAGTGACCGCTTTGTGGTCAGATCTTACCAGGGAGGATGACATAGGAATGCTGCAGCGGTTACTCATGTTGGTTCATACCAAGTCCAAGATATTTTCACCTCTTGTGGGGGTGTCGTCCAGTTGGTCCAAGGCATTTGCTTTTGTCACAAAAGGAGATGCTATAAGCCCAGCTATCCGGAATATTGTAAATAATTATGTGTCATTTGTGAATATCAACATGATTCATATGCTTGTGTTACAAATGTATTAGAACTGTATGTTATGTGTATGTCAAACTGCTAGTACAGAAGTGTGCGTTGAGAAGGATTGTAAAGTACTGAGCTTTAAAAATGTATCTACAGTGTACCCTACTGGAACAGAACAGAAATGTACATGCACTATTGTAACTGTTTAGATGTATATAGTTTAATGATGGAAACTATAACACAGGAGGTTAATTTCAGGAAAAATAGCAAAAATTTAAATTACTTTATGACCACATAATAAAAGGATGTTATTTTTCAGTTTCTCCTGTATAAACTTTTTTGAAAAAGCATTGAATAGTCAGATTATTGAGGAATATTTTTTGTTTAAAAAACAAATGAGAAGTTTCAATTTGTGTAAGGAAGAGTGGCAAGCCTTATGTGATCTAAGAAGGATGAGTGATGAGTATATTTTTTTGGAATCAGACAAAGGAGGCAATTGGGTTGTATTTAGTAAGGATAAATACAACTCTATAGCCTTAAATTTGTTATCAGACAGGAATGTGTATGCTTTATTACCCACTAATCCAATTATAGAATTCAATGATGCCTTACTTGAGCTCTTAGAAAGGGGTGAAAGGTTAGGATTTTTTTCCCAGGGAGATGTTAGGAAGTTATTTATTAAAAATCTAAATGATGCAAGATTCTTTATTTTACCAAAGATACACAAGGATTTGATGAATCCACCTGGGCGTCCAATAGTCTCAGGTAGGGGGGCATTTTTACAAAATGTTGGTATTTTTTTGGATTCTGTGCTCAAACAATATTTAAATAGAATCCCGTCACATGTTAAAAATACAAAAGAGGTTTGTGATAGTTTTAGGGGAACTATTTGGCAAGAGAACTACTATTGGGCCAGTGTAGATGTAGTTTCATTGTACACATCCATTTCTATACTATGGGGCTTGGAGGCTATTTACACCTATTTAGGGGAAGGACCAAGAACTCATTTTATTATTTCACTTTTGGAATTTTGCCTTGCACACAATGTTTTTGAGTTTAACAAAAAATATTTTTTACAAAGAGAGGGAACAGCCATGGGTGCTAGTTTTGCACTGTCCTATGCTATCATTTTCATGGGACATTTTGAAAATTTATTTTTATACACAAAAAAGTTTTTCCAGAATAATGTATTGATTTATAAAAGATTTATAGATGATCTTTTATTTTTGTGTAAAGGTAACCCCCGAGATTTTGAGGAATTTATATCCAGTTTAAAAAATTAATCCATGTGGTCTAGATTTTACCTATGAAGTTAATGTTAATACTATCCAGTTTCTGGATGTGTAATTTTATGTTGGTTCAAAAGGTAGGATAGAACACAAGCCTTTTCATAAAAGTACAGCAGTAAACATTTTTTTACATGCTACTAGTATGCATAGCAATCATTTAATCAATTCTTTACCTTTGGGGGAATTTAAACGAATTTCTGGAAATACCTCAGAGATTACTAATATTCAAAGAGAGTTTGATATTATTTGTCAAAAACTAGTTGACAGAGGTTATTTATGGGATAATGTTTGTTTACAAAGATCTAGTGTTGAAAGGACAATAAATTTGAAGGGCCATGAAGGTGGTGGTAGGAACAAAAAGAAGATAATGAATAAACCATCATATAAAAAGAGAAATAATTTTATGAAAATGGATAAAATATTTTTTGTGGATACATTTTCTTCTTTTTCTTCTATTTTAAAAAGAATTGTATTAAATATGTGGCCAATTATCACCAGTGATGATTTTCTGAAAAATATAATTCCAAATAATATCATTTTTTCTTATACTAGATGTAAAAATTTGAAAGAATTGGTTAGAAGCAAGGGTATAAAAGAAAAAGAAATAAATGCAGGTTCTTTTGCATGCAGAAAATGTAAGGTTTGTGATAGAATTATTAATCTAGATGGTCAAAAAATTAATGGGATTTTATATCAAGCATTAGATCATTTTGATTGTAATTCATCTGGGGTTATATACATTATTGGATGTAACTGTGAAGAGAAAAAATGGTACATAGGACAGACAAAACGCAGGTAAAATTAAGAATTATGGAGCACTTAGGAGATATTAGAAATAGCAGACTGGATAGTCCTGTTGCTAGTCATTTTCATCAATTTCACAATGGGGAATGCACTAGTTTTGAATTTAGTATTTTGGCCAAACCATTGGGACAAGGGGAAGCTAATATGAATTTTCAGAGTAAATTATTAAATATGGAATCTAAATTTATTATTAATTATAGAACCTTGTTTCCCAACGGAATGAATTTTGAGATTTAATTATTATAAAGTATTACAGAAATATTTTTGTATTGTATTTAATATTTTTGTATAAATTAATTAATTCTGTATTTATCAAAACCAAGTTGAAAATGTTTTATTCAATTTATTATTGATTAATTGTTTAATTAGTGTGAATTATTTGGGTGTGTATATATACTGGTTGAAGTAAAGTGATGATATTCCATGTGAAGGCGAAGGCCGAGGTACCAGAAGTTATTCAGTAAAGAAAAGTTAAATCCAGTTTGGCTGCTTCTATCTTTTGTGTTTTTTCGTCTATGATAATCCACTCCATGACCTTGCAGATCAGGCTAGTTAGGCTTATGGGTTTATAACTTCCTGGATTGGTGTACAGTCTACCTTTGTGCAAAGGGATGACAGTGGCTGTCCTCCACTCCACTACGATGAAGCCAGTACTCATGCATTGGTTGGATAGGGTGCCTAATGGTGCTGCAAGTTCCTGCCTGAGTTCATGTAAAATGCAGTCTGGGATGTTTTGGGGTTTGCTGAAGGCTGTATTTTTTTGCCTTTGAGACGGCAGTGATGACTTGCTCCCTAGAGATAAGATGAGGGGGGACAGGTGTTGGGGATGTACTGATTTACTGACAGAGGGGTGAAGTTTTCACTGAACCTGTCTGTCAGCAGGTTAGCTATGTCTACAGCATTTGTGTATGCGGTTTCCTTGACCACCAGTTCTGAGCAGATCTGGGTGCATCCCTTGAGACTGTGGACATGCGTGAAGAAAACCTTGTGATTGTATTTAGTAGATGTGGTCAGTTTGGACTTAAAGTTTGCTTTGGTGGGTTTCATTAGTGCTCTTATTTGCTTGTTCAGGCTAAGGAGAGATTGCTTTCAATTAGGAACCTGCTCCTTCTTGGTTCTGGACAACAATTTTTTCCTTTTATTATACAGTTTATTTATTGCAGATGTCCACCAGACAGGCTTACTCTTCCTTGAAGAGGATGATTTTGTCCTGTCAGGTATTCCTGATTCCATGCAGCTATATAAATGCTTGTATTGTACTTTAGTGTAGGTTTGGATATATGTGCCAGTTCCTATGGAGGGGGAGGTGGCTGTGAAGCTGATTATGCCTTCCCTCATGAGGTTGTAATCAGCTTTGGAGAAGTTTTTCTGTTTGACCCTAGCTTGGGGGAGTCAGGAGAGATGGTGACTTTGAAAGTGACCGCTTTGTGGTCAGATCTTACCAGGGAGGATGACATAGGAATGCTGCAGTGGTTACTCATGTTGGTTAATACCAAGTCCAAGATATTTTCACCTCTTGTGGGGGTGTCATCCAGTTGGTCCAAGGCATTTGCTTTTGTCACAAAAGGAGATGCTATAAGCCCAGCTATCCAGAATATTGTAAATAATTATGTGTCATTTGTGAATATCAACATGATTCATATGCTTGTGTTACAAATGTATTAGAACTGTATGTTATGTATATGTCAAACTGCTAGTACAAAAGTGTGCATTGAAAAGGATTGTAAAGTACTGAGCTTTAAAAATGTATCTACAGTGTACCCTACTGGAACAGAACAGAAATCTTCATGCACTATTGTAACTGTTTAGATGTATATAGTTTAATGATGGAAACTATAACACAGGAGGTTAATTTCAGGAAAAATAGCAAAAATTTAAATTACTTTATGACCACATAATAAAAGGATGTTATCTTTCAGTTTCAGTGCAGTAAGAGACAATGTGTAGAAGTAGAGGTTCTCTGCATTGTCTTGCAAGTGTGTTTTCACCTGGGAAAAGAGTCAGATGACAAGAAGTGGTGTCATCCTACAAGGTATGCCAGCAGTAATATTTGAGATATTAATTTAAGAACTCTCTGAGAGAGAGAGAGTATTCTGTATTTTATCTTTGACAAGATCCATTCACCACACATCTGCCTTGCTAAGAGTAAGTCAGTCTAGGGAACAGTATAATTCTCTTAGATGCAGTCAGGAATATAGTGAAGCATAGCTTAAATGTTTTTTCTTTATTTATTTGAGCCTGTCCTGCAATGTTGTTTTAAATATTTCCTGTGATTATGAACTCTGGTGTTACTGTGATTATATACTGAGTATTTTCTTGTTCTTATATTATTAAATATATTTAAACCTTTCATTGTGGCTATTTGTGACATATTTAAGTTTTGGGAGTACTTGCATATTTATTTGATGACACTGTGGGCCACTCCTAATAGCCTTGCTCTTGGTCAAACTACCATTTGTATTGATAGTAACATTAAACAGTAAGATTGGACACCCTTTGTTAAGGGCCTTAAAGTATCTGATAAGGACATGGTTGGTGCAGTGATAACTACCTTATAATCTGGGCAGAAGGGGGCATAGATAGTAAACCTGTGCCAGCCTTTCCCAGGTGTGCGTGTGTAAATCAAACCCCAAAGTGTGTGTGTGTGTGTCAGCTACTTGAGCAGGGACACACAGTACTGGTTAGACAGAAAGGTTGCTGGAGGTCTTGGCTTGACCACTCAGCTGAGATCTCAACCCTATAGCTGTGTCAGTGGGGAGTTTTATTGGAGATCTGGAGAAAGAGGGAGAAACCAGCCCCGGACTGACTGTGGTCTCTGTGTGCTCTTAAGGCAAATTTCCCTTAATAGAGAGAGCTATATCTGGAAATACTGTGTGTGTACCTGTCATCCACGCAATGTACATCCCCCACTGCTGACAGCGGTGAGGACTGATGCTTCTTGATTCCTGGGTCAGTGGTGGGGCATCACATATATTGGTGGGCAGTGGTGGGATATCCACATCACATTTATTGATTGGCAGTGGTGGGAACTCCACATAACTGGGATTCAACAGTGTGGATATTGAATTCCTGTAGCCTGTAAATAGTGGTCACTAAAGAAGATATTTGTACTCTCAATCAGCCATGCAGTGAATATTCAGTTTCACATTACAATAGTTTTATTTATTTTTTTGTTAGCTTAGTTAATCAGGGAGAGCAGGCAAGGATGTCAGCAGAGGAGTATGTCAAGCTGACAAGGAACCAGTTGGCTGAGATGTGCCAAGACAAATGACTGGTGCATGCCACCCTGACTAAAGCAGAAATTATTGCAGTCTTAGTCACAGCTGCATCACAAACCAGCAACCAGGGGGACAATCAGACAGCCCTTGGGAATGTACAACTCCCAGAAAATGGACAGTTCAGCCTTCCCACAGAAGAATTAAAAATCTGTCTGGGGTTAAAGAGACTTGCACTGGAGGCCAAACGTTTGTAAATAGAATCAGCAGAGAGACTGTGGTGTTTAGAGCATGAAGAAAAGGATAAACAGAATTACATGTAATTAGAATCAGAAGGTGCAGGGTTTAAGTCTCACAAGGGATAATTGGCTAGGCTTACAATGGTTCACAAGGGCAGTTAGCCTAGTACTAACCTTTGCACCTAACCTATGAACAAGAAGTGATGTCATCCTGCAAGCTATCCCAGCAGTAATATTTGGGATATTAATTTAAGACCTCTGTGAGAGAGACAGATTATTATGTATTTTGTCATTGATCTGACAAGATCCATTCACCACACATCTGCATTGCGGCACTGGGTATCCCTTTCCTGTCCAGTGATGACCTGCTTGCTAGTTATTGTCTCCCTTTTTCCCCCAACTCATCTGCTGTGTTACATTGCCTATCTGCTAACCAGATTCTCATGTCCTCAGGCAAAGTGCTAAGGGCTTGTTCCCTTAGCAAAAGGTCTGCCAGCCCTTCAAAAGTGGTGACCCGACACCCATTCACCCATCTATGAAAATAAGTGCTTAACTCAGCAACATATTCAGACACACTTTCATCTGCCTTATGTCTATGCTCATAAAACATTTTTCTATATGCTTCGGGTGTTAACTTAAAACACTCCAACAAACAATTGTTAACTCTATTATAATTTAAGCAATCAGTACCAGACAATTTAGAAATAGCAGTTATATCTTTACCATGGAGTAAGGGTGTCAGGAACCCTACCCATAGCCCTTGGTCAACATTATACTGTTTACATACCCTTTCAAATATATGAATAAAACTATCAAAATTATCACCCTCTGTAAATTGTGGAAGACATTTGCTGGCCTTTGTTGCTTCTGGGGTTCGGTTACTCCCTTCCCCATTACTTCCATAACCCCGGTGAAGAGTCAGCATCTCCTTTTCATGTTGCCTCTTCCTCTCATTTTCTTCAGGTTCCAGATGTTTCAGTCTCTCTGCTGATTCTAATTCCATTTGTTTCGGTTTCTTGTTTTCTTCAGCCTTCAAAAATGCCACATACTCTCTGCTGATTCTATTTCCAAATGTTTGGCCTCCAGTTCAAGTCTCTAACTCCAGATGGATTTTTAAGTCCTCTGTGGAGAGGTTAAACTGTCCATTTTCTGAGAGTTGTACATTCCCAAGGTCAGTATGATTGTCCTCCTGGTTGCTGGTTTGTGATGCAGCTGTGATGAAGGCTGCAATCATTTCTGCTTTAGTCAGGTTTGCATGCACCACTCCTTTGTTTTGGCGCATCTCTGCCAACTGGCTCCTTGTCAGCTTGCTATAGTCCTCCTCATAGGTTCATAGGTTGTTACTAGGCTATCGGCCCTAGGGCCTAGACAAGCCTAGCCATAACAATTCACTGGCTATTTCTTCCCAGAATATTTACTTCCCTGGTCCCCTGTCTAGCAGGGCGACTGACGTGATCCCCTGGGTGAATATGGGTTCATAGGTTGGTACTAGGCTCTCGGACCTAGGGCATATACAAGCCTATCCATAGCATAAACAGCCCTTGCAGGTCTTGAACCCAGGACCCTGTACACTATAGTCACAGCAGTTAACCACTAAGTCATCACAGCTGTGTTTTGACATCCTTGCCTGCTCTCCATGACTAAGCTAACAAAAATAAAACTATTGTGAAACTCTGAATGTTCACTGTGTTTCTGACAGAGTACAGACGCCTTCCTTAGTGACCACTGTTTACAGGCTACAGAAATTCAATATCCACACCACTGAATCCCAATATGTGGATATTCCACTGCTGCTAATCAATATATATGTGGATATCCCACCACTAGCCTAGGAATTAAGGAGTCTCAATCCTCACCACTGGCAACAGTAGAGGAAGTACATTGGGAGGATGACAGATACACACACACACTATTTCCAGAGGCAGTTCTCTGCATCATTTGCAATTTCCCTTAAGAGCACACAGATATGACAGTCAGTCCAGGGTTGGTTTCTCCCTCTTTCTCCAGTTCCCCAATAAGACTCACCACTGGCACAACTATAGGGTTGAGATCTCAGCTGAGTGGCCAAGCCAAGACCTCCAGCAACCTCTCTGTCCAACTAATGCTTCATGTCCCTACTCAAGTAGCTGACACACACACACTTTGAGGTTTGATTTATACATGCACAGACACCTGGGAAAGCTGGCACAGGTTTACTAGCTATACACCCTTCTGCCCAGACTATAAGGTAGTTATATTTGCCACCAGATGCATCCTTATCAGCTACTTTAAGGCCCTTAACAAAGGGTAGCCAATCTTACTGTGTAATGTTACTATACAAATGGTAGTCTGACCAAGAGCAAGGCTATTAGGAGAGGGCCACAGTGTCACCAAATAAATGTGCAAGTACTCCCAAAACTTAAATATGTCTCACAAAAATCAGCCACAAGGAAATGTCTAAATATATGTTATAATAAATAATAAAATAACAAGAAAATAGTATATAATCACAGTAACATCAGAGTTCAAAATCACAGGAAATATTTAAAACAACATTGAAGGACAGCCTCAAATAAATAAAGAAAAACATCTAAACTATGCTTCACTATATTCTTGACTGAATCTAAGAGAATTATACTGTACCCTAGACTTAGAAACCAAATAAAACAAGTGTAGCAACTCAACAAGAAACCAGTAATCCACGAAATAGTTGCTTGAGAGACGAGTACCAACATGAAGTTGCTCAGAAAGAGTAGTTTATTCCAATACAGTCTTTAAAAACATTAACGCTCTTCGTACACCACACAATGCGTTTTCGTCCCAATGATTAGGACTTCATCAGATACAATTCTAACAATCCATTACACCTTTTATACTAACTTATTAACTAATTAATTCATTAAACCAACCTCTATTATTCAAACTAACAAATCCGATTCCTGGTTCGCTCATAAATATTCATTAGTTAATGAATATTAAACATATATTCTTCAAAACCTTTCATTTAATTAAAAAATTAGTAGTTTGTGGATTACCAAACGTTAAAAATATGTATTGAAAAATAAATTTTATGAATAAATAACATAAAATACTGTGTATGTATATTTTTCCTTAACATTATCACAATGTGATAATATATATTCACTACGTAAAACTCCCTCTAGTATGAAAAGCAAGAATTTCATTCCAACCAAATATCCAATGCTACCTACTCTATTTCCAGATTCCAATGAGTGTAAAACTACCTATATAAATTGAAGTTAGGGAATAAGTTAAAACTTAATAATACTAAATAATTTAAATAATTTAATCTACTGATGGTGATGTCACGATAAATTATGTTAAAAATATGTTAACACAAACAACAATATTAATAATAAATGATTTTTAAAATGTTAATAAATAATGTAATAAATAGTATATATATATATATATATATATATATATATATATATAAATATATAAATACTTTCCTTATTTGAATTCATACTTTATTGTATTTTAACTTTAATAAGGGTCCAATAGAGATGGTTTCATTTAGGCCAGGTTTCCTACTGGCATCAAGGAAAACCTGCCACCACAATTCTCTACTTTCCAACCTTTCTTCCCATGGACCCCCTCTAAAATCTGGTTTTACTTGTTCTAAGACAAAGAATAAATATTCAGCTCCTGCACAACATTTAGTGTGTTTATAAAGTGCGTTTGTATCCTTAGCCTTACTAATTTCATATAAATGTTCGTAAATACGCCTTCTAAAGACCCTCTCAGTCTTGCCAACATAAAATGCGTGACAAAGTTGGCAAATAGATATATAAACCACTCCTTGACTATTACAGTTATATATGTCTTTATTTCTTATATAGTTATTTCTACTTTCTATAAATACTTCATGTTTATTCATAAGATACGGACATTGGGAACATTTTCCACATTTAAATGTACCTATTCTATTGTTGAATTCCTTTTTATGAGTTATAGTCCTTTCTAATTTACTTCTAATATTTGGTGGATTCCTGAATGTAATATGTGGTTCTATCTTTTTAATTTCTTCCATATCAGATAATGCTAGAAATTTCTCCCATTCTTTCTTAAATATACCTTTTATATTTTTGTTGAAACTATTAAATTCAACCACTAGCCTTTTTTTTATATATTTCCTCAGTCTCACCACAATTACCATTGGAGCCACCAATATTTCCACTTTCCACTTGACCTTTTATAGGTTGAAATTTAGTTAGTCTCCCAATCTCTACTTCCTTCCTAATTTCTGTAACCAATTCCTTTGGGTATCCTCTCTCTAAGAACATATATTCTAACTTGTTACATTCTTCAATAAAATCCAATTCTCCAGTCGTCATCCTGGAGCCTCTCACGAACTGCCCTTTTACAATATTTTTCTTACAATGTGCAGGATGAAAACTATCATAGTGGAGATAAGAATTGCAATATGTACTTTTTCTATATACCCTAGTTTCAAACTGTTTCCCTTAAGTATTTCCACATCCAAGTAATTAATAAATTCTGTATTAATAACATATGTAAAACTCAAGAAGTTGGTAGTGGAGCTGATATAATTCATAAATTCAAAAATGTTTTTTTTTCCCCAGTCCAAAATTATTATTTAAATTATTTAGTATTATTAAGTTTTTAACTTATTCCCTAACTTCAATTTATATAGGTAGTTTTACACTCATTGGAATCTGGAAATAGAGTAGGTAGCATTGAATATTTGGTTGGAATGAAATTCTTGCTTTTCACACTAGAGGGAGTTTTACGTAGTGAATATATATTATCACATTGTGATAATGTTAAGGAAAAATATACATGCACAGTATTTTATGTTATTTATTCATAAAATTTATTTTTCAATACATATTTTTAACGTTTGATAATCCACAAACTATTAATTTTTCAATTAAATGAAAGGTTTTGAAGAACATATGTTTAATATTCATTATACTAATGAATATTTATGAGCGAACCAGGAATTGGATTTGGTAGTTTGAATAATAGAGGTTGTTTTAACGAGTTAATTAGTTAATAAGTTAGTATAAAAGGTGTAATGGATTGTTAGAATTGTATCTGATGAAGTCCTAATCATTGGGACGAAAACGCATTGTGTGGTGTATGAAGAGCGTTAATGTTTTTAAAGACTGTATTGGAATAAACTACTCTTTTTGAGCAACTTCGTGTTGGTACTCATCTCTCAAGCAACTATTTTGTGGATTACTGGTACCCTAGACTTACTTACTCTTAGTAAGCCAGATGTGCGGTGAATGGATCTTGTCAGATCAAAGACAAAATACAGAATGTTCTGTCTCTCTCAGAGAGATCTTAAATTAATATCCCAAATATTACTGCTGGGATAGCTTGCAGGATGGAATCACTTCTTGTCATCTGACTCTATCCCAGATGATGCAGCTGGTAGCATTTAGCATCTACCTCTGAAAATACATAAACAAGGCTTTTCTTAGATCTAAGGCAGATGCTGAAAACCATAAAACAATAAAACACATGCAAGACAATGCAGACAACCTCCAGTTCTAGACTCTGTGTCTGTTACTGCACTGAAACTGAATGATAATATCCTTTTATTACATGGTCATAAAGTAAATTCTCAGCTATTTTTTAGAAATTAACCTCCTGTGTTCCAGTTTCCATTGTTAAAATATATACATCTAAACTGTTACAATAGTGTATGTACATTTCTGTTCTGTTCCAGTAGGGTACACTCTGGATACATTTTTAAAGCGTAGTACTTTACAACCCTTTTCAACACACACTTCTGTACCAGCAGTTTGACATACACACAGCGTACAGTTCTAATACATTTGTAACACAAGCATATGAATCATGTTGATATTTACAAATGACGTATAATTATTTCCAAAATTCCAGACAGCTGGGCTGGTAGTATATCCTTTCATGACAGCATTGACAAAATCAAGGAATCTCTGGGCATTTGTGTTTTGGCATGAGTAGTTCTTGCAATCTATGGTTGGATAGTTAAAAGTCAATTTAAACAACAAGGTTTAGTACCAAGTGAGTGAAAAAATATATTTATTAAAGAGAAATTCAAACCAGTTTTGGCTACTTAGCCTTCCTCAGTGAATGTCATTCCTCATTCAAAAAACCTAATATATATATCCCACCAACAATTAACCAATTTCACAGTCAGTAATTCCTTAAAGGCACAGTGATATATTCCATAATATGTATCACTGGTTCTATATTGAACTATAATAAACTCTGAAAAATACATACCAATGAAATAAAATAAAAAGTGAAATAAATAAAAATATGGAAAATATATATATATATACACACACACACACACACACAAACAATATAAAATGAATAAACAATTATCCACACAAACCCTGATTGTTTCACAAATGGTCATTCAGACCTGGTGAAAACAAAGCCCCTAACTTAGTTATCCATCTTTTTTCCATGTCACTGAGAAAAAAAATATTTTCATCTTACTATTCTTTTCTGTCAGTATTCGATTTTACATATTTTCTGCACTGCATTTTCTGTAAAAGTGCATGTATTTTTAGTGTTTTCTTATATCTTTTTTTGCATCACATACAGTGTTTTGTTGTGACGTGAGTTGGGGAGGGAATATTAACATGAAGATTCTAATTCTAGTTGCAGTATTAAAAACTGTGAATGCAACACAAACTATCTTAGTCTGAGGAATAATATGAATCCCAGGGGTCAGATTTCTCACATGAACAATGAACTACAGTTGTTACTTTGAAAACAGCAATTAACTCCGCTACATTTTCAATCCTATCATTTAAACCTTTCTTAAAATACTGCATCAGAGATGGCCACTAATGAAAATCAAAGGAAGCAAAGTAAATAAAAATTGGATTGATGCTGACAGTCAAAATAGGCAGTCACAGTACAGCTGATATGGGAGAAAACCAAAATATGACAGGAGGACAAAGGCAAAGGTGCTGACTGTAAAGCAAAATCATGTTACCAGTGGCATCCCCTTTCAGCCCATTATGGAGTATAACAAATTAGAAAATAATAATAACCACTGACTTTGATACAGAGACAGTGGTCATGCAGAAAACTTAAAGATATGCTGAAAATTTTTTTTTTTTTGGGCTGCTATTTTCCATTTAATTTAACTTACTTATGTCCAGTTTGTATATACTGCTTAATTTAACTTACTTATGTCCAGTCTGCCAGTCTGTATATACTGCTTAATTTAACTTACTTATGTCCAGTCTGCCAGTCTGTATATACTGCTTAATTTAACTTACTTATGTCCAGTCTGCCAGTCTGTATATACTGCTTAATTTAACTTACTTATGTCCAGTCTGCTAGTCTGTATATACTGCTTAATTTAACTTATGTCCAGTCTGCCAGTCTGTATATACTGCTTAATTTAACTTACTTATGTTCAGTCTGCCAGTCTGTATATACTGCTTGCTTTAAAATCTTTAACATAAAGCAGTCAATGAAAAGACTCCTCCCACTTCACATTTAAAATACATCTGACTGCCCCTGATACAAAACTGCTTTACAAAATAACATACAATTTAAATCACATTTTTATACCAATAAAAATTATTTTCTTAGTTACTTCTTTCTATTCACTGTCTTTCTAAACATTAATAATAAAGTTAGAGTATATGTTTTATATTTCACCTACCAGTTTAACATGATCAGCAAAATTTCAGTTTTTCTCAGACACTTTTACTTGAAACACCACATTTCACACACACACACACACACACACACACACACACACACACACACACACACACACACACACACACACACACACACACTACTATAGCAAATGGAATTGATGCTTTATAGTTTCCCATTTATTCAGTAATTTCAGTGTTGCTGATCTTTTTTGCCTAATCATCTTCTTCCTTCACTAGTCTCTGGTTCAAGTCCAAGGTACTCCTGATTCTTCTAGTCTGTTCCTATATATATTTTCTGTCTCCCAAACATTTTTCTTTGGAATAATGGAAAAGATTTCAGTGGCAGTCTCTCTGTCGGCTTTGTTAATGTCAGAAGGATGGGAAGTAGAATCCCCTTCTGCTTGCTGTCTCAGTCTATGTTGGATAAACTATTTCTCAAAAAATGCCTGATCCTACAGGAAAAATATTCTAAAGACAGCTAGATACAACAGCTTGAATTTTACATATGCCTCTTGACATTCGGAATTGCTGGAATAAACTTGATGTTCTTCTGACTGATGTACAGTGACATGATTTTCTACAAACACTGTGCTGTCACCATTTTTTTCAGACTGTAATTATTCATTTTATAACACAATAGCTTAACAGTATAGTAACAAGAAAAAAACAAATAAGCTATATACAATGTCCATAACAACTAAAAAAGCAATATACATAGGAGAACACTTAATATTTCTCTAACAGATTAGACAATTTTGCCCAAGCAATTAAGTGATGAGTTGTGTTATTAGTCATTACTTTTACAGTAGCAATCTCATTCTTACAAATGTATTTGACAAGATAAATAAACTCAACTTTAAAGACAGGCGTAGATTGGGATTTCCAATTTTTAGTAACAATTTTCCTTGCTAAAGAGAGGATAGACCATAGTAAAAATGTTTGGCTTTTAGAAATGACTTCAGGAACATTGAAAATGATAAGAAATTATGCAGTTGTCATTCCATACAGCCTTACAAAGACAGCTAAAGTCTAACCAAAATGGGGAAATGATTTTGCAATTAACAACCATGTGTATCAAGTCAGCATCAGGGTGTCCACATCTCCAGCACTTCATTTATTATTTTTATTTATTTATTTTATTTATTTTATTTTACATTTGTTGACCGGGCTAGTCCAACTGGATATATGTCCATTTTCAGTTGAGGCCCGGGGAGAAAAGCTCCAAAGACAGATACATTATGACAAAATGTATAAGGTTACAAATACAAACAGTGTTTGTAAGGTTACAATCAAGTTAACATAGCAGTAGATACAAACATTTTACAGTTTATTACAAGACAAATATTTACAATAATATGGGACAAGATATTCTCATGAGGTAGATTAATCTTAAGGTTTACAATTTCCTGAGAACGGTTACATAAGAGTATTGATAACATGTTGATCAAGATATCCATGTGAGGTAGAACATCACTAAAGCGGGTTCGCTATTCTTCTAAAGTTTGCAGAAAGAGCATTAAATTATAATTAGAGAGGAGTTAGGAGAAACTTAGTCGCTAAGGTAGTAGGTTAGTGCGAGGGCATAGCCAGTGTGTTCTAAGGTATATTTTGAGTTTTTGTTTGAAGTGGGGTAGGGAAGGAAGTGATATAAGATCATTAGGTAGAAGATCCCAGTATTTCCCAGTTGTGTTAGCGTAAAGAGAGTTTCCTGCTATGTTGTTAGACTTACTAATACTAAGTAGAGGTTTGTTAGCAGAGCGTAAGGTATTAAGATTTTTATATGCAGTAATGAGGTTTGAGAGTATAGGAGTGTTGTTGGGCTGGTTGAGGATCTTATGAACAGTGGTTAGTTGGTTAAAATAAAGCTGATTTTGCAGTTGAAGCCATCCTAGTTGTTTTAGATTCTGGCAGTGATGAGTTCTATAGTAGTTCTGGCTGTTGGAGTGAGAAAATATTTGATCCTGTATAGGGAGCCCATTTTTCTGTTGACTGTTTTTATAGTGTTATTAATATGGTTATCAAAGCTGAGGTGACTGTCTATAGTTATTCCTAGCAGTTTGGCGGTAGAATCAGGGGATATGAGGGTGCCATTGTTAGAAATGACAGAGAAATCTAAAGGCATGGATTTATGGGTGGGTGTAAAGAGAAGGGGATTCAAGAGGAGGCAACATTTTGTGAAACCAAGTTTCAACTATGTTAAATATTTTCTGAGTTAGGGATTGTAGTTCAGATGAAGATTCAGCTGTACAGATTAAAGTTGAATCATCTGCATATTGTATGCATGTTGCCTGAGGAATAGCTAGGTATAGCTCATTGATAAATATTGAGAATAAGAGAGGGCCTAGGATGGAGCCCTGAGGGACACCGAGTGAGACTGGAAGGTGGGATGATAGTTTATTCTCCCAGAGCACAGCCTGTTGCCTATTGCTGAGGTAAGAAGTAAACCATTGTACAACCAAAGTATCAAGGGAGAGTGATTTCAGAATATTTATAAGTAGAGAGTGGTTTACCATATCAAATGCTTTTGAGAGATCAATAAATAGAGAGGAGGAGATAATATTGTTATTACGTTTTTTGTTTATGGTATCAGTAAAAGATAAGAGGGCAGTTGTACTACTGTGGAATGGCCTAAAGCCATGTTGGCTTTCAGCAAGTATGTTGTGTTGAATTAAATGGTTTAGAAGCTGATGGTGAATACATTTTTCCATTATTTTTGCTAAGGGGATAGTAGGGCTATAGGTCGATAATTAGAGTATTCATTTGAGTTGCCACCTTTGTGTAGGGGGATAATATGTGAGATTTTCCAGATGTTAGGGATGCTTCCCATTTCATCTTTCTTGTGCATTTTTGGTAGTCTATGTGGGGTGAAAAAGCATCTATGCAAAATTTTCCACACCACAACAGGGAAGATGTAGATTCCTTCACCAAAGGTAAACTAAGTTTTTTATCTTTTTCTGAAATACTTGTCTATTAACTTCAGTTGAATAATTCCAAAAAGAAACACCTGAGAATTTTATAAATAACAGATATGTAAGAAGTGTTCTTGGGTGAGCTATTAATAATTGTTAAGATAAAATCCTGGATCTTATTTTATGCCTCTAATGAGGGTACGAGCTTAGTATGTATAAAACCCTTACGAGTTTGGATGTCCAACCATATCTGCTGATCAAATAGTCTGCAGAACTCATTTTATTAGCTGAGAAAAATTGATTCCAATATAATAGGTCACCCTTCTTAAATTCTAACATTTTCTGAGTATCAAAAGATATCAAGCATTCATTTGTGTAAGCAATAGGAAACAATGAATAAACCCTTAATTATTTGATTAGAAAACATAAGGTTTTTAAACAGCAGCACTATTTGGTTTATAAGAGGTGTGAGAACAAGTTTTGACCTTTTACTTTGAATATATATTTTTAAAATCCATACAAAGATGTTTGTATGTATTTGAGTATATGGTCCAAGCAATGTCCTATTACTATTTAGAAGTAATGTTTCATGTATTGATTTCCAATATGTTGCATAAGAAGTATTATTCCAAAGCAACATCCCAGCTTGTGGTGTGCCAGAGAAGATGAATTATTTTTTTTTTGGTATACCAAAGGAAGCTGAGTAATACGTTATTAATTTTCTGTTTAATTTTATAAATAAAGGTGGAGAAATTATTAGAGCTTGGCCAATGAATAAGATTTTAGGTAACAGTATAATTTTGATTAAAGTTAGTCTGTCTTCAAATGTGAAGAGTCTGTTTGAACTGTCAGTTAGACTAGTAATTGAGTTTATAAGTTGTTGATAATTAGATGTGAGCGTTTTTTTTTTTTTTTTAATAATTAGATTCAATTATGATACCTAGATATTTTAATATGCGTGTCCTCCCAGTTTAGGTTTCTTTTTGATCTAAGTTTCATAGTAACATTTTTATTCACTAAAAGTGCCTGAGTTTTGCTGTGATTGAATTTTAGACCAGAGATGTTTGCAAAATAAAGTCTATATTATGTAACAATATCATTAGAAGTTATTAGTAGGTCATCGGCAAACAGTTGCATCTTGGGGGATCATTTGTCTGACACTTTATATCCTTTCATGCTGTCATTTCTAACATAATTTGCAAGAGGCTCAATAGCCAGGGCAAAGAGTAATGGGGAGAGGGGGCACCCCTGTTAAGTATTTGTTAATATTTCAAAGGGGCTAGACATATAAGATCCAATCTTTACATAGGCTATAAACTTTTCATAGAATTTTTAATCAATCCTATAAAGTTTGGGGAAGAATTGTATTTTTGCAGTGTTTTAAACAGATACGGCCAACTTAGGGAGTCAAAAGCTTTATCGATATCAAGGCTTAAAATAGAAAGCTCATTTTTCTTGTTTGGTAAGTCGACAGTAATCTAATTACATTATCTTGTACCTTTCTGGTTTTGATAAACCTGGTTTGGTCTTCATGAATTAATACTGAAAGATTATTATTTAATCTGTCTGCTAAGATAGACATGAATATCTTGTAATCAATGTTAAGAAAAGAAATTGACCTGTATGATGTGCAAAGGTTGGGCTCTTTATTTGGTTTTAGGATGGGAGAGATTATAGAATATTTCCATGAGGGAGGGATGTTTGCTGTAGTTTTAACTTCTTGAAATGCATTGAGTAAGATTTTCAAGATGTTATCAGGTAAGAGTTTGTAAAATTCCAGAATTAGACCATCCAGCCCTGGTGCCTTTTTTGTCTTAAGATTGTTTTTATTTGTTCCTTTAATTCTTTAAAGGAAAATAGTTTGTCTATGTTATTAATATTGTGTTTGGCTAGCTTCTTTTAAATATTATTAGTAAGTTGTCTACACTATTATCAGTTATAGATGAGTTATTAATATTCTTGTAATGGTTTTTAAAACATATTTTTTTTAGATCTGTAACTTTGATAGTCTGTTTATTTCCAGTGTGTATTATTTCTTTTATATGACTTTTGTCATTTAAATATTTAAATCTAATCACAATCCTGTGCATACTCTTGGGATTAATTGAGTAGGATTGTAATCTGATTTTCCCAGATTTATTGATATTTTATGCTGCATGATATCCTGATATTCCTTGTTCAGTTTACATATGTCAACTAATGCAGAGTTGTCATTTGATGCAAGTTTTAGTTTGTCAATTTCCTTTTGTATGTCTACTAATTTCTTATCCTACCTCTTTCCTCTAATTTATCTACCAACTTTTGACTTTACCATATAAGACTATCTTTAAAGTGCCCCATAGGATAAAATCTGAAACCTCTCCATTATTATTGGTGTCCAGATAAAGCTTTACTTAATCTAGAAACCATTCTTTAAAGCCTTGCACTGTTCCTAGATAAGCAGGCAGTCTTTGACAGAAGTTTAAGGGGTCAGTATTATCTGTTACATTGAAGGTGATAGCATTGTGGTTTGACATAGGGCACAATGTCAGCATTACATTATCAGTTTTGGCCAGTAAAGCGCTGGTTGCAAAGACTTTGTCTGTGTGCCAAATCTGTAAGTGTAGTGAGAATGCTTCAGGGAGGACAATATTTTTATACCTTCAATGTCAATTAATCTTCTGTCTTTTATGTAGTTGTTCAAGTGCTTGGCAACAGGGGACATCTTGAAGGGCTTAGAGCTTGTGGTATCAATGGAGGACAAGATACAATTAAAATCAACCACTAACAGTAGCTCACTTCTTTAATGTTATGGTGTCTAAATGTTTTTCACAGTTTTAGGCCCAATACCTGGTATCCAGTAGGTGCTTGCAAAAGTCTACATATTTTTATCTAGTTTTAGTGTGACTAAAGCAAGCATATCATTATTGCGTGAGTATGAGTCCACTATTTCTGGAATTCTCATTGATTATCTGTGTAAAATTAGGACACTTCTTCTTTTGTGGTTGTAGTTTGAACTTACCAAAATCTTATAATCTTTAAAGGTCAATTTGTTTAGATCTTCTGTTACTAAGTGGGATTCCTGAATGAATGAAAAATCTGCTTTATGTATTATTACATATTTGTTGACACTACTCCTTTTCATGGGTTTGTTCAACCCATTCATGTTAATAGATATAATGTTAAATATTATCATTTGATGGAGACTGCTATTATAAGCAAAACAGAAAAGTGATTTCCTTGATTCATTCTGACAAATACATTTTTTAAAACTGTTATGGACAATTTAAAAACACTAAATTTGAAAATAAAACTGTATATTTTAATAACCTTCTGCATTGATAAAATATATCCAGGTTTACTATATCTCTCATAGAAGCCACAAACTAACCCTCCGTGACATCTATTGGGAATTCCTAGCTACTGCAGGTTAATAGCAAGCAGAAGGAAAACTGTGTATACTTTAAAAACATGCAAAAGGAAAAATAAAATTCAATATACTATGTATGCATGAACTAAGAACATGAAGTTGTATACAATTTCTTAAAATTCTTTTTATTTAAATAGACTAAGATAAATTGATTGATCCTAAGTGTTTGTTGCTATGAGCAAATACAGGACTGCAATGTCATTAAAGCAGACTGGGAAAATATATATTTAATACTGTCACTGTCAGAAACATATTTGTAATTCTTATTTAAATATAAATGTAATTCAGATTAAATAAATCACTATTTACAGTATAACATATACTTAAGACTTTTAGATAAAAAAATAATTGCTAAATGAATAAAAACATAGTTCAAACAATCAATCTTGAATCTGATTGGCTGGTAGAGTTCAGTGAAGTGAAACAGGTTCAGATGTCACTCCTACTTCCTGGGAGACAGCACAGATTGTTTCTCAGGAGTCTGTGAGATAAATGAAGCCTTTAGAAGCTTGAGCATGTCAAAAGACATCACAATTCCATCAAAAAAAGTAAGCAGGCAGTTCTAGTGAAGTGAAGCTTTTAAGCATAACTTGTAAACTGATGAATATTTGAAATAAAGGTTCCAAATTACCAACCATACACAGCAATTAGCTAAATGGAGCACATTGCAGAAGTTCAAAATGTCACTTAACAAAAACTTTGGGGTTAATCAGAGTCTCTTTAATTGATGGCAGGTGTGTACCCAAGAAGACTGAATGCTGTAATTAAATCAAAAGGTGTTTCAACAAAGTATTAGTTTAAGGGTGTGCACACTTATGCAACCAACTTATTGTACATTTTTTATATTTTTCCCCTAACAGACTTTTTTTTTCAATTGAATTGTACAGGTTATAGGTCACATTAAAGGTGGGAAAAGTTTTGAAATGATTTATTGTGGTCTCATTTGTTTTATATCACAAAAAACTGCCATTTTAACAGGGGGTGTGTACACTTTTTATATCCACTGTATAGTCATTTGTCTCTAGGTTTCTTTTTTCCTTTAATAGTCCACTCATTTTTTTGAAGCTTGTCTTTTTAAGTTCATTGAAGACTCCATGGGTTCAGGTTGACTTAAAAGGTTCTTTTTTGGACAAATGTGGATGATTCTTCGAGTGTCAAAAGGTTTCCTTCCTTCTGGCAGGGATAGTCTTATTCTTCCTGGGAATATAAGTTGTGCTTTGATTCTATCCTTTTTTAATGATTTTATTAGAGTGACACATGCTCTTCTTTTGGACATTACAAGGGGTGAAAAGCATTGTCAAACCTGATGGTTTGGTCACCAATTTTAATGGAGCAAGGGACCAGGCAGTTTTTAAAACAAGGTCTTTGTCTTGAGTGGAAATAAATCTTACAAGAATAGATCTTGGACGGCTGTTTTTACTGGATACAGAAGTTGTAGTTAAAGACCTGTGTGCCCTTTCTATCCCAAAGGATAGTGCTTCAGGTAGGTTTAGGATTTTAGGAATCCAAGAAGTCAGAAAATTAATCATATTGTCCCCCTTCGTCTGTTCCAGGATGCCATAGATTCGTATGTTGTTTCTCCTGGTTCTTTTCTCAATGTTGTCTATCTTTTCAAGGAGTCTGGTGTTTTCTTGAAGAAGAAAGTCTATGTTTTTCTCTTTTTCTGATAACCTGTAGTCTATATCCATTACAGAATCTTCCAAAGCAGCAATCTGGGCAGTTTGTTGTTGAAGGACTTCATTTAATAAGGTTATTAGTTTGGTGGTATCTTCTTTTATAGTGTCCACTTTTAAGTTTAATTTGTCTATTTTACCCACCAATTCTTGAACTGTAGGAAGGGTTGCTTGTATTTCTTTCTTCATTGGAGTTTCTTGCTGAGAAAATTTGGAGCTGCTCAACTTCCTTTGTAAATGTGGTTTCGATATTCCTTCTATTTGAAAGTTTGACAGGAAAATATGAAAATGTTAGCTTAAAAATTACACCAACTTGTAGCCTACAACTTTCAGAATATGATTTTAGTAGTTTCAGGTCTCTGTTTGTGAAATTAAATAAAATCCTGTCAGGACAAAGTGAAGACTGCAGAGCTTAAGAACTCTGTTGCTTTCAGCTTACCATCCAAGCCATACCCTTGCTGTCAACAACTTTTAATATGTTTCTGTTCTGCCAGAGTATTGTCAGAAACAATGGTTTCTGCTAATATGATTGCATCTTTTCTATTGTAGTTCTTGGTGCATTGTCAATTAATAACTTCTGGTTTGGAACACCAGTGTAGTTGTGTATTTGTACTTTCATAAAATTAATACAGCCTGTTCCTCCCAGTTTTTCAGGTACAGCAATAAATCTTAGGTCATCTCTGCATGCTCTGTCTTCTAGTTTTATTTTTGAAACAGCTCCTTTTGAGAACCCTAATGCTCAGTTGCATTTTCCTCCTTCACTCTTTGATTTTTGCAGTTTTATCAGTTCATCTGAACAGGTGAATCTTCTTTTATTTTCCAACCTTTTGGTATGTATTCCTTCAGCGTTCATTTTAAACACCTGAGTATATCTGATTTATTTTTTTCCATTAAAATACTGGAAACCATCTCCAGTACAAAAGCTGAATCTGAATGTTTTTGCTGAACACTGGAAGATTCTTCCCAGTCAGATTTTCTGTTTTCTAGTTGATTTTCTATCAGGTTCTCCAAATTATTTCTTTACTGGCATTTATGCACTGTAATTACTAGCCAGTAACTACATTTTACCAAAACTAGCAATTTCTTTGTGTCATTTTCCATACTGGGAGAGCTCAACTCAACCTGGTGATAAGTGCAGCCACCCTGGGATCATTTCCACAAGTCCTCAAGCCCTTATTTCTAAGCTTTTCTAGGAAAGTTATGGACCTGAAGCACTGATTTATTACTAAAGTGAATAAAAAATGTACAGTAACAATTTCACACATTACAGCAATTAAAAAATGGACTCAAACTAAATACTTTGCTTTCTTGGGGAGGGATTGCCTAGATGTGACCAATAGGGAGGCAGAGTGCAACTGAATGTTCCTTGTGGCAAAGAAGTGTTTTGGTGGTATATTCAGCTCTCCACACACGCCAAATGTTACTAGGGCCTTTCTTCATTCACCAGGTCTACTGAAAGTACAGTTGTGTACACTTACCATAAATGTAGATGTTCCAGTGTATTCATTGTTGCAGTCCTCACATATGGGTTATCCAGCTCCCGGTAGCCCCCAGTCGGCCTGAATACCAGAGTCCTTGGTATATGATGTCAGCTGCCGCCAGTTGTAAAACTGATGTCAGTACATCAGGTATAAAGGGAGGCAGCTGATGCCATTTCCTCAGTTTTTCTTGCCTTAACTGTCAGGAGCCCCCAAAAGAAGGCTAACCCAGGAATGGCAGCACCCTGGACACGTCATACAAAAAATAAAAATCTATAGTCTGTGCCTTAGGAAAAAAGCGGGAATGGAGAGTGGGAAACCAGGACTGCAACAGTGAATACACTCGAACATCTATATTTATGGAAAGTGTACACAACTATACTATGTTCTTCATGTTTCACTGTTGCAGTCCTCACATATGGGTCTATTCCCAAAGCCCAGTAAGAAGACAAAAGGGGGAGGAAGGATCACATGGTAAGGGTTGGTAAGGAAGCCCTGCAAAACTGCAGAGGCAAAACCAGCCCTGGATTTAGAAAACAAAGGTAGATTGTAATGCTTTGTGAAAGTATGGACAGAAGACCAAGTAGCTGCTTCTAGAATGTCCTTAGTAGGCACACCTCTCAGAAAGGCTGCAGAGGTAGAGGCTGCTCTAGTTGAATGGGCCCTAATACCCTGAGGAGGAACCTTCCCATGCTGCAGGTAACAAAAGTGAATACAATGAGCAATCCATTTGGAGATGGCTTGTTTTGATATAGCTTTACCCTGAGCCCCAGGAGCAAAACTAACCAATAACTGTTCAGGTTTTTGAAAGGATTTAGTCCTTAGTAAAATCTCAGCTGTCTATGCACATCAAGAGAGTGCAGAATCCTTTCCCCTTTATTTTTGGGGATTGTTGAAAAACGTAGGCAGGTGAATAGACTGGTTAAGGGTTAAACTGGAAACCACCTTAGGCATAAAGGAGGGATTGGTTCTCAGAGAAACCCGATATGAGTGAAAAATAATGAAAGGTTCTACTGCCATTAAGGCTTGCAGCTCAGATAACCTTCTAGCTGAAGTAATAGCTAAAAGGAAAGCAGTCTTCCAGGATAGAAACTTCAAATCTGCAGAGGCAGCTGGTTCAAAGGGAGGCAGAGTAAGTTTTTTTCCAGGACAAAATTAAGATCCCAAGCAGGAGTAGGAGCTCTTCTGGGAGGTCTAAGATTACTAGCTCCCCTCAAGGGGTGAGAAAAAAATGGGTTGCTCAAAAGAACAATGAGACGAAATTGCTGAAGTGTGAATTTTGATTGAAGAAAAGGAAAGTCCACCATTAAGCAATCCTACTAGGTAGTCAAGAATGACTGAAAGAGAAGGATGAGAAGAGTCTTCTCCTTTATCTAGCATCCAAGAGCAAAATCTCTTCCATTTATCTGCATAGGATTTTCTTGTGCTAGGCCTCCTGGCCTTATGAAGAGCTTCAACCACCTGTTGGGAAAGATTTAAAGTATTAGCCAGGCAGTTAAATGCAGAGTTTGAAGATGAGGATGAAAGAACTTTCCCCCTCCCTGAACCAACAGATCTAGTACCAGGGGAAGATGCCAAGGCTGAGCCTGGGAAAGGCTGCGAAGGAGGGGATACCAATGCTGCCTGGGCCAATCTGGAGCTATTAGAATAGCCTTTGGTTTTTCATCCCTGATCTTTAGTAGCACTCTGGGAAGAAGAGGCAGAGGAGGGAATGCATAAACTGAGAGATGCATCCATGGGAAGGACAACACATCCACCCTCCATGCTTTGTTGTGAAACTTCCTGGTGCAGAAGGTTGGAAGGAGATGATTGGTGTGAGAGGAGAAAAGATCCACTTGTGGGGTGCCCCAATGAATGATGTGATGGAAAATGTCCCTGTTCAGTTGCCACTTGTGAAGATCCAGAATGTCTGCTCAAATGATCCGCCAAGGAGTTTAGCCTCTCTGGAAGATACTGGGCTATTAGATGTAAGCCCATGGATGCCATGGACCATAGTCACGTGCTTTGTCTGCACAAGGGGTGAGTGAGTCCCCCCTTGCTTGTTGATGTACCACATGACTGTGGTATTGTCTGTCCTGATCAGCAGAGTCCCAGGGTAGAGTAGGTCCTTGAAAGCCAGCAAGGCCTGCTTCACTGCCAAAATTCTTTTAAGTTTATGTGCAGATGAATCTGCTGTGTGCTCCAAGTCCCCTGTATGTCCCTGCCCTCCAGATGAGCCCCCCCATGTAACATCTGAGGCATCTGTGGTGAGAGTCTGGCTGGCAGGCAGTGGGCGGAAAGGCAGACCCTTGTTCTGAGAACAGGCTGTCGCCCACCAGAGGAACTCCATTTGTAAACAGGGAATCAGGGGAAGAATCAAGTCCAAGTCCTGTGTGTTGACACCAAAGATTCTTGAGGTACCATTGAAGTTTTCTCATATGCAGCCTTGCATATGGGATCATCAAAATACATGAAGCCATGAACCCCAGTACTTGCAGGAATTGCCTTGCAGACAGCTGGGTCATGCTTGCCAAGTTCATGAAGTAAGCGGAAATATCTTGTTTCTGTTGAGGGAGGAATACCATCTGGGTGGCTGTATTCAGACTTGCTCCCAGGAAAACAATTGCCCTTGAAGGAATCAATTTTTACTTCTTTTTGTTGAGAGTGTAACCCAAAGAGGTGAGAATGTTCTTCACGAAATCCAAATCCTTTTCTAGTTGTTCTGGGGAGTTTGCTTGAATGAGACAGTCATCCAGGTAAGGATAAATATGAATGTTTCTCTGCCTGGTCTCATGTTGAAAAGAAGAGGCGTCAGAAGCCGGTGCCTGCAAAGCAGCTCCAGACCCATCTGAGGCGGTGACAGGTGGAGGGTCTGAATGGCTGGAGGCAGGAACTTCGTAAAAACTCTGGGAGCAGTAGATAAGCCAAAGGGCAATGCAGAGAATTGAAAGTGTTGCACCCCAGGCCTGAAGTGAAGGAACTGCCTGCTGCAACTTTCCCTTATTGGGATGTGCAGATAAGCCTCCTTGAGATCCAAAGTTACCAGCCATGAATCCTTGCCCAGCATTGGTAGTAATTGTTGAAGGGTGAACATCTTGAATTTGGGAATTGCCAGAAAAGTGTTTAAAATGGACAGATCCAGAATAGGGTGCTAGGTGCCCCCTTTCTTGGGTACCAGAAAAAGCCTTGAATAAAAATCTAGGCCTGCCTAATTTGCAGGAACTGGCTCTATAGCCCCCATAGTCAGTAGAGGAGAAATTTGAGTTTCTACCTCTGCCCTGAGAGTTCTGGGTATGTCTGGGGTATCCTTGTAAAACAGAGAAGGTGTGAAAGTAAAACCTGTAACCTTGGTTTACTATATTGAGAACCCATTTGTCGTCTGTGATGGTAGACTATACCTCTGCAAATCTGGCTAACCTCCACTCAAAGGAAACCCAGGGTCTGCAGAGGTAGGCACAAGAAGGCCCAGAGTCATTGAGAATGTTTATTTTGGGAAGCTGGCTTAGAACTCCCCGATTTAGCAGAAGAGAGAATGCCATTGTTTAGCCCTTTGAGGGGCAGAAGCCTGCCCTCTGGAAGATCTGAAACCCATAGGCCTAGAGCAATCCTGCTTGCCAGGATCAGGGAAAGACCAATTCTTGGAAGGATAATGCCTACTAAACCGAGGAGGCTGAACCTGAAGGAAATCTTTTATAGCTTGCATAGATTTTGCCTTATCCATCAACTTCTTTAGTACCTCTTCAGCCTTATTACCAAAAAGATGGTCCTTATGCAAAGGAACATCCAACAATTTAGATTTAACTGGTTCAGAAAGAGGCTGCTCCCTGAGCTAAGCATGCCTTCTAATTATGGAACCAGTGGCTGTTGCTCTGCAGGAAGCCTCCAAAGTGTCAAAACCACAATGAAGTGAATGCTTATAAACTAAAGTGGCAGAATTCAGTAAGTCTTGTAAATCTTTGTTCTCTGTCATGGAAGGAATATCTCCAAGTTTAGCCTTAATAGCCTCCAAAGTATGCTGCTGATACTTAAGCATGTGAAAAAGACAATTCATGGATCTAATGGCAAGAGTTGCAGAGGTACAGACTTTTTTTTATCCCACCTGTCCAAGGCCCTAGATTCCTTATCAGAAGGCACAGGGTTTTTAGCAATAGTAGCCTTAACACCCTTGGGGCCTTGAGAAATAATTTCTGGATCAGCAGTTGGGTTTTTAAAAAGGAATTGATGAGATTCAGGAACCCTGTAATACCCATCTGGTTTTCTGGGGGCAGGAGGGACAGAATTAGGAGTTAAAGAATTTTCCATGAAAGCATCATCCACAACTTCCAAAACTGGAGGTATAGCCAGAGGCTTATGCTATGGCAAATCTAAAAATTCTCTGATTCTTTTCTTAGACTGTGGAAAATCCTGACATTCCCATTTAAAATGCTCCCTAAGAGTATTCAAAGTATCCCCAAAGGAAAAATCTTCTGGAGGGGAGACAGAAGGGATGGAGCCCTCAGCATCAGAATCCTCAAAGCCAGAAAAAGTTGAGAATTTCCTTCTTCACCAGCAGACATACTGGAAATTTCAGAATCTAAGACGGACAAAACATTAGGAGACAATTCCCTAGCACTCAATCAGGGAAAGAAGATAACCGGCAATTTTTACCAACTGGGACTGAGGTACAGGAGGGGAGGCCGATGCCTGCTTGTGAGTAGGTTTGCGGCTGGAAGGTTTACTAGCAGTCTGGAGGGACTCAGGAGGCCTAGCAAATGCAGAAGTCTGAATTAAGGTAGTCGGTCTGGTTCTGGTCTCATGTTGAAAAGAAGAGGCGTCAGAAGCCAGTGCCTGCAAAGCAGCTCCGGACCCATCTGAGGAGGCGACAGGCGGAGGGTCTGAATATGAAATAGCAGCCTGCGGCATGGAGGACTCAGTAAAGGTCTCAGCAGAGGCTTGTGGCTGAAAATCTGCGGACTGCAGGGGCAAAGCACCTCGCTGACTACCGCTATGCTGATGACCAATTTCACCAGTGCGTCATCAGTAGATTTAACCCTAGGCCTGTTGAGGTCCTTGTCTTTGCGTTTCCTAGGTATATCCGAAGTCTGGAGACCAGAAGACGCCATACCGATGAACTTAGTCCAGACTCCGAAATGCTTATACAAAATCTTAGCTCTATGGCGTATGGTACGCGGGTTAAAGGAAGCACAGAGATCACAGTTAGGGACGTTGTGCTCAAGGCCTAAACAAGTTATACAATAGGAATGGAAATCACGGTACGGAATCTGTTTTCCACAGGCAAGACAGTTAACTTTATCTGACATTCGTTAAATCAAGAAAAAAGGATCCCAATAGGGTACTTATCTGAAGGCATCTTCAACTTGGTAGTCGGAAAGCGAAATGAAGGTAAACGGCCGACCGGCACTAGTGTAAATTGCATCTGCTTTGGGTTCCACAGCAAGAAAAACTGAGGAAATGGCATCGGCTGCCTCCCTTTATACCTGACGTACTGACATAAGTTTTACAACTGGCGGCAGCCGACGTCATATACCATATTCGGGCCGACTGAGGGCTACTGGGAGCCAGATAACCCATATGTGAGGACTGCAACAGTGAAACACGAAGAACATCAGCCTATCCCTAGATGAACTCTGGCCCATGTTTGAGCACAGTGAGAAGACTGAGGCATTCTTAAGGGCAGCATCATACTCCTACTGAGTAATATTTTTCCCATAAGAACCCTGCATGCACCAATCCCATTCAGTGAAAGGCATGTAATAGGCTACATGGCATATTATCCATGCCTCTACATTTGACCTAGTTACAGTTCTGCTGCTTTGATGACAATGTCTCTCATGTATCCCTTGCTTCCAACAGGAATAAACGGTGTGGGGGCATAACAGTGCAGGCTATCTTGTGGAAAAAATGGAAAAAGTCCCTTTAAGCTTCAGCTCTGTTCTGGGGATAGACATAAATAAAAGCTCTGAAAGCCACGACAGACTGTCCACCCACTTTAATCTTCAATAGATAAATGAGACTGTAACAAGTGATCCTTACACTGAACATTAAATAGGTCCTATTTTATCAAAAGCTGTATAAGCATCTGTGGGTGAAAAAATGTCTTATCAGTTTCCAGCATATTACTGAATGACATTGACAACGTCTGAGAAGATGATCAAATTTTGACACATTTAAACTAAAAATCATGACAAAGATAATCAGGACCTTGTTAACTACTTTACTGTCTCTCTGTGTCTAAATTAAGACTGAAAGCTTCACAACAATTGTAATGACAAATAGACCTGTATAAAATGCTGTACTGTACTTTCAGATAACATGCAAACAAACCCTTGGAAAACAACAGGAATTTCTCAATAATTAAATTTTGTTTATGAGCCATTGTAAGAATATGACTTTTAGTTTTCTCCTTGGACAATAACAAAAAAAAAAGTTTTCAATACCCGAGTTTAGCCAACATTGTCTAAACTGAAAAATAAGTCATTTGTGTCATTCCTTTGGTAAATCTTTAAGTTATAGTTTAGGCAATTTTATCCTATATATTTATTATGGTTAAACTGTACAATGTTTTGTAATTACCAAGTTCAAAAGGCAAGGTATCCAAACATACTTCTCAGCCTGCCCTGAATGTAGCAGTACATGATTGTAAATGTACTATATAAAATTTAGTCCCTACCCACATATGTGAGAAATCTGTTTCTTGAGAAACATTCTTGCTCCAAATATCAATGTTTTCCTGGATCTGTAAATTATGGCATTTAAATACACTGTAATTAATTCAATGATGAGGACTTTTTTTTGAGGAGTAAAAAAATTTACAGTTATTGAGGCATGGTAAGACAGAATTATGTGAATTATTTTACTTGCACTTTTATTTCAGATGAAAGTTATATTTATTTACTTTATTTAACATTTGTTTACCGGGAAAGTCCGACTGGGTCAGGAACCCATTTTCAGCAGAGGCCCGGAGAGAAAAACTCCAAAAGATACATGAAAATTAAGATGATATACATGAACAACACAATAGCAAGTATTAAAGCACACATTAAATAAGTAATGAATACTAAATAAGTACAGAGAGGTAGATACAATAATAAAGCATGTACTAGATAGCCAATATTAAATAAAAGTAATGCAAATTACAACTTTTTTTTAAAAATCAGGTAGGTTTAAGGTAAATAGTGAGGGTCAGGCAGAGGGTCAGAATACTAGAAGCAAGCCTATGTTTAGAATAATTGTGGTGTAGGATGGGAATAGTTAAGGGTGTAGAAATATATAAAGTTTCTTAGTTTGATATGGTAATAGTAGATGAAATTCATTGTCTAGGGATCCCCAGATGTAGAAAGGAAAGGCCCTAGACAGTGGATGGAGTTCACCTGTTAGAGAAGGAGCAGGAGCAGGTCTGATTACAAAGAAAATATCTTTTTAGGGTGTGTTTGAAGTTGTTAAATCACTCAGTGGTAGTAATGTCTTGGCAGAGAGTTCAACAGCTTGGCAGTAGCATGAGAGTATAGGCACTGTCCAGCTCTTTTGTTTGGGATGTAGATGGTTAGGAGTTGTTTGTTTTCAGAGCAGAGGGCTCTGGTAAGGATGCAGGGTTTTAGGACAGATTTGAGGTCTGGGCAACTATCAGGTGTATATATCATTTTATGTTCAGTAGACAGCTGAACTAGGTTTAGGTGGTGTGTGAATTCGAGCCAGTTTACTTCATTCAGAGCTAGGCAGTGATGGGAACAGTAGGCGTAGACTGTGGCAATTTTATGGTAGCAGGATTGCAGCTTGTTTTTAACAGAAGACTGCAAATTGGTGTATAAGGGTGCTGCATATAAGGGAAAGGGAAGCAAACAGGTGTTGGTGAGGGGTTTTCTGGTGGAGTTATCCAAGAAAGTTTTTTGTCTATAGAGTCGTCTTAGTTTGATGTGTGCTTTTTTAATGCTATTGCAGATGTGGTGTTCAAAAGTTAGTTTGTTGTCTATGGTAATGCCTAGTAGTTTAGCTGTGGGAACTGTTTCAATTTCTGTGTTATCCTGAGAGAAAATTTTAAAGTCGGATGAGATTGGTTTTGCTAAGAAAAGCAAGTGTTTTGTGTTTTTTAGGATTTAGGAGTAGCTGGGGTTCTCTCAACCTTGTCCCTACTGAGGTGAAGGTGGTTTGGGTGAGTTGCTGGAGATGTATGTTATTAGAGGAGGAAATTATGGTAGTGTCATCTGCGTATTGGATAATGGAGCCAAGGGGTGATGAGGTGTGAAGGTTGTTGGTGAAAATATTGAAGAGTAAGGGTCCAAGTATGGACCCTTGTGGTACCCCAGTTGTGTTGGTTTGATATTGGGGTAGTTTATTTTGCCATTTAATGCATTGTTTGCTGTTGGACAGGTAGCTTGCAAACCACTGCAGGGATGGTGGGGTGCAGCCTGCAATGGATAGCTGATGAAGAAGTTTGTTGTGGGACACTGTGTCAAATGCCTTTGATAAGTCTAGTAGTAAGACAGAAATGATATTACCAGAGTTAATGGATTTGGACACAGTGTCCATAAAGGAGATGAGGGCAGTGGTGGTGCTGTGTGATGGCCGAAAACCATGTTGGGTAGGGGTAATTTAGTTCATTTTGGATGAGATTGTGAAGCAATTCCCTATGTATCAATTTTTCCAGATGTTTGTAAAGAGGAGAGAGGATGGAGACTAGTCGATAATTGAATAGTTCATTGGAGTTGTAAGTAAAATCTATACTCAGATATGTTTTTCTTTTTATGGTGTATGTGTGCATGTCTTGGCAAAGCTGGATATCAGAGATTCTAAAGATAAATTAGACAATGCATATACAGAAAATTAATTAATGCACCTTTCTTAGCTGTTTGGGTTATAACACACAGCCTTTATATCTAATAAAATAGGAGAATCTGCAGCTATTAATAATTTAGAATCTAAATTGATAAGGCTATGATCTGTGTGTTGAGAAGTCTTCATATCCTTGGAAAGGGGAGGAAATGAGCAAATATAAATCTGAACTTGTGGCTTTAAATTTTCAGTAAATATATATGGCCTTGGGTGTTTATATGCTGATAAAGACAGTACAGTTGTGCAAATGAACTTACTGTTAATAGTAGATGTTTGAAGAGGTCACTTTTGCAGAAGTATAAAGCTATATAGGATGCATCCTGGCAAGGATCAGACATTCGGCCAATATACAAAGCTTTTGAGCTCCTTCCATGAGCACTATACATCTATGGTAGCAAGAGGGAGTGTTAGTATAAAAGGAGACACGCATATTAAAAATCAGAGATTTCTGCCTCTAAGGGAGGTCATAACCATCTTAAAATAGTGGACCAAATGTCCAAACCTGTAATACTATGTTATAGTAGAAAGAGGGCTAGAGAACCCCACCTCAGCCAAGCTAATTGGAGGCTATTAGTATTACAACAGTGATCTACTCAAATGTTTACTGTTAAAGGGTCATGCACTTACACAACTGTACTACATTTATCATCAGATCACTGTTGCAATAGCACAAAGTTATATGGGAGGATCGCCAAAACTTACATAACAAGGGTGAAGGAATTACCAGAGTTTCAATAACACATGATTGACAGACCACGATGCTTTGCCAGAGATGGTCTGCACCTGTCGCCTCTGGGATTCAGGTTACTGGCTAAGGCTCTTGCCACCCCTATAGTGCCTTTTTTAGGAAAAGTTCAAAAGACAAAACCACCACCGTAACAGGTACAAGCATGCAAAATCTGAAGGTAATGCTACTCAATGCTAGAAGTCTAAACCTCAAAATGCACTCTCTCGAGGCACTCCTAAAAATGGAGAGCATCGATATCTGTGCAGTAACGGAGACCTGGTTCAAGGCTCCAGAGAGCACCCCTGCAATACCAGGCTACAACTCTTACCACACTTTTCGGCCACCAAAGCAGGACCGAAACACTAAAGGTGGAAGAGTGTCAATATTCACCAAGGATATTCACACCACCAGGCTAGTTGCCCAACACAATGCGTCTGAAATTCTCCAGGTGCAACTAACACTAGGTAAGACTGCAATCCAAATTGTAGCTTGCTACAGATCCCCCACCATACCCCAAGATTCTCACTACACCTTTCTACACATACTGGAAAATATTAAGATAGAACCAAACACCCTAATACTGGATGAGTTTAACTACCCTGCCATTAACTGGGAAAGCTACTCATGTACCAACACCTTTGCCCAACGGTTCTTGGAATTCATAAACTCCAACGTATGTACCTCTCAAGACATCTGCAACAACTGGAAAGGCCACAGAAATACCTCACTAAAAGAATCACAGGCCTAAAGCAGATGCCCTATGCTGACCGCCTTAAAAAACTCCAGCTATACTCTGTCGCATATCGTCTACTCAGAGGCGATTTTTGCTTACATACAAGGCCATGTCAAACCCAGAGCTGTTGGACATGCTACACTTAAAGAAATCCCAATCCCTCAGAGCCACACGCTCCAGGGATCTAAACCTTGTCATCAAAATAAACAAAACATGCTGGAGGGATAGGTTCCTGACAAAGTGACTCCACAGACTTTGGAATAGATTGCCCATACATGTCAAGCAGAGTGCCTCTTTGGCCCTCTTCAAAAGGAACCTTGACGATTGGATGGGAGAAAGGAAATTCACCCCGGGGATCACGTCAGTCGCTCTGCTAGACAGGGGTCCATGGAAGTAAATAGTGTGGGAAGAAATAGCCAGGGAATTGTTATGGCTAGGCTTGTATAGGCCCTAGGGCTGATAGCCTAGTACCAACCTATGAACCATGAAGAATAGTTTTGTAGAGCTTAATAAAAGTATACACAGAGAACCACGTTATAGAATAGCTCTAGATTCCACTCATTGCCAAAAAGCTTTAGAAGTAGTCACAGCTCTAATAGGAATAGAGCCTTGACCTTCTGGGGGGTGGGGGATGAGAGTTACAGAAATGAATAGAGTAGGGACAACCATTTTGAAATGGTCTGATTTGACACTGGTGGTTCCACTTTCTCCTTCCATCAAAAGAACTAAAGAGCTGGTTGGATGCCCTGAAGTCTTTAATCCTGTTCTTGTAGTAGATGACTTGCCTCTGGGCATCTTTTTTTTTTTTTTTTTTTTTTTTTTTGAGTTCAGGAAAGAACATAGGAAGACAAAAGAGATTGACAATGTACATTTAGATATAAACTTCGACATAAAGGGAGGGTTGGTTCTTAAGGCTAATCTGTCCCTATGGAAGATCAAAAAGGGATGAATAAACATGAGGGCTTGCACTTCAGACACTCTTTTAGCCAAAGTCACATCAGTAAGCAAAATAGTCTTCCAAGTCAGCTTCTATAGCTGGTACAAATGAAGGAAGAGTTAACTTTTCTAATCCCAGTGTAGCAACTGCCTCATGTTTACTGACAAATAATTATTCTACTTGTGAGAAATGCATCTACATCAGTAACCTGGAATCCATGCTCTCTCACACTACAGTCAGTACTCCTGACAAAGAGGAAACTGCCAGCAAAAAACACCACACCACTCGCATCACACAGACAAGCACAACACACACACACTGATGCAGAGGTCCTCAATAAAAACTTAGAACAGTAGAGACCTCCAAAACACACTCACAAATATTCCACACACAACACCAAACACATAATAGACAACACACCAGTGTCTCACAAATACAGCCCATAAGGCAAAACAATAGACCATCACACCCCACAAGGCATAACAATAATCCAAACATACTAGTGATTGATGACTCAATTGTGAGACACACTGATGTCCCCCTCACCAGGCTCGACAAGGAGAAGGTCATGGTCAGTTGTCTGTTGCCAGAATCTGCCACATCATGCACGCACTTAAGCCTCTCCACAACAAGTAAAAGTATGAATCTGTCTTTGTCTATGTTGGTGTGAATGACTTCAGATGTAAATTTTTAGACTATATGAAGAGACACATGATTGAGCTCTCAGAGTGTGTGTGTCTCCCAGGCTATGACCACACCACTGGCATAAAAAGCACCAAAAAACAAGGAGGATGGAGGGAGGGACAGGCTACTGCAACAGTGATCATCTGAACATCTGTTACAATCAGTACTATTTACACAACTATACTATGTTCATTACATTGATCACTGCTGCAGTAGTCATGGCTATATTGGTACATTACTTAGCTAACCTTTGGAGGTGGAAGGAAGAGAGTCCAGAAGCCACTGGAGAATGGTCCTAGCAAAGCTTGAACTAGATCCAGAGAAGGAATTAAACTTACAGTACTTTTGTACTGAGGACCAAGTAGCAGCTTCTAGAATCCAACCCTTTCCAAAAAGCCATAGATGAAGTCAAGGGCCTGGTAAAGTAGGCCTTGATCCTGCCTGGAATAGCTTTGTTATGCTGTATATAACAAAAGGTAATAGCCTTAGACAACCATTTGGAAATAGTCTGTTTTGACATAGTTTGTCCCTTCTTACCTTCACAATAAATGCACAATTGATAAGATCTGAAAGATTTAGCTCTGTCAAAACAGTACCCTAATTGTCTGTGGACATCCAAGGTATAGAGTATCCTTTCTCCCTTTGCAAAACCAGAAAACTGCTAGCCCTGAATGGGTGTCGGTTATGTTGTTGGCACCCACTAGAGAACCTTTCCCATTTGCTAATATATAATTATCTAGTAGCAAGACTTCTTTGTCTCCATTAGTACCTGCTGCACATCCTTACTAAACCGGTGCCTACAAGGAATCGCATCTATCATCCAGGTAGTCAATTGAAAATGAATGATGTTGCATCCAGTCTGTGAGGAAGTTTGTGGTAACTGCCCCAGGCCATTTCCAAAAGAAGGGAGAACCACAGTTGCCTGGGCAAGAAGGGAGTCAACACAATGACTTTAGGGGGATTCCTTCAGAATCTTCAAAAGTACCCTAGATATTGGTGGATGGGTCTTGTCTTCAAGGCCTTCTTGCATGGATTCCAGAAAGAGAATCTTTCCAGTTGATTGTTCAAGAGAGCAAGCAGAGATCTACCTGAGGACCTCCCCACAGATGGATAAAATCTAGTAAGACCCCCAGTCTAATTTCCATTTGCGAGGGTCTTCAAGGGTCCCACTTAGCTTGTCTACAAACACAACTGTGCTCTCATGGAATACAGGATGCCTGTAGAATGAGACTATTGTTAAGCTATATCCCAAGCTAAAATGGCTAATCTGCACAGGCAGTATTGACCTGGTTCCCCCTTGTCTGTTGATGTACTACATGATTACGGTATTGTCTGTAACCACTTGAAGAGGTCCAGGGGACCAAAGATGGTTCAGAGAGTTGAATGCCTTCATCATGGAAAGCACCTCCTTGATATTCATCTGCTTGCTTCTGTCCTTGGTGTCTCACATGCAGTGCACTTTTATCCCTCCTAAAACTGCTCTCCAAGCAAAGACCTGAAGCATCTGTGGTGACTGCTTTGGAATAAGGATGAAGATGGAAAGACCTGGATTAAAGGATATCTGTTGTCTCCACCATAAACCTTAGAAATATATCTAGATACATATCTGTTTTCCTGAGAATGAAAAGCTCTTTGAACTGAGTTGCTTAGTTGACATCCCTGGAACACAATCTTGTATGGAGGAGTCAAGAAAGACTGTGTAGGGCTTTCCAAGATGGCTACTCACTGATCATCAGCTTAATTTCAACTCCCACAGTGTGAAAAAAGGGCCAGTAATTCTGCTTGTTTTAGTAAAATTCAGTTACTGGCCAGTGTGTACACTGACTGGATGCCAACAAAAAAGAAACTGAGACAGCCTGATGGAAAATCAGCTAGAAAAGTTGGAGAAAAAATACTGACTGGGAAGAATCCTCTGTTCAGCAAAAAAGTTCAAGCTACAGCTTTGGTGCAAGACATGGCTTCCAGTATTCTACAGGGAAAAATAAAGTCAAATGTATTCAGAAAGTACAGTTGTGTAAACTTACCATAAATATAGATGTCCGAGTGTATTCACTGTTGCAGTCATCACATTTGGGTTATCCCTGCCAGGGTAGCCCTCGGCTGGCCCGAAAACCAGAGTATTTCTGCGCCAGTTGCTGTCGCTTCAGGACTGACATCAAGTCGTCAGTAGTATAAAGTAAGGCAGCCAACACCATTACATCAGTTTTTCTTGCCTTGTCAGGAACCCCCAAGTGGGAGCCAGGATATAGTGGAAGAACCCCACCCATAGAAAGTAAATACCAAAAAGTCCCTTGTAAGTAGAGAGAAAGAAGAAGGGGATGGAGGGAGGGAAGCCAGGACTGCAATAGTGAATACACTCGAACATCTACATTTATGGAAAGTGTACACAACTGTACTATGTTCTTCATGTTTCACTGTTGCAGCCATCACATTTGGGTTGATTCCCAAAGCTGAGGAAAAGGGTGGAGGCAGTCAAGGACACTAGGCGCTGGCTAGGATGCCCTGCAAGACTGCAGTAAGTGTGAACACATGTCCAGATGGCAGCCTCCAGGATGTCCCTGGTGCAAACTCCTCTAAGGAAAGATGTAGAGGTGGAGGCTGCTCTGGTAGAGTGAGTCCTGACCCCCTTCGGGGGTGATTTTCCATGTTGCTTGTAACAGAAATGGATGCAGTGTGCTATGCATTTGGAAATGGTTTGTTTGGAGATGGCTTTCCCCTCTGCCCCTGCAGCAAAGCTGACAATTGATCAGACTTTCTGAATGATTTAGTCCTGTCTAGATAGAATCTGAGCTGTCTGTGCACATCTAGAGAGTGCAGGATCCTTTCCCCCTTGTTTTGTGGGTTAGGGAAAAAGGGCAAATTAATGGATTGGTTGAGAGGCATACTGGACACCACTTTGGGCATGAAGGATGGGTTAGTCCTGAGGGACACCCTGTCAGTACAGTAGATGATAAAGGGCTCTACAGCCATGAGTGCTTGTAGGTCAGAGTCTCTTCTGGATGAAGTGATGGCCAGAAGAAAAGCTGTCTTCCAGAAGAGAAATTTTAACTATGTTGAATATGCTGGTTCAAAGGGGGGGCAGGGTGAGCTTTTCCAACACAAAGTTAAGGTCCCAAGCTGGGGTAGGTGCTCTTCTGGGTGGCTTCAAGTTGCTAGCCCCTTTTAGGACTTTTTTTTTGACCAGAGCGTGTGAAAAAAGGGGGTACTCAGTGTGAAAATGAGTAGATACAGCAGAGACATGAATTTTAATAGAGGAAAAGGAGAGACCACTGTGGATGAACTGACCTGGTGGGGGCAGGAAAGGACCAGTGCTTGGAGGGGCAATGCCTGCTGAACCTGGGTGGTTGGACCTGTAGGAAATCCTTAACTGTCTGCATAGATTTAGTTTTTCTTACATCTTTTTTAAGACCTCCTCTGCCTTGGTGCCA
The DNA here is from genome assembly GCF_019279795.1 of Protopterus annectens. Classification (NCBI taxonomy): domain Eukaryota; kingdom Metazoa; phylum Chordata; order Ceratodontiformes; family Protopteridae; genus Protopterus; species Protopterus annectens. Next base: position 523,285,583 of record NC_056745.1, read on the forward strand.
AATAAGTCATCTTTGTGCAAGGGTGCATCCAATAATTTAGATTTGACATGGTCTGGCAAGGGCTGTTCTTTAAGCCAAGCATGCCTTCTAAGGACAGAACCGGTGACTGCTGCCCTACAAGAAGCTTCTAGGGCATCAAAACCACACTATAAAGTGTGCTTCGTTACTTGACTTGCAGAATGCATTAACTCTTTAGATTCTGCACAAGCAGGAAAGGAAGACACTTTTTGTTTGAGGAGTTCCATGGTATGTTGCTGAAAGTTTAGCATATGGAACTGACAATTAAGTGATCTGATAGCAAGAATAGTAGAGGTGTATACTTTTTTACCCCATCTGTCTAGTGCTCGGGAATCCCTCTCTGAGGGGGTGGGATTCTTAGCAGAGGTGCTTTAATTCCTTTAGGTACTTGAGAAATTACCTCAGGGTCAGCAGTAAGATTTTTGAAAAGAAATTTGTGGGAGTCAGGGGCTCTGTAATACCGGTCAGGTTTTTTTGGGAGCAGGAGGGAGGGTGTCAGGAGTCAAACTGGATTCCAGGAAAACATCATCCACAACATCCAGGACTGGGGGAATGGCCAGGGGTCTGTGCTGTGGAAGATCTAAGAATTCTCTGGTCTCTTTTAGACTGAGTGTAGTCCTGACACTCCCATTGGAAATGCTCCCTTAAGGTATGAAGGGTTTCCCCAAAGGAAACGTCCTTGGGTGGACAGGCTGAAGGAATAGATTCCTCTGCATCAGAATCCTCATAAGCAGAGAGGGGTTGCATGTCTTCATATTCAGATGCATCACAGTCATCAGACTCTTGTTCAGACAAAACTACTGGAGACAAGATCTCTTTTTTTTTTTTTTGGAAGGGGTAGCTTGGCTACCCTTGAACAGCATGATAAGGTCTTCTGCCATTTTAAGCATTTGAGACTGACGCAAGAAAGCAGGTGCCTGAGATTGGGTCGTTGGTTTCTTGGGTGTGGTTCATACCCTGGGCCTTAGAAACTTGGTAATTTGTGAAAGAACGGTAGACGCGAAATAAGTCATTGGTTTGCATCGAGAATCGGTAGTGCGAAGTACTCCTTGGAAGCCGGTGCCTGCTCAGCGGCTCCGGACCCATCCAAGGTAGAGACAACTGCAGAAGAGTTTTGCAGCATACTGGACTCTGAAAGGGTCTCGGTAGCGGCCTGGGAATCCACAGAAGGGGGCATCAAGGACTGCAAAAGCGCCTCACTGAGGACCGGAGAACTGACTGCTAGCTTAATGGAAGCGTCATCAGTAGGTTTGAACCTGAGCGGTCTGTCTCTGTCTTTATCCTTATGTTTTTATGGAAGATCTGCTGTCAGATGGCTTACCGAGGCCATATCAGAATTCGAGGACTGTAAGTGGAAATATCTAGCTACAATAAGGGCCCAATGATGTATAGTTCTGGCATTAAACAAAGCACAAAAGCGACAGCGAGGGACGTCGTGGTCTGGGCCTAAGCAAGTGACGCAGTAAGAATGAAAGTCTCAGTGTGGTATTTGCTTTCCACAGGCAAAACAATTGTTAACTTTTTCTGACATCGGTTAGAGCAAGAAAAAAGGATCCCCAATGGGGTACTTAGCTTTAGAAGTCTTCAGCTTCAATTTGGAAGATGAAACTCTGGTAGCGGCAGACTGCACTTGTGCGAACTGCTTCTGCTTTGGGCTCCTCGGCAAGAAAGACTGATGGAATGGGGTCGGCTGCCTTACTTTATACTACTGACATCAGTCCTGAAGTGACGGCAACCGACGCATAAATACTAATCCTCTGGTATTCGGGCCGACCGAGGGCTACCCTGGCAGGGATAACCCAAATGTGATGACTGCAACAGTGAAACACGAAGAACATTAGATTAAAATAAATAAAACATATCAACTCAAACATCTGGAAAAAAATTTAAGAAGCTTTAAACAGATATTCAAATGAACTGATAAAAGTGCCAAAATCAGAGGTTGAAATGAAGAAAAGGCTGGCTGAGTACGAGACTACTCGAGGAGAGATGTTTCAAAAAATGCTATAATTAGAGAATAGTGTGCGCAGGGAAAAACTTTTCTGCTGTACCAGAGAAACAGGAAGGAATAAATTGCATTAATTTTATAAAGGCATAAATAAGCAACTGAACTGATATCCCCAACAGGATTTAAGTGAAAAGGCATATTGTGTATACTCCAATCCTGGCCCTGAAAAAACAGGCAAGATCTGTATTAGGAAAGATGCAATCTTACCAGCAGAAAGAGTTTATTCTGACAATGTGGCAAAATACTAAACGTTGGAGATGGTAGACTATTTGTGGAAACTGATTACTCGTACACCATGCAGAAGAGAAGCAAATTTATTGCAGCAATAGGGGAATGTTGAGAGGCAGGTAAGATTCAAGCTACGATATCCAGCTATCTTCAGAATGTTTTGTTTCCTAGAGGATGAAAGTTAGTTTTTGATACAGAACAGGTTAAGGAGGAAATACAAGTTTGTTCAACAAAGTGAGTCATCAAGCAGAAGGGGACTTTGCTTCTCATTCTTCTTGTAATAAAGATCATAGAGAGACTTTGACAATTATTTTCCATCGTTCCAAAGAAAAATGCTTGAGATACAGATAAAAGCACAGGAGTTAATGAGAAGAAATGAAAGTTGGGTAAAATCTTACCATAACCATGTATGTCGTTCTCTTCCATGTTGCAGTATTCTACATGTTGTTTACCCTTCTTCCTTCCAGTTCATCTGGCCAGGATTCCAAAGATTTTCAGTCTCTCTAGGTGTGTCGGATGTCTGACATGGCAGCAGGAATGTGGGCCATAAAAGTGACATCTGCACGCCCTCAGAACATAGAAAGCCCAAGTCGGAGCCAATCCTATAAGGGCATAGCCTGTCCAGTGCCACCCAAGAGAGCAAGTGCAACCTGACAGGAGGGGAAGAAGGGAGGGAAGGAATACTGCAACATCGAAGAGAAGAACATCTATGGTTATAGTAAGATTTTACATAACTTTCCTATGTTCTTCTATTCCAATGTTGCAGTATTCTACATGTGGGTGAGTGCCAAAGTTCACTGAGGATTGGGTGGTGGTCTGGGAGAGATTTCCAGGAATCCATGTAAGAAAGCCCTAGCAAACTCCACCCTTCCTCTAGAGATATGATCCAGCTTGTATTGCTTGGTGAAGGTATACACAGAGGACCAAGTAGCTGCATTGGGTCTAATTCACCCTGTCAAAGGCCGACAATATCAAAGCTGATATTGTTGGCACCAAAATGTCAAAAGCGAAAGTCATTGCGCGTGTAAATGGAAATCTCCATAAGGGGAGATTTCCGTTTACTGCAATGTAGTGCGATCTTGGAGTTGGCATATTTAAGTAGCGAGGGGGTGTGGGGGGTTGCAGGGGGGGGGCATGCCCCCCTGCATAGAGCAATTTGTGTTGTGTTTGGGTGTTTTTTTTTTTTGTGTGTGTTCGATGTTCGGGGGTATCAACATTTTCGTGTAGATTATTACGCTGTCGACACTGAGTTTTCGACAGCGTAATATAAACGTGCTGCTTCAAGGATGGTGTTGGTGTCTAGCCCCTTAAATAAAGCCCCAGAAGAGGCCATTGCTTTGATGGAGTGGGCTTTGACATTGCCCTTCAAGGTTTTCCCATGGTATTGGTAAAAGAATGAAATGGCCCTGGAGATCCAGGCCGAAATGGTCTGTTTGGTCACTGCTTTCCCCAGGGCTCTGGGGTGGAAGGAGACAAACAGTTGGTCGTAGGTAAAACCCAAGTAGTCTGTGGAAGTCTAGGCAATGAACTACTCTCTCACTATCCCCTGTGGCTTGGGGAAAAAGGTGGGCAGGTGAATGGCCTGGTTCAAAGATAGGTTATTCACTACTTTGGGTGTGAAAGACGGGTTAGTCCTGAGAGTAACCCTGTCAAGGTCGAAGACTAAAAAAGGTGGTGTAGCCATCTCCTCGCTGAGGTTACAGCCACTAATAAAACAGTTTTCCATGTGCAACATTTTAGGGAGGCTTTGTCTACTGGCTCTAAAGGGGCTAGGGTGAGTTCTTCTAATACATAGTTAAGGACCCAGGTAGGAGGGGACAGTTTCCGGGGAGGTTGCAAGTGAAGTACCCCTTTGAGGAAGAGTTTAGCAGGAAGTCTGAATGCAAGATGTGGATCCAGAGGTAGACAGGCAGAAATTGCAGACAAGTGTGCTTTTAAAGATGAGTAGGCTAGTTCTGTCTGCAATAGTTCACACAGGTAAGTCAGGATAAGAGGGATATCGCTTTCCAGTGGGTCCAACTGTCTTTTGTGATACCAAACAGAAAACCTTATCCACTTTGAGAGAGAGGATTTTCTTGTGTTAGGTTTTCTAGCCTCCAGCAAAACACCGAGCACGTCCTCATTGTACAGGTAACTGAAGGGGATCAGAATCCTATTAACCACAGGGTGAGGTGCAGGGATTGCCACTGGGGGTTTATCTGTGTTCCCATGTGCTGTGTGAGCAGGTCCACTGAGGGGGGTAACTTGTGGTGATTGCCCTTGGACAAATGAAGGAGAAGGGGAACCAGTGCTGTCTTGGCCAGTAGGGTGTCACCAGCAAGATTTTTGGTGAGTCCTGTTGAATTTTCAGCAGCACATTCTGAATCAAGGGGAAGGGGGGGACATACAGAAATTTCCCCTTACATGACATTGAGAAGGCATTTGTTGCCAGTGTCTTGTGGTCAGATGTCCTGGTGCGGTAACCAGGAAGTTGTTTATGGAGAAGGCAAACAGGTCTATTTGAGGTATACCCCACCTGTGGACCAGATCCAGGAAAACATCTGTGAAGCATCCATGATGATGATGAGATGGTCTTGCTTAGATAATTTGCCTGGGAGTTTTGTAGGGAGGGTATACAGGCTTCCTGTAGGGTGATTCACTGTGAGGTGGCAAGTTCCCACACCTGCAGAACTAGTCTGCATAGGAGGTATGATTTGGTCCCTCCCTGTTTGTTGACATACCACAGGACTGTGGTGTTGTCCGTGAATATCATGACAGGGCCTTGCTTGTAGAGCAAGGAGGATTGCCCTCATCTCTCTGATATTTATGTGTTCTAGTTTGCATCTGTCCACAAACCTTGCACTAGTCTTTGCCTTAGTGTTGCTCCCCATCCTAGATTGGAAGCGTCTGTATGCATAGTCTGTGTGGGTATTTGGAGAGGGAGGCCTGGGTTCTTAGCCACCCAAGTCATCCACCACTGAATTTCCTGTTTCAAGCAGGGAAGAAGGGGAACCCTGAATTCCAGGGGATGGGAATGCTGAGTCCATACTGACTGAAGATACCATTGCAATTGGTCAAAATGGACAAAGATGGCAGACATGGCTATGAGAAATAGCTTTTTAAAGTAAATTTAACTGGATAAGCCTACTGACAGAAGTGTCCTTTTTCAGACATGACCTGGGAATTAAGTGTCTTGCTCAGAGTTTAAACACGATGCACACTGTGGTGGATGGATTCAAATCCTGTACCCTCTACTATAGGGAGCAGCTTGTTAATAGCTTATAGTCTTAATCCTCTGCCTTAACTACCAGATCAATATTGGGTGGAAGATTAGTTTTTTTCGGCTCTGTTGTGAACTTGTTAATTTTTTAATGTTCGGGGAACATAACTTCAGATCAACATGGAAACAATTGCCAAAGAAAATCTAACATGCACTTCATGCAGTAGCAGCTGGCTCGAAAGGAGGAAGAGTGAGTTTCTCCAAGACAAAGTTAAGGTCCCAGGCTGGAGTTGGAGCTATCCTGGGTGGCCTTACATTTTTGTCCCCTCTAAGCAACTGCTTGAGCAGTGGGTGAGAGAAGAGGGGAGGGTCTGTGTTATCTTGAGTTGAAATGGCTGAGGCATGAATTATGATGGAGGAAAAGGACAAGCCCTTATGAAGCATCTCAGTCAAGTATTGCAGAATCTGAGGTAAATTGGGAGCTGCTGCGCTCATCCCTTGAGATTGGTTCCAGGCACAGAATCTTTTCCATTTTGCAGCATAAGATTTTCTAGTACTAGGCCTCCTTGCTTCTAAAATGATATCCATCACTGATTTACTGAGGGATGGTAAAGGAGAGATTAGGTAATTAGCCAGGCTGCTAGGTTCAGGGTTTGCAGCTGAGGTTGCAGAATCTGGTTCTTCTGCTGAGACAGCAGGGAAGGAGTCTGAGGCAGGTGCCATGGGGCCAAGCGTGACACACTGTGCAAGAGGGGGTACCAGTGTTGGCGTGGCCAGTCTGGTGCAATTAAAATCGTCCTTGGCTTGTCCTGTTTGATCTTTAGTAATACTTTGGAGAGCAGAGGAGGAAAGGCATACATTGATAGGTATTTCCAGCTGAAGGACAGAGCATCCACTTTCCAAGCTAGCTTCTGGGGAATCCTTGTGCAAAATTTGTCCAATTAATGGTTCTGGTGGGAGGCAAACAGGTCTATATCTGGGCTCCCCCATTTGCTTGTCAACATGTTGAAAATCCTTGGTTGCAGTTTCCACTCATGTGGGTCCATGAGGTTTCTGCTTAGTCCGTCTGCCAGTGTATTTAGTTTTCTTGGCAGGAATTGAGCTTGTAGATTCATTTGGTAGCTCAAGGCTGTGTTCCACAATGCCATGGCTAGTCTGCAGAGGGGGTAAGAATGTGTACCCCCTGCTTGTTTATGTACCACATATGACAGTGGTGTTGTCTGTCTTTACCATTAGTTGTCCTGGAAGAATGTGGTCCTTGAAGGCTATAAGAGCATTCTGTACAGCTAACATTTCCTTTTGATTTATGTGCAGGTGCATTTGACTTGGTTTCCATCTACCCTGAATGCACTTCCCTGCCAGGTGAGCCCCCCCCCATGCATAGTCTGATGTGTCTGTTAAGGTTTGGGCGGCAGGGGTAATGTGAATGGTAGTCCCTTGCTTTAGTGGCAGGCCTCTGTCCACCAGAGGAACTCTAGGCATAGGCAAGGTATGATAGGAATCATTGCTTCTAGATCCTGCGAATGTTGGCACCATAGGCTTTTGAGATACCATTGTAGTTTCCTCATATGCAGCCTTGCATATGGAATTAGAAGAATGCAGGAGGCCATGAACCCCAAGGCTTGCAGTATTTGGCTTGCAGATAGCTGGGTTTCTGTGGCCACTTGTTTGAAGTAGGTTGTCAAATGAATCCGTTTCTCTGACGTAAGGAAAGCGATCTGGGAAGTTGTATTCAAGCTTGCTCCCAGGAATATAATTTGTTGACAGGGTACCAGGTGAGATTTCTTTTCGTTTATGGTGTACCCCAGAGAATAAGCACCCTTTGAACAAAAGCCAGATGATTCAAAGGTATGTCCTGGCTTTCTGCCTGAATTAGACAATCGTCCAGGTATGGGTTTATCTGAATATTTCTTTGCCTGCAAGATGCAATGACTGGAGCTAGGCACTTTGTGAATACCCTGGGTGCAGTAGATAAGCCAAAGGGCAGTGAAGAGAACTGATAGTGCATGTAGCCTGCTTTGAAGCGTAGGTATCTTCTGCAAGACTCCCTGACAGGGATGTGCAGGTGTGCTTCTTTTAAGTCTAGTGTTGCCAACCAGGCATCTTTGCCTAGCATAGGAAGCAGCTGAAGAGTCAGCATCTTGAATTCTGGAATCAACAGAAAGGTGTTTAGAGTAGAAAGGTCCAGGATAGGATGCCAAGAATTGTCCTTTCTGGGTACCAGGAAAAGTCTTGAATAGAAACCTTGTCCCTTTTCCTCTTCTGGTAACAACTGAATAGCCCCCATGCTTAAGGAGGAGAGTACTTGATTTTGGGCCTCTGCCCGCTGATTTGGGGGTAGATCTGGCCACCCGCTTGGTGTTGGTAATGTGTGGAAGTGAAATCTGTATCCTTGGGACACTACATTTAAAACCCATTTGTCCTGGGTAATGAGTTCAAGTTTTTTGCCTGCAGACCAATCTTTCTGCCTAAAGGAGCGTTCAGTTGGAAAGTGCTCGGAAGCTTTAAAAGCAAGTCATTGAGACAGTTTTCCATAGGGGGGAGTCTTACTACTCCCAGATTAGGATGCGGAAACCCCCCACTGCTTAGTCTTGTGCGCCCCCTGGGACTGAAAAGTACAGTTTTGTACCTACCATAAATGTAGGTGTTCGAGTGTATTCACTGCTGCAGTCATTACACTTGGGTTATCCTGCCGTCAGGTGGTCCCACAGTCGGCCAGAGTTCCAAAGTCTTGGTCCGGCGTCGGTTGCTGTCACTTCTTCCCTGACGTCAGTGCGCCAGGGGTATACAAGATGTAGCCGACGCCATTTTCTTCAGTTTTTCTTGCCCCAGATGTCAGGTGCCCCCAAATAGGTAGGCAATAAATACTGCTGATAAAACATACATAAAAAATAAAACCAAAATCTTCAGTTACCAGCAAATACACCACATAGGTAGTATAGGGTAGAAAGGAATAGATAAGCCCCAGCTAAGAAAGAGGGGGTGGAGGGAGGGTAACCTGGACTGCAGCAGTGAATACACTCGAACATCTACATTTATGGTAGGTACAAAACTGTACTATGTTCATCGTGTTTCACTGCTGCAGTCATTACACTTGGGTTGAATCCCAAAGCTGAGTTTGGGTGGCTATGAGGCCCTGCAGCACTGCAGTGGCAAAGCCAGCTCTGGATTTAGAATAAAGAGGCAAGTGATAATGTTTGGTAAAGGTGTGCACTGAACTCCAAGTTGCAGCTTCCAAGATATCTTTGGTAGGTACTCCTCTAAGGTAGGCAGTTGAAGTGGCTGTTGCCCTGGTGGAATGTGGCCTAATGTTGCTAGGTACAGTTTTCCCATGCTGTGTGTAGCAGAAATGGATACAGTGTTCTAGCCACTTTGAAATGGTCTGCTTTGAAATAGCCTTTCCCTGTGATCCTGCAGCATATGCTATAAATAATCGCTCTGTTTTCCTGAAAGCTTTTGTTTTGTCCAAGCAGAAACGTAATTGCCTGTGTATGTCCAATGAATGCAGAAGTCTCTCCCCTTTATTCTGGGGATTTGGATAAAAAGTTGGCAAGTGAATTGTTTGGTTAAGAGCCACACTGAATACCACCTTTGGCATAAATGTAGGGTTTGTTCTTAAAGAAACCCTGTCTTGGTGAAAGATGATGAAAGGCTCCACTGCCATTAGTGCCTGTAACTCTGAGACTCTTCATGCTGAGGTTATTGCCAGAAGCAGAGCAGTTTTCCATGGCACATTTTAATTCTGCTGAATTGGCTGGCTCAAAAGGAGGTAAAGTTAGTTTTTCCAAGACAAAATTGAGGTCCCAAGTTGGTGTTGGTGCTCTCCGGGGCGGTCTTATGTTTTTAGCCCCTCTGAGGTACTGTTTTAGCAATGGATGAGAGAAAATAGGAGGATCTATGTTGTAATGAGCCGAGATGGCAGAGGAGTGGATCTTAATGGATAAAAAGGATAGGCCTTTGTCCAGCATCTCAGTTAGGTATTGTAATATCTGAGGAATATTTGGGACAAGAGGATAAAAGCTTTGAGCCTGGTTCCAGGCACAGAATCGCTTCCACTTTTCTGAAAAGGATTTCCTGGTGCTGGGCCTCCTGGCCTCCAAAATGACATCCATAACAGCTTTAGAGAGAGATGTTGTCTGCTTGACTAAGGAATCTGCCATCCAGCCAGGTTTGAGGTTTTGAGCTGGCTGTGCAGGATCTGATTGTTTTGTTGAGTCAGAAGATGAGGAATTTGAGGTAAAATCCATGGTGGGCCTTGAGCTAAGTTCTTTAAGACTGGATACCAGTGCTGGCGTGGCCAGTCTGGGGCAATCAGGATCATTTTTGGCTTTTCTTGTATGGCTTTTAGGAGTACCTTTGAAAGGAGAGGCAGTGATGGGAATGCATAAAATTTTAGGCTTTTCCAGCTGAACGAGACAGCATCCACGTTCCATGCTTGTGAGTGGTAAGTCCTTGTGCAGAATTTCTGTAGTTGGCAATTCATTGGGGAAGCAAAAAGATCTATGTCTGGGCACCCCCATTTTTGCGTTATCATGCTGAATACTTCTGGATTTAATTTTCCACTCGTGAGGATGCATGATGTTTCTGCTTAATTCGTTTGCCAGAGTATTTTTCTTTCCTGGCAGGAACTGTGCTTGCAGATGAACTTGATAGGTTAGAGCTGTGTTCCACAAGGTCATGACTCATCTGCAGAGGAGATAAGAATGAGTGCCCCCTTGCTTGTTTATGTACCACATAACTGTGGTGTTGTCCGTCTTTAGTAATAGTTGCCCTGGATGCAGAAGGCCCTTGAAAGCTGTTAGGGCATTTTGTACAGCTAGCATCTCTTTTTGATTGATGTGAAAATGCATTTGGTCTGCGGCCCACTTGCCCTGAATACATTTTCCTGCCATGTGTGCTCCCCAGGCGTAATCCGAAGCATCTGTTGTTAGCGTCTGGCTGGCTGTGGGTAGAGTGAAAGGCTGTCCCTTGTTGCGGTGACATGCCTGTGCCCACCATCGAAACTCCTGTTGTAGGCAGGGAATAAGTGGTATTACCGTTTCCAAACTGTGACAGTGTTGAGTCCAAACACTTTTTAGGTACCATTGTAATTTCTTCATATGCAGTCTGGCATATGGTATTAGTAGTATGCAGGACATCATGAACCCCAAGGCCTGCAGAATTTTTCTTGCAGGGAGTTGGGTTTTTGTTGCCATCAATTGAAAGTACTGAGTCAGTTGTCTTTGCTTGTATGGCGTGAGATAAGCCATCTGGGCCGTTGTATTTAAGCTGGCACCCAGGAATATTATCTCTTGTGAGGGCACTAGTTTTGACTTCTTTTCGTTTACTGTGTACCCTAGGCAAATTAGCAATCTTTTTACAAACGCCACATAATTTAGAAGAATGTCCTTGCTCTCTGCTTGAATAAGGCAGTCGTCCAAGTAGGGATATATTTGAATTCCTTTTCGTCTGCAAAATGCAATTACTGGTGCCAGGCATTTTGTGAAGACCCTGGGCGCAGTAGATAAGCCAAAGGGCAGTGCAGAGAATTGGTAATGCATTGAGCCAGCTATGAATCTGAGGTATCTTCTGCAATTTTGTCTGATAGGGACATGCATTTATGCCTCTTTGAGGTCCAAAGTAACAAGCCAAGCCTTTTTGCCCAGCATGGGAAGAAGCTGCTGTAGTATCAACATTTTGAATTTTGGAACATCCAGGTAAGTATTTAGAGTAGAAAGGTCCAGTATGGGTCTCCAGGCTTTGTCCTTTCTGGGGACCAGGAAAAGTCTCGAGTAAAATCCTTGTCCTTGTTCCTGTGGTGGCACTTTTTGAATAGCTCTCATGTCCGTGAGGGCTGTAATTTGTTTTTGTGCCTCTGCCTATTGATTTTGTGGCAGGTCTGGCATTCCTTTTGGCCTTGGTAGAGTGTGAAAGTGGAACCGGTAACCTTGAGACACAATATTCAGAACCCATTTGTCTTGGGTGATTATATGCCAATTTTGTGAAAAAAGTGCTAGTTTTCCCCCTAAGGGAGCTGCCAAAAGGTAAGTGCTTGGCATTTGAAGGGGGAAGTCATTAGGATTGTTTCCTATAAGGTTGTGACTTGTCTTCCCCTCCTTTTGGGGTTGAAGCACCCCACTGTCGTGGTCTTTAAGAGCCTTGGGGCTGAGATCTGCCTCTTGGGCACCTGTAACTGCCTCTTTGTGGTCTGTCTGACACTGGAAAGGACCAATTTTTTGAAGGCCAATTTCTGCTAAATCGAGGTGGCTGTACCTGTAAGAAATCCTTCACTGTTTGCATAGATTTTGCTTTATCCTCCATTTTCTTTAATACCTCTTCTGCCTTAACACCAAATAAAATATCCTGCTGTAAGGGAGCATCCAATAATTTTGCCTTAATATGATCAGGTAAACCTTGTTCTTTTAACCAAGCATGCCTTTGAATCACAGATCCTGTAACTGCTGCTCTCCAAGAAGCCTCTAATGAATCAAAACCACATTGCAGAGTATGTTTTCCCACTTGTTCAGCTGCATGCAATAAATCCTGCATTTCCTTATAGTCAGGATGTTCTGAGCTTGTAAGCATTTTCTGTTTTAACAGAGACATTAAACATTGTTGGTATTTAAACATGTGAAACTGGCAATTTAAAGCCCTTACTGCTAAAGTTGCAGAAGTGTAAACTTTCTTACCCCATCTGTCTAATGCTCTAGAATCCCAGTCAGAAGGAACTGGATTTTTAGCCATGGATGCCTTTACCCCTTTGGGACTCTGGGAAATAGTTTCTGGGTCAGCAGCAGGGTTTTTATAAAGAAATTTGTGAGAGTCAGGGACTCTGTAGTACCTGTCTGGCTTGACTGGAGCAGGGGGCAAAGAATCAGGATTTAAACTGGATTCAGAGAACACATCATCCACAATATCTAACACTGGCGGAATAGCAAGGGGGCCAGTGCTGAGGCAATAAAAGAAAGTCTCTGAGCCTTTTCTTGGATTCTGAATAATCCTGGCCCTCCCAATGGAAATGCTCCCTCATGGTATGTAAAGTTTCTCCAAAAGAGTAATCCTCACGAGGAGAGGCTGAAGGGATTGATTCTTCAGCATCAGAGTCCTCATAGGGGGGTAAAGAGTATCCCAGGTCTGAAGAGGAATCAGAAGAAATGGAAACCTGGTCAGAGGAATCATAGTCTTTATCCTGCCTAGGGCTTTTATAGGGAGGGGGATGGGAACCCCTGATTAGAGTAATTAGGTCTTTGGCCATTTTGAGCATCTGTTTTTTAGGCATGGAGGCCTGTCCAGGTGAATGCTGTACTTGCTTCTTCGTCTTTAAAGAAGTTTTAGACTTGGTTGTTGTTTTGATGGTAAGCTGTGAAGGTCTGAAACGCCCTCAGAAGCCGATGCCTGCTCAGCGGCTCCAGACCCATCTGAGGGGTTAGTTTCCGTAGGCCCAATACCTTAATTTTCCAGAGGCCTAGACATCTCCATGTGAGAGTCGGAGGTGGCCTGTGGCTCTGAGGTAGCGGGTGTCAGGGGCTGCAAAAGTACCTCACTGAGAATCGGCGACTGGCCTAGAAGAGGCTTCATCGTCAGTTTTGGACTATCCTTGTCTTTGTGATTTTTGTGTATTCCGGTCGTCAGCTGTTCCGAAGACATGGTATAATTGAACCTTCGGCCAAAGTAATGGCGAGCAAAGTCAAACTGACGTTTAATAGTGCACTTGTTAAATATAGCACAAAACCGACAACTAGTGGCGTCGTGGTCTGGGCCTAGGCATGGAATACAGTAAGAATGAAAATTCTTATGAGGTATTTGCTTCCCACAAGAAATACAATTAACTTTTATTGACATCGGTCTGAGGCAAGAAAAAGTTTCCCCAACGGGGTACTTAGCTTTATTGAAGACTTCGGTTCTGAAATTCAAATTCAAAATCTCAGGAGTCAGCCGACTGGCACTTGCGAACTGCTTTTGCTTCGGGCACCGCATGGCAAGAAAGACTGAAGAAAATGGTGTTGGCTACATCTTATATACCCCTGGCACACTGTCAGGAAAGAAGTGACTGCAACCGACGCCGGACCAAGACTTTGGAACTCTGGCCGACTGTGGGACCGCCTGATGGCAGGATAACCCAAGTGTAATGACTGCAGCAGTGAAACACGATGAACATCCTGGGGTTTCTGCTGTGTCTCGGTTTGGATTGAGAAGACCTGGAAGGGGCTGGAAAGGACCAATTCTTAGAGGGCGAATGCCTACTAAATCTTGAAGGCTGAACTTGTAAGAAATCTTTAACAGTTTGCATAGATTTAGCTTTATCTTCCATCTTTTTAAGAACTTCCTCAGCTTTGTTGCCAAACAGGCGGCCCTGATTTAAGGGAGCATCCAACAGTTTAGCTTCAACATGATCAGGCAAAGATTGCTCCTTAAGCCAAGCATGCCTTCTGAGCACAGACCTAGTAACAGCACCCCTGCAAGAGGCCTCTAATGAATCAAATCCACATTGCAAAGTATGTTTTCCAACCTGTTCAGCAGAACGCATTATATCCTGTAATTCTTTGTTTTCAGCACAGTCAGGTATCAACATCATTTTCTGTTTAAGCAATCCAATAACATGTTGTTGATACTTAAACATATGAAACTGGCAGTTTAAAGCCCTAATGGCCAAAGTTGCAGAAGTGTAAACCTTCTTACCCCATCTATCCAGCACCCTGGAGTCTCTATCAGAAGGAGTAGGATTTTTAACAGTAGAATCCTTAATGCCCTTGGGTCCCTGTGAAATAGTCTTTGGATCCGCAATAGGAGTTTTAAAAAGGAACTTGTGTGAATCAGGAACCCTGTAATATCTGTCAGATTTTCTGGGAGCAGGAGGCAAAGAATCATGGGACAAACTAGATTCCGAAAAGGCATCATCAATGTCTAGTACAGGAGGTATAGCTAAAGGCCTATGCTGAGGCAGGAGTAAGAAATCCCTAAGCCTCTTTTTTGAATCAGAAAAATCCTGGCTTTCCCAGTGGAAATGCTCCCTTAGAGTATGTAAGGTTTCACCAAAAGAAAAATCCTCTGGAGGGGAAACAGAAGGAATAGTCTCCTCTGCATCAGAATCCTCATAAGTAGATAAGGGTAAATCCAGATCATCAGAAGAATCAGAAAAATCAGAATCCTGGTCAGAAAATTCATAAACAACTTCAGTCCTAGGTCTCTTAGAAGGGGGTGGTTGTCTTCCCCTGATTAGAGTTATAAGATCTTCAGCCATTCTTATCATTTGTTTTTTTAGGCATAGAGGCCTGAGCATGCAGCCTGGGTGTCGGTTTCTTAGGCATGGTTCAAGGTTTAGGTCTAAATAAAGAAGGAGGCGTTGGTTTAATATACAAGTCTGTAGGCCTGAATACACCCTCAGAAGCCGGTGCCTGCACAGCGGCTCTGGACCCATCCAAGGTAGAGACATCCGCAGATTCCACAGTTGAAGCATCTCGTGGCATACCGGACTCCAAATTGGTCTCAGTAGAGGCCTGAGAATCAGAAGTAGCGGGTATCAGGGGCTACGAAAGCGCACCACTGAGTACTGGCAAACTGGCAACTGGCGTAGAAGCGTTGTCAGCAGCTTTGGACCTAGGCGGCCTGTCTCTGTCTTTATCTTTGCATTTTTTCGGAATACCGGTAGTTGGATGGCAAACCAACGACATTTCTGGATAATTGAACCGAGAACCGAAATATTTAGAGGCGAAATTATACCGACAACGGATAGTGCGCTGATTAAATAAGGCACAAAACCGACAGCAAGGTATATCGTGGTCAGGGCCTAGGCAAGGAATACAGTACAAATGAAAATCTTTGTGAGGTATTTGCTTTCCACAAGTAATGCAATTATTAACTTTTACTGACATCGGTAAGGAACAAGAAAAAGTTTCCCCAACGGGGTACTTCACTTTAGTTGAAGACTTTGGTTCTGAAACTTGAAAACAAAAATTTCAGGAGTCGGCTGACCAACACTTGTGAACTGCTTCTGCTTCGGGCACTGCACAGCAAGAAAGACTGATGTAATGGCGTTGGCTGCATGTTTTATACTCCTGACATCATGGAAGAAGGGACAGCAGCTGACACAGGACCCAAGACTTTGTTAATCAGGCCGACTGAGGGCTACTGCAAGCAGATAACCCAAATGTAATGACAACATCTACCTTGCTGTCAGTTGTGATGCTTGAGAGGCACAAAGTAGGTGGTGTGTCAAGGACACCACCTTCTCTGGTAGCAAGAAGGCCTTCATCAGGTCTGTCCGGATCCTGCAACCCAGGAAAACAATGTCCTGTGCGGGTTCCAGGTGAGATTTTTGGGAAATTTGAAATCCTAGAGACTAAGAGGTAAAGAAGGGCCCGAGTGTGAAGAAGGGTCTTCTGATTGCCTGAATTAGCAGGTCTAGGTAAGGGAATATCTGGATACCCTTTGTACTGCAGTAAGCGATTACTGGAGCCAGACATTCTGTGAACAACATGGGAGCAGTGGACAGCTCAAAGGGCAAGGCACAGAACTGAGAATGGGATGAGTCTGCCAAGAACCTCAGATATTTCCTGAAGGTAGGCTTTACTGGTATGTGTAGATAAATATCCTTCACGTCTAGGGTTGCCAAGGTAGGAGGAGGGGGAAGAGGGTGGGGGGAGTGAGCATCCTGAAGGTAGGTACTTTTAGGAAAGGGTTGAGACATGACAGATCTAGCATAGGTCTCCATGTCCCATCCTTCCTGGGGACTATAAAGATTCTGGAATAGAATCCTCTTCCTTTTATTTCTATAGGCACTGGCTCTATAATGCCTTGCACCAGGAGAGTATGCAGTACCGGTTATAAGAGGGGCAGCTGACTGGTGGGTGGCTGTGGAGTGCCTAGCCTTACGGGGGGGGAGGGTGATCCAGGATGTAAAGTAACCGTTTTGGATGATGGAAAGAACCCATTTGTCTGAGGTAATGTGAGACCATACAGGGAGACAAGTGAGAGAAGATGGGCAGACTGGTAGGGATCTGGAAGGGATGGAAAGTGAGGCTGGCAGGTAGTCAGATGCTACCTGCCCTATCTTGAAAATGCAGCCTCTGGCTGGAAGCGGGGGAAGCTCTGGCCACAGCGAGCTGTTTTCTAGGGCATCTCCTGGACATGGCTTCCTAATGAATTGCGTCTAGGTAGGGCAGTTCCTATGGAACTAAGGGACAGGCGAGATGAGCAGTTGTTTAAGGTCTGCAATTCTTTGCCCTTTTGTTGCAGGGACTTAAAGAGGTCAGCCACTTTGCCCCCAAACAGTGCAGTGTGATCTAAAGGGGCGTCAATAAGCTTAGCCCGAAATTGTCTGGGAGGGGCTGAAGGCGTAACCAAGAGTATCTCCTCAAAGCAAAAGCTGATGCAGCTGACCTAGCTGTGGCTTCAGCTGCATCATAACTGCATCTAATGGAGTGTTTATTCACCTGGGAGGTGAGTGACAGGGAGGACAGGGAAGTTTTGGCTGCATAATCTGGTATGTCAGCCAATTCCTTAATGGCTCAGGGTGGCCGAAGAACAGAATTTTCTTCCTGAGTCATTCCACTGTCTTGCTGTCCCCCTGTCAGCAGGAAGAATGGTCATAGATGAGAGTAGTTTGGAACCCCTGTCAGTGGAAATGGAGATAGTGGCTGGGTCAGATGGGGGGCACTTAAGTAGAAATTTTTCTGTTTCAGGGAACGTGAACAGTCTGTCAGCCCTGTGTTGTGCTGGAGGCTGGGAGTCAGGGTTGATGGATGCAGTGGAAAAAACATCCAGGAAGGCCGGTCGAACAGTAGGGATAGCAGAAGGACTGGGGGAGTCCACCTGTATGAGATCATAAAACCTCTTCTGGACTTCAGTCATGTCAGTGAAGTCCCACTTAAAGTGGTCTTTCATTTTGCAAATAGTTTCCCCAAAGGATATATCCTCGGGGAATCAGGCTCAATGAGGCCTTCCTCTGGTGATCCATATCTCAAGGGGGAGGAGATCTGTGAGGAGTAGGAGAGGGCATCTTCTGAGGAATAGTACAGTTGTGTACCTACCATAAATGTAGATGCTCGAGTGTATTTCACTGTTGCAGTCATTACAATTGGGTTATCCTGCTGGCAGGCTACCCGCAGTCGGATGAGTTCCAAAGTCTAGGTCCAGCATCGGTTGCTGTCGCCTCTTCCCTGACGTCAGTGCGCCAGGGGTATAAAAGATGCAGCTGACGCCATTTTCTTCAGTTTTTCTTGCCCCAGATGTGAACTGCCCCTAAAATGGTAGGCTCACTAATGCCAAAAAGCATGCATAACCAAAAAACAACTTTTTCTTCATCTACAAGCAAATACACCACATAGGTTGTATAGAATATAGAACGTACAGTTGTGTACCTACCATAAATGTAGATGTTCGAGTGTATTCACTGTTGCAATCATTACACTTGGGTTATCCTGCTGGCAGGCTACCCGCAGTCAGCCTGAATTCCAAAGTCCTGGTCCGGCGTCGGTTGCTGTCGCCTCTTCCCTGACGTCAGTGCGTCAGGGGTATAAAAGATGCAGCCAACGCCATTTTCTTCAGTTTTTCTTGCCCAGATGTCAGGTGCCCCCAAAAGGGTAGGCTAAAAATTCTTTTCATAAAAAAGCATGCACTAACAAACATTACCTTCATCTACAAGCAAATACACCAAATAGGTTGTATAGAATAGAGAAGTACAGATAAGTCCCAGCAATGAAAGGGGGATGGAGGAAGGGTAACCTGGACTGCAACAGTGAATACACTCGAACATCTACATTTATAGTAGGTACACAACTGTACTATGTTCATCATATTTCACTGTTGCAGTCATTACACTTGGGTTGAATCCCAAAGCTGAGGTTGGGTGGCTGGGCCTAGATAGAATTAGGAGTGGCTATGAGGCCCTGCAGAACTGCAGTGGCGAAGCATGCTCAGGATTTAGAGTAAAGTAGTAAGTGGTAGTGCTTTGTAAAAGTGCACACTGAAGTCCAAGTTGCAGCCTCCAAAATGTCCTTGGTTGGTACTCTTCTGAGGAAAGGCTGCTGAAGTGGCTGCTGCTCTTGTTGAATGTGGCCTAATGCCCTTAGGCACTGATTTGTCATGTTGTGAATAACAGAAACGAATGCAGTGGCCTATCCATTTTGAAATAGTCTGCTTTGAAATAGCTTTTCCTTGCAATCCTGCAGCATATGCCACTAAGAGTTGCTCAGTCTTTCTGAAGGCTTTAGTTTTGTCTAAGTAGATGCGTAGCTGTCTGTGTATGTCCAAGGAATGCAGAAGTCTCTCCCCCTTATTCTGTGGGTTTGGATAAAAGGTAGGCAAATGAATGGTTTGGTTAAGAGCCACACTGGACACTACCTTAGGCATAAATGTTGGGTTTGTCCTTAGAGAAACCCTGTCCGGATGGAAAATAATAAAAGGTTCCACAGCTATCAGTGCCTGTAACTCTGAGACTCTTCTTGCTCAGGTTATTGCTAGGAGCAGATCTGTTTTCCATGAAAAGTATTTTACCTCAGCTGTATTGGCTGGCTCAAAAGGAGGCAGTGTGAGCTTTTCCAAGACAAAATTGAGGTCCCATGCAGGTGCTGGAGCTCTCCTTGAAGGTCTTATGTTTTTGGCCCCTCTGAGGTACTGCCTTAGCAGTGGATGTGAAAAAATAGGTGGATCCATATTGTAATGAGCTGAAATGGTAGAGGCATGTATCTTAACTGATGAGAAGGATAGGCCTTTGTCCAGCATTCAGTTAGGTATTGTAAAATCTGAGGAATATTTGGTAGAAGCGTGTCCATTCCTTGTGCCTGGTTCCAAGCACAGAATCTCTTCCATTTTTCTGTATAAGATTTTCTTTTGCTGGGTCTCCTGGCCTCCAAAATAACATCCATAACTGCTTTAGAGAGAGGTGTGTTCTGAATGGTTAAATTACCAGCCATGCAGCCAGATTTAGGGTTCTGAGTTGGCTGTGCAGGATCTGATTGTTTTGTTGGGTCAGCAAATGAGGAACTTGGGGTAATGTCCAGGCTGGGCCTTGAGACAAGCTCTTTAGGATTGGGTACCAGTGCTGGCATGGTCAGTCTGGGGCAATCAATATCATTTTTGGCTTCTCTTGTCTGACCTTTAGGAGTACCTTGGGGAGGAGAGGCAGTGGAGGAAAGGCATATACTGTAACGGTTTTCCAGCTGAATGATAGGGCATCCACTTTCCATGCTCGTTTGTGATGTCCTTGTGCAGAATCTCTGTAGTTGGCAGTTGTGGAGAGGCAAATAGATCTATGTCTGGGCATCCCCATTTCCTTGTTATCATGCTGAAGATTTGTGGCTCTAGTTTCCACTCGTGAGGATCCTTGAGATTACTGCTTAGTTCGTCTGCCAGAGTATTTGTCTTCCCTGGGAGGAATTGTGCTTGCAGGTGTACTTGATAAGTCAATGCTGTGTTCCACAAAGTCATGGCTTTTCTGCAGAGGGGGTAGGAATGTGTGCCTCCCTGCTTGTTTATGTACCACATGACTGTAGTATTGTCCGTCTTTACCAGCAGTTGTCCTGGATAAAGTAGATCCTTGAAGGCTGTCAGGGCATTCTGAACAGCTACCATCTCTTTTTGATTGATATGAAGATGCATTTGGCTTGCTGGCCATGCTCCCTGAATACATTTTCCTGCCATGTGGGCCCCCCAGGCATAATCTGATGCGTCTGTTGTTAGTGTTTGCCTGGCCGTGGGTAGAGTGAATGGCTGTCCCTTGTTGTGGTGACAGGTCTGTGCCCACCATTGAAAAGTACAGTTTTGTACCTACCATAAATGTAGATGTTCGAAGATCCACATTGCTGCAGTCATAACCTGTGGGTACTCCGCTGTCCTCGGTCGGCCCGAATACCAAAGTGTTAGGCTGGCGTCGGTCATGGGCGCTTAGATCTGACGTCAGTACGCCGTGGTACTAAAGTGCATGACCGACGTCATATCCTCAGTCTTTCTTGCCCCAGATGTCAGAAGGCCCTAAAAAGAAAGGCCATAGCCAAAAAACATCCAACCACCCATGTACAAACCACAACTACAACCCAAACCAGACAACCACCTCAAACTACAGTGGGGCAGGAGGGAGGGAAAATTGGACTGCAGCAATGTGGATCTTCGAACATCTACATTTATGGTAGGTACAAAAGTACCCATAAATGTATGTGTTCCAGGATTCCATTGCTGCAGTCCTTGACTATATTGCATAGTCCGCTGGCCCAGTCGGCCCAATACCAGAGAGAAGGATGATCGGTCAGGGCGGCGTAGACTAGACGCCATGCGTCAGGCATCTACATTTATGGTAGGTACAAAACTGTACTATGTTCTTCGTTCCATTGCTGCAGTCCTGGAATCCCAAAGCAGAGGTAAGGGAGGCTGGCAAATTATAAAGTAGTAGGAGCTGACAACATGCCTTGTAAAACAGCTGTGGCAAAACCAGCCCTGGACTTAGAGTAGATAGGAAGGTGATAATGCCTAGAGAAAGTATGCACTGAACTCCAAGTAGCTGCTTCCAGAATATCCTTAGTTGCCACCCCTTAGAAATGCTGTTGAAGTGGCAGTAGCCCTAGTGGAATGAGGCCTAATCCCAGCTGGAATCTCCTTGCCATGATGGGAATAACAAAATGCAATGCAAAGCCAATCCACCTAGAAATAGTTTGTTTTGACACAGGCTTGCCCTGAGAACTCAAAGCAAAAGAAACAAACAACTGCTGAGACTGCCTAAAATCCTTAGTCCTGCTTAAATAATAACGCAATTGCCTGTGTACATCTAAAGTGTGCAAAATCTTTTCCCCTTTATTTTGAGGTTCTGCAAAAAGTAGGCAAATGAATAGTTTGGTTTAAAGCCACACTAGAAACCACCTTAGGCATAAAAGAAGGATTAAATGATACCCTATCCTTATGAAAATCAAAAGGCTCTACTGCCATAAGGGCCTGCAACTCAGACACCCTTCTTGCAGAAGTAATAGCCAACAGAAAAGCAGTCTTCCATGACAAATATTTCAATTCAGCAGTAGCTGCAGGCTCAAAAGGTTGTAGAGTAAGTTTTTCCAACACAAAATTGAGATCCCAAGCAGGAGTAGGAGCTCTGGGGTCTTATATTCTTTGCCCTCTAAGAAACTGCTTGAACAAAGGATGCGAAAACAAAGGTGGGTCACAATCATAGTGAGCTGAAATTGCTGCAGCATGAATCTTTATGGAAGAGAAGGACAAACCTTTGTCCAATAATTCAGTAAGATATTGAAGAGCCACACTCAAATTAGGCTCTGAAATCTCCAAATTCTTTGCTGTACTCCAAAGTAAAAATCTCTTCCATTTTTCCTAGTACTAGGCCTTCTAGCTTCCATAATCACATTTAAAACTTGTTGAGGAAGTTGAGACCTGCTGTGTTTCAACACAGAATATGCCAGGCTGTTAGATGAAGAGAGTGAAGCTTGACATTGAGCAGATGACCGTCCTGCTGAGATAACAGATGAGGAATCAGAGGTAAAGGCCATGGAGGCTTCTTTACCAGACTCCAGTAGTGGGTACCAGTGTTGCCGAGGCCAATCTGGAGCTATCAAAATCATCCTTGGCCTGTCTTGTCTGACCTTTAATAGTACCTTTGGAAGAAGCGGTAGAGGTGGAAAGGCATACACATGAAGGTTTTTCCAACTGAAAGACAGAGCATCCACTTTCCAAGCTGTGTGATGAAACCCCTTTGTGCAATACTTTGGCAGCTGGTGGTTTAGTGGAGAAGCGAACAGATCTATGTCTGGAGTTCCCCATGACACTGTCAGTTTCTGAAATACATGAAGATCCAGTTTCCACTCGTGGGGATCCATGATTTGTCTGCTTAACACATCTGCTAAGGAGTTCTGTGCTCCTGGCAGAAACCTTGCCTGAAGAGTTAGTTGCAAGCTTAGCGCAGTCTCCCATAAAATCATTGCTTGCCTGCATAGAGGATAAGAATGTGTTCCCTGCTTGTTGATGTACCACATGACAGTTGTGTTGTCTGTTAGAATCAACACCTGCCCTGGAAGAAGTAACTCCTTGAAAGCCATTAATGCAAACTGGACTGCTAACATCTCCTTCATGTTGATATGTAGATGCTGTAGTCTGGCAGGCCACTTGTCTTGTATCCACTTTCCATTTAGATGAGCTCCCCAAGCAATGTCCGAGGCATCTGTCGTTAGAATCTGACTTGCCTCTGGCCGGGTCACAGAGAGTCCCTTGTTTAGGTGACATTCCTGAGCCCACCACAAGAATTCTTTTGAAGGCAAGGTATTATTTGAATGACAGTGTCCAAATCCTGGCAGTGCTGTGTCCATACATTTTGAGATACCATTGTAGCTTCCTCATATGCAGTTTGGCATTGGGAAGCACCAGAATACAAGATGCCATGAACCCTAATGCTTGAAGGACTGTCCTTGCAGTCAGCACGGACTGATGAGATAGTTGATGGAAGTAAAATGACAGACTCTTTTGTTTGTCCGGGGTTAAAAGGCCATCTGGGCTGCTGTATTCAGTCTTACACCCAGAAAGCACATGTCTTGAGAGGGTACTAGACTGGACTTTATTTCGTTCACAGAATACCCTAGGCATCTTAGCACTGCTATAACATATTCCAGATGCTGTAGAAGGTCTTCCTTTTCTTGAGCCAGAATCAGGCAGTCGTCCAAATAAGGATAGATTTGAATTCCTTGAAGCCTGAAGTAAGCTATCACTGAAGCCAGAACCTTTGTGAATACTCTGGGCGCAGTAGATAAGCCAAAGGGCAATGCAGAGAACTGATAATGAGAATTTCCAGCTCGAAACCACAGATACCTCCTGCAACTTAGCCTTATAGGCACATGAAGGTAAGCTTCCTTGAGATCTAAAGTTACCATCCAGTGATCTTTGCCCAGCAGAGGTAAAAGCTGTTGTAACGTCAACATCTTGAACTTGGGAATGTCCAAAACGTGTTGAGGAGAGATAAATCCAAAATTGGTCTCCACGTGTTCCCCTTCTTTGGTACAAGGAACAGGCGAGAATAAAATCCTAGGCCCCTTTCTGATACAGGGACTGGCTGAATAGCCAACTGTAAAACTTGCTTGTGAGCCTCTTTTCTTTGTAGAGGAGGCATGCCTTTGAAAGGGGGCATTGTATGGAAGTAAAATCTGTAACCGTGGTGAATGATATCCAACACCCATCTGTCTTGAGTAATTAAATCCCAATTTTCTTTGAAAAGAGACAGTCTTCCTCCCAAAGGAGCTGCCAAACGTGAATCTGCTGGCAGCTGAAAATCATTGGGTCTGTTTACGAAAGGACTGACCCTGCCCTCACCAGAAGTCTGAGCAGGTGAACTCCCTGTTCTAGGCCTAAATAGACTGAGAATCATAAGCAGGATATGTCCACCTTAGCAGGCCAATTTCTACTAAATGCACCTGCAAAAATCTTTAACAGTTTGCATAGACTTAGCTTTGTCCTCCATTTTCTTTAAAACTGCTTCCACAGGCGAACCAAACAACACATCAGACTGTAAAGGAGCATCCAAAATCCTTGTCTTAACATGCTCAGCTAAATTCTGATCCTTCAACCAGGCATGCCTGCGAAGAACAGAACTGGTAGCAGCCACCCTCGAGGAGGCCTGTACAGCATCAAAACCACATTGCAAAGAATGCTTACCCACTTGTTCAGACACATGAACCAAATCCAGCAACTCTTTACACTCAATACCTTCCGCCAAAGCATCCACCTTAGATTTCAATTGTGAAAGGAGATAATTCTGATATTTTAGCATGTGAAACTGACAATTCAAAGCTCTCATGGCTAGAGTGGAAGAAGTATACACTTTCTTTCCCCACCTATCCAAAGCCCTTGCCTCTTTATCAGTGGGAACAGGATTTTTAACCACAGAAGCCTTTACACCTTTAGGCCCTTGAGAAATAGTTTCTGGGTCTGCCCTAGGACTCTTAAACAAATATTTATGAGCTTGGCACCCTATAATACCTATCAGGCTTAACAGGAGCAGGAGGCAAAGAGTCAGGGTTCAGGGAAGCCTCTGCAAAACATCTTCCACCACATTCAACACAGGAGGAATAGCTAAAGGCCTATGCTGGGGTAAAACAAGAACTCCCTAAGCCTTTTCCTGGAGTCAGAGTAATCCTGGCCTTCCCATTTAAAGTGCTCCCTCATGGAATGCAAAGTCTCTGAAAATGAGAAATCCTCAGGTGGAATCATCCACATCAGAATCAGAATAAGTAGGATACTCCTGCAAATCTTCCACAGAAGACTGAACACTGTTCAAAACTATCAAACTCGGTTCCACCCTAGGCCTCTTATCAGGCGGGGCATAGAACCCCTAATCATAGTAATCAAATCTTCTGCCATTTTAAGCATATGTTTCTTAGGTACAGAACCGAAATGCTAGGAGAAGCCCCACTGAAGCTGAAGTAGGCCTACCTCTCAAAGAAGTTTTGGCAACAGAAGGAGAGGCCTAACTACCTTGGGAAGAGAGGGAAGAACAGTCACCTGAGAAGCCCCTCAGCCTGGCCTACCTCCTGAGAAGGCACATCCTGTAAGAGTATAGTTTCTGCCTGGGACTCCATGGAAACTCCTGGCAAAACCTCCGGCTCCACTGAGACTGCCGGTTCCTCAACCCTAGGCTTCACTGTTTTATCCCATCCGACGGCATTTTATAATTACGCTTCCCAAACACTAACCTGGCACAGTCTAACCTCCTCTTAATAGTGCGTTTGTTAAACCTAGCACAAGAGCAGCAACAAACAACGCCGTGCTCAGGCCCTAAACAAGGTATACACAAGGTATGATAATCCACAAGAAATACAGTTATTCACTTTTTCTGACATCCGGTAAATACTGAGGCAAGAAAAACTAAAATGTAAATATTTCAGAACGCCAACCTGCAAAAACTGCTTCTGCATCGGACCATGCGGCAAAAAGACTGAACTATACCAATAGTCAGGACTGCAGCAATGGAAGACGAAGAACATCTGTACTATGTTCTTCATCTCACATTGCTGCAGTCATAACCTGTGGGTAGAATCCCAAAGCAAAGGGAAAGGGAGGTTGGCAAAATCATAAAGCATTGGGAGCTGCTAACATGCCCTGCAAAACTGCAGTGGCAAACCCAGCCCTAGATTTGGAATAAAGAGGGAGATGATAATGTTTGGAAAAAGTGTGCACTGAACTCCAAGTAGCTGCCTCCAAAATATCTTTAGTAGCTACTCCCCTCAGAAAAGCAGTAGAAGTGGCAGTAGCCCTAGTGGAATGAGGTCTGATTCCAGCCGGAATCTCCTTACCATGATGAGAATAACAAAAAGCAATACAATGACCAATCCACTTAGAAATAGTTTGTTTAGAAACCGGTTTTCCCTGAGTACCCAAAGCAAAAGAAACAAACAACTGTTGAGACTGCCTGAACCCTTTAGTTCTGCTCAAATAATAACGCAACTGTCTGTGAATATCCAAAGAATGCAAAATCTTTTCCCCTTTATTTTGGGGATCAGCATAAAAAGTAGGCAGATGAATAGACTGGTTCAAGGCCACATTTGAGACCACTTTAGGCATGAAGGTAGGGTTAGTACACAAAGAGACCCTGTCCTTATGAAATATTAGGAAGGGTTCAACTGCCATTAGAGCCTGTAATTCAGATACCCTTCTAGCAGACGTAATGGCCAACAAAAAAGCTGTCTTCCAAGACAAAAACTTCAACTCAGCTGTAGCTGCAGGTTCAAAAGGAGGTAAAGTGAGTTTCTCCAACACAAAATTGAGATCCCAGGAAGGAGTAGGAGCTCTACGTGGGGGTCTTATGTTCTTTGCCCCTCTAAGAAATTGCTTGAACAAAGGGTGAGAGAATAAAGGTGGGTCATAGTCATAGTGAGCAGAAATGGCTGCAGCATGAACTTTTACAGAGGAGAAAGACAAACCTTTGTCCAATAGTTCTGTAAGATACTGAAGTGAAACACTCAAATTAGGTACTGAAACATCAAAGCACTTTGCTTTGCTCCAAAGAAAAAATCTCCTCCATTTATCAGCATAAACCTTCCTTGTACTAGGCCATCTGGCCTCCAAAATAACATTCAAAACTTGTTGAGGAAGCTGTGACCCTCCAGGGTCTAGAACAGAATATGCCAGGCTGTCAGATGCAGGGACTGTATGTTGACATTGAGGAAATGATTGCCTGCCTGGGTCAAAAGGTGTGGACTTGATGGCAAAGGCCAAGGAGGCTCCTGTACTAAACTCCTCAGTAGAGGGTACCAGTGCTGACGTGGCCAATCTGGAGCTATAAGAATCATGGAGGGCTTGTCCCGTCTGACCTTCAAGAGCACCTTGGGAAGAAGAGGCAGAGGAGGAAAGGCGTAGACGTGAAGATTGCTCCAACTGAATGATAGAGCATCCACTTTCCAAGCTTTTGGATGAAACATCTTTGTGTAAAACTTTGGCAGCTGGAAATTTAGTGGAGAAGCGAACAGATCTATGTCTGGAGTCCCCCAAAGCACTGTCAACTGTTGAAATACATGAGGATCCAGTTTCCACTTGTGAGGATCCACCATCTGTCTGCTCAAAACATCCGCTAAGGAGTTCTGTGCTCCTGGCAGGAACCTTGCTTGAAGAGTGAGGTGCAAACTGAGAGCCGTCTCCCACAAAATCATAGCTTGCCTGCATAGTGGGTACGAATGGGTTCCCCCTTGCTTGTTGATGTACCACATGACAGTTGTGTTGTCTGTTTGAATCAACACTTGTCCTGGGTGTAGTAGATCCTTGAAGGCCATCAATGCAAATTGGACTGCTAACATCTCCTTCATGTTGATATGCAAATGTTGAAGTCTGGCAGGCCACATGTCTTGAACCCATTTTCCACTGAGGTGTGCTCCCCAAGCCTTGTCCGAGGCATCTGTCGTTAAGATCTGACTCGCCTCTGGTCGGGTCACAGAGAGTCCCTTGTTTAGGTGACATTCCTGAGCCCACCACAAAAATTCTTTTTGAATGCAAGGTATTATCTGAATGACAGTGTCCAAATTGTGGCAGTGTTGTGTCCATACACTCTTGAGATACCATTGTAACTTCCTCATATGCAGTTTGGCATTGGGAAGCACCAGAATACAAGATGCCATGAACCCCAAGGCTTGAAGGACTGTCCTTGCAGTCAGCCTGGACAGGTGAGACAATTGTTGGAAGTAAAGGGAAAGATTTCTTTGCTTGTCCGGGGTCAAAAATGCCATCTGAGAGGCTGTATTCAGTCTCACACCCAGAAAGCACATGTCCTGAGAGGGTACTAGACTGGACTTTATTTCGTTCAAAGAATACCCTTGGCACCTTAACACTGCCATAACATACTGAAGATGGTGAAGTAGCTTGTCTTTGTCTTGAGCAAGAATCAGGCAATCGTCCAAATAAGGATAAATTTGTATTCCTCTTAACCGGAAGAAGGCTATCACCGGAGCCAGAACCTTTGTGAATACCCTGGGCGCAGTAGATAAGCCAAAGGGCAATGCAGAGAACTGATAATGTAAAGTCCCAGCCCGAAAACGCAGGAATCTCCTGCAGCTTGGCCTGATAGGAATATGAAGATAAGCCTCCTTGAGATCCAGAGTTACCATCCAGTGATCCCTGCCTTGCATAGGTAGAAGTTGTTGCAAAGTCAACATTTTGAATTTTGGAATGTCCAGGTATGTGTTGAGAATAGGCAAATCCAGAATTGGCCTCCAAGTGTCTCCCTTCTTTGGTACAAGAAACAGGCGAGAATAAAATCCTAGGCCCACCTCT
This sequence comes from Protopterus annectens, assembly GCF_019279795.1. Lineage (NCBI taxonomy): Eukaryota > Metazoa > Chordata > Ceratodontiformes > Protopteridae > Protopterus > Protopterus annectens. The sequence goes on from NC_056745.1 coordinate 523,313,752, forward strand.
AATGGAGGAACCTGCTGGATAGCTCCCATTTGAAGAAGTAAAGAAATCTGTTTGTGAGCCTCTGCCTTTTGCTGAGGAGGAACGTCCGGCATGCCTTTGAAAGGGGGCAATGTGTGGAAATAAAACTTGTAGCCTCGGTTTATAATGTCCAACACCCATTTGTCCTGGGTGACTAAAAGCCAATTTTGCCTGAAAAGTGCCAACTTTCCCCCTAGAGGAGCTGCCAGACAAGAAGGATCGGGCAGCTGAAAATGCAGGTCATTGGGTCTGTTTACGAAAGGACTGGCCCCTGCCCTCACCAGCAGACTGCGCAGGGGAACTCCACGTCCTAGGCCTAAAAGATCCCTGTGCATGAGCTCTGCCCCTACCACGCCTAGATCTGCCCCTAGACTGTAAATCAGAAGAAGGGTAAGCCCATCCCTTAGTAGGCCAATTCCTGCTAAACTTAGGGGGCTGCACTTGCAAGAAATCTTTAACAGTCTGCATAGACTTAGCTTTGTCCTCCATTTTCTTCAAGACTGACTCCACAGGAGAACCAAACAAAACTTCAGACTGAAGGGGAGCATCCAAAATTCGAGCTTTAACATGCTCTGACAAGTTCTGATCCTTAAGCCAGGCGTGCCTACGAATAACAGATCCAGTGGCAGCCACCCTAGAAGAGGCCTGCAAAGCATCAAAACCACACTGCAAAGAATGCTTACCCACCTGATCAGAGGCATGAACCAAATCCTGTAATTCTTTACACTCTATGCCCTCTGCTAAAGCATCCACCTTAGATTTCAATTGACTAAGAAGAAAATTCTGGTATTTCAGCATATGAAGCTGGCAATTTAAAGCCCTCATTGCAAGAGTGGAAGAGGTATACACTTTTTTACCCCACCTATCCAGAGCTCTAGAGTCCTTATCCATAGGAACTGGATTCTTTACCACAGAAGCCCTGACACCCTTATGTCCCTGGCTAATAGTTTCAGGGTCCGCCCTAGGGCTCTTATACAAATACTTATGAGCCTCTGGCACCCTGTAATACCTGTCTGGCTTAACCGGGGCAAGAGGTAAAGAGTCTGGATTAAGTGAAGCCTCAGAGAAAACATCCTGCACAACATCTAAAACCGGAGGTATAGCCAAGGGCCTATGTTGTGGTAAAAACAAGAATTCCCTAAGCCTCTTTCGGAATCTGAGAAATCCTGACCTTCCCATTTAAAATGCTCCCTCATAGAATGCAGGGTTTCTGAAAAGAAAAATCCTCTGGAGGGAAGCAGAGGGACTAGAATCTTCTGCATCAGAATCAGAATAAGGGGGAAAATCCTGAATGTCTTCAGCCGAAGACTCTGAATAATCTGAAGACTGTTCCAATCCTTCCACTTCTGGCTCCACCCTAGGCCTCTTATCTGGAGGGGGCATAGAACCTCTAATCAAGGTAATTAAATCTTCTGCCATTTTAAGCATGTGTTTTTTAGGCACAGAACCTGCAGAACTAGGACTGACGCCAGAGGAAGACAAACCAGGCCTGGCCTTTGAAGGTACCTTCGAGACAGAGGGAGAAGGCCTAACCACCTTATGCAAAGAAGGGAGTACAGCAACCTGAGAGGCCTCCACAGCCTGACCTGACTCCTGAGAGGCCACATCTTGCAAAACTAAAGGTTCCCCCTGAGACTCAACTGAAACCTCGGCCAGATCCACAGACTCCACCGTGGTCTCTAAAGAACCGGCGTCCGGAACGGACGACTCATCCTGCCTAGATTTCTCCTTACGCTTCTTCGCGGTAGCGGGCGTCGGAGGATCCGACGGCATATTATAATTACACCGCCATCAAGACAAGCCTAGCACAATCTAGCCTACGCTAATAGTGCGTTTATTAAACTTAGCACAAAAGCGACACCCGACTACGTCGTGCTCAGGCCCCAAACAAGGAATACAAAGAGAGTGGTAATCCCTATGAGGTATCTGTTTCCCACAAGAAATACAATTATTCACTTTTTCTGACATCCGGATTTAACTGAGGCAAGAAAAGACAAAAATATTCCCCAACGCGGTACTTAGCCCAACTTGGTCTTCGGTCTGAAACTCAGAATACGAAAATTTCAGGACGCCGAACGGCACTTGCAAACGCTGCTTCTGCTTCGGACCATGCAGCAAGAAAGACTGAGGATATGACGTCGGTCATGCGCTTTAGTACCACGGCGTACTGACGTCAGATCTAAGCGCCCATGACCGACGCCAGCCTAACACTTTGGTATTCGGGCCGACCGAGGACAGCGGACTACCCACAGGTTATGACTGCAGCAATGTGAGATGAAGAACATCTCCTGTTGCAGGCAGGGAATGAGGGTAATTAATGTTTCCAGGCTGTGGCAATGTTGAGTCCAAACACTTTTTAGGTACCATTGTAGTTTCCTCATATGCAGTCTTGCATATGGAATTAGTAGAATGAAGGAAGCCATGAAGCCCAAAGCCTGCAGAATTTTTCTTGCAGATAAAGTACAGTTTTGTACCTACCATAAATGTAGATGTTCGAGTGTTCACACTGCTGCAGTCATTACACTTGGGTTATCCTGCCGTCAGGCAGTCCCGCAGTCGGCCAGAGTTCCAAAGTCTTGGTCCGGCGTTGGTTGCTGCCGCTTCTTCCCTGACGTCAGTGCGCCAGGGGTATATAAGATGCATCTGATGCCATTTTCTTCAGTTATTCTTTCCCCCGATGTCAGGTGCACCCAAGCAGGCAGGCAATACATATTGCTAATGAAAAATATACATATAAAATAAAAACAATACCTTCAGTTACAAGCAAATACACCACAAAGGTTGCATAGGATGGAAAGGTATAGATAAGTCCAGCTAGATCAGAGGGGATGGAGGGAGGGTAACCTGGACTGCAGCAGTGTGAACACTCGAACATCTACATTTATGGTAGGTACAAAACTGTACTATGTTCGTCGTGTTACACTGCTGCAGTCATTACACTTTTTATTTTATTTATTTATTTTACATTTGTTGACCGGGATAGTCCGACTGGATACATGTCCACTTTCAGCGGAGGCCCGGGGAGAAAAGCTCCAACAGAGTCTCAATGACAGATAGTTACATAATAGAGTTTAAGATGAACAAGAAAATGAAAAAAAAGAAAAAAAAAAGCAGTTTACATACTATCATAAACTACCATGCTGTAGCAAACACAGAATACTACAGTTCATTATACAGTACTTTAAAAACATGCTAGCAAAGTCATTAGGACAAATTATAGCTTAGAATTTGGCTAAGATACAATGTTCTTTTTGAGGTTAGATATCCCCTCTCTAGGTTGTTCTTTTTAGGATTGGATTATACTAAGAACTAGTATGGGCTTGGTTTAACGTCAAGGAGCTAGTCTGGGTTTGTGCAAGGACAAAGCCAATGTGACTTATAATGGAGTTTTATACTCTTTTTGAATTGAACTAGTGAAGTTATAAGCATGAGGTTGTTGGGAAGGGAGTTCCATATTTTTCCAATGGTATTGGCAAACAGAGTGTCACCACCTAGGTTGTAAGATTTAATTGTTTGGACAAGGAGTCTATTTGCTGAATGAAAGCAACTTAGATTGGTGTAAGGAATTATATTTTTCAGAGCAGGGGTGTTCTCAGGTTGTTTACGGATTTTAAATGCTTCTATGAGTTGGTACAGCTGGAGAAGATTTGGAAGTTCTATCCATCCAAGTTTTTTCAGGTTAATGCAATGGTGTGTTCTGTAGGGCAAGCCAGTTACAAATCTGGCAATATGATTATAACAAGATGAGAGTTTGTTTAGGTCAGATTTGTTAAGGTTAGTAAGCACAGGAGAGGCATATAGTAGGGTAGAGAGAAGGTGTGAGTGGGCAGTGGCCGCTCTGGCAGTTGGGGTTTGGAAGGTTTTTATCCTGTATAAGGACCCAAGTTTATTGTTTACTGATTTAATGGTTTGGTTGATATGCATATCAAATCTAAGTTTATTGTCAATGCTTACTCTTAGTAGCTTTGTGTAGGAGTCTGGGGAGATGATGGTCCCATTGTTGGATTGTATAGTGAAATGTGTGGTAGGTGGTTTATTCGTTGGGTAGAAGAGAAGTAGTTTGGTTTTATTTGGGTTTAAGATCAGGTGATGGTCAGCGAGCCAGTTTTCGACTGTAGTAAAACTGCGCTGGGTTGTAGATAGTAGGTTTTCTAGAGAGGCACTGGAACATATTAGAGTTGAGTCATCTGCATACTGAATACAGGTGGCTTCAGGGATAACTGTATGGAGGTCATTTATAAAGACTGAAAAGAGAAGAGGTCCTAATATGGAGCCTTGAGGAACTCCTATGGTATTTGGTAACAGGCAAGAGAGCTTATTCTGCCACAGTAATGCTTGTTGTCTGCCAGTGAGGTAGGCTTGAAACCAGTCAAGAGCTGCATTTTCTAGATGCAGGGTTTTCAGAGTGTGGAGAAGTAGCTGGTGGTTTACCATGTCAAAGGCTTTCGACAGGTCCAGAAAGAGAGCTGAGGATATTTTTTTGTTATTCCGGTTATGGTTCATTTTTTCGGTAAAAGAGAGGAGGGCAGTGGTCATACTGTGATGGGGTCTAAATCCATGTTGAGAGTCAGTTAGTAGTTTGTTTGGGGTGAGATAGGACATTAGTTGGTTGTGCACACACTTTTCCATAATTTTGGCAAGTGGTGATAGTGTGGCTATTGGTCTGTAGTTTGATAATTCTGTGGAAGAGCCGACTTTATGGAGTGGTATAACGTAGGATATTTTCCATATTGAGGGGACTGTGGCCTCTGTTATGGTTCTGTTAATTAGGATTGAGACAGGATAGGCTATGACATCTGCAGCTATTTGCAGATATTCGGCTGGGAGAAGATCAGCAGAAAGGGTGGTTGGCTTTAGCTTTTTCAATAGGGATCTGATAAAGGATGTGGACACAGGTTGGAGGTTAAAAGAGAGTAGCGAGTTTGATGTAGCATTTTTTGATGTGGAGGAGGTAGGAGATAGTTGGTTAGCTAAGGACTGAATGGTCTTGGTGAAGAAAGTATTAAAGGTATTTGCTACTTCTTCTTGGCCCTTATCGCATAATGTTCCTGGGGTAGGACTGGAGGATTTGCCTGGTTGGAGAAGTTTATTTAATCCTGCCCAGAACTTTTCAGGGTTATTTTGGTGTTTATGTTGCAGATGGTAAAAGTAGTTTTTCTTGTCAAGTGTGATGGCTTTTTTAGTCTCGTTTCTTAGTTGTTGGAATTTAATGCGATCTAGGGGTAACTTAGTAGTACGCCATTTGTCCCATGCTTTATCTCTAATTGTTATTTTAGATTTGGACTCTGTTAGCCAGGTGGCTAGTTGTGTTTTAATTCTGAGTGATCGTTTTGGAGCATGAGAGTCAAGTATGGTAAGGAATGTGTTATTAAAGAATGACACTGCCTCATCTAGGGGAAGGTACTTTAGCTTTGACCAGTTGCAGGATTTCAGTTCCATGTGAAATTTTGTTGGCTCAAAGTTTTTCTTGGTTCTGACGGACCTATAGATAGGCAAACTAGCGCTTATGGTTTTGTCTTTCATAATGTATGTGATCAGGTGATCACTAAGATCATTGGGGAGAGTCCCAGAGATATACTTATGGGGGTGACTGTTGGTGAGTATCCAATCAAGAATACTCTTTTTGGTTAGAATTTCCTAGTCTGGTGGTGGAGGATATGATCTGTGAGAATCCATTGAGGTTTATAAAGATGGGGTTGGATTGTGCAGAACATTGGTTCCAGTCAATACTAACATCGCCCAGAACAATAGTTTGTTGAGGGTAGTTGTTAGCTATCCAATTTAGAATGATCTCCATTGTTTCCGAATTATTCTCAGGGGGGATATAGATCGCAATTAGATTTATGCTTTTTTGATTGTTTAGTTGTAGTTTTAGAGCTAGTATTTCAGCATTGGAGACCTGGGGTGGTTGCTTGGGATTAAATATGATGTTAAGTGTGCTTTTGTATAAGACAGCTATCCCACCTCCTTATTTCTTTATGTGATCAACCCTGAGTATATTGAACCCGGGTGGCAGGGTCTCATTATCTTTGGTTGATGGCTTAAGCCAGGTTTCTGATAGACACATTATGTCAGGGAGGTAGGTTGCTAACACAGCATGCAGGTTATGTACCTTGTTGCTTAGGCTTCTTATGTTTAAATGGCAAATTAGAAGGGCGTTAGCCAATCTGTGGGAGAGTGGAGGGCTGGTAGAGTCTGGAGTTGAGGATGGGCCTGGATTAGGATGGATGTCTCCATCTTTGGTTATGTTTTTTCTTAGGTAAGCTAGTAGTCTCAGGACTTTAATTAGTAGTTTTAGACCATATTTGGATTTTGAGGTTGTTTGGTACAATTTATTAAGATACAGGTTGTTGGAATTTGTAGTTTTTGGGGTTGTATAGTAGGGGGAGATTTCAGCAATAAGCGGAGGTGAGGGGGTACTGGTTTGATATTTTGGATAGTGGAAACCTGAAAATGGCAGATGTTCATAGCTAGTTAGGAAGTATGGTATAATTATGAGTGGCAGGATGAGGGGGAGGATTTTACAGGTTGGCTTTGACATGGTGCGTGGAATGGTATTCTTTGTCTAAGGATGAGGGTAAATACTTTGGAGGAGTGGTAGTGATTAATCTTTAAAGTGGTGGGAGGGGGAGGGAGATGATAGTGAGGAAGCTATGTAGGTTGGAAAGGAAGTGGGGGTGTGGCTCAGTAGCTATAAATGTGGAAGTAGTAGGGGCGGATGGGATAAGGGGGCTGGGTGGGGTGCGTAGCGAGGGCGAAGTGGAGCGGGGCTAAACCTGCCTCGGACTTTCAAGGGCCAGTGAATAGAGTGAGTTAATTGAATGAAGTGTGTGCATAGAGGAACCTGTTTTCCTCAGTTTGGTTCATTAAGCACCAGACTATACCCTATCTCTATTGTCCGTGCAGGCTACAATTTCTGCTGGTATTATCCAGGGGAGTAGATTTATTTGGCTATGACTATGGGGTTTACTGCTGTGTTAGTGAACCCAGTATTTTTGGCTTTAGCTGAGATAAATATAGGTTTATTTATACTTAGTTACAGGAATTATTAACCTTGGTCGAGCTTTATGGTTGTAGTGGGACTACGGAGTTGACCTTGTCCGTGCGTTCGCACCAAGTAAGGCGACCTTCCCTTAAAGCAGGATTTATATTTTGTAGTCAAACAGAAAGTACTGGAAAGTACCTGAGTGGAGATACAATACAGTAACACAGTTTTATTTAATAGGGCTATTATCACATTGATACAGTTTAAATTTATCATGCAGTTAAATAGATAACAGGTTACAACTTTATCGACAGAGCGTGTTTAATAGTTTGCTCAATAGCAGCTAGGACATGTTAACTGTGTCATATTTAATCAAGAATACTGCTATGCAATTTTAACTGTGTCACATCTAGTCAAGAATACTGCTATGCAATTTTAAGCAAGTCGGCAGAAAAGTTTGTCATTCACATTAAACCTAAGGTCAACAACATCTAACACAGACATCTAGTCAAGTAATAACCCGAAGATAGGGATAATCTCAGAAACTTAATTACACAAACGACAACTGAGCGTTCTTAAATTTAGCGTTTTAGCTAGATTTGACTGTTCAAACATGCCCTTATAACAGTTGAGCCAGTTTTAAGACATACAGACTCTAGCGACGTCAATAAGATATTCACAGGAAAATTTGCTCAGTTGCTATTGAGATTCTAAGCTAAAGTAAACAAGTGAGTTTTCTTTTCCCAGGGACCTTTACACTTTACATGGGTATCAGCATTAGCGTTCTTATAACACGCTGCCGCCCGGAGAAAACCACATACAGTTGACAAGTTTACTGCTTTTCCAATGAATGAAATCAAATGCTCTAGCAGATAACCACTAATATAATCTCCTCTAGCAGTCGCTAAGAGATATTTACAGAAATAGACATGTAAACCAACAACAATTGCATACCCTGTTTTTCAGCGGCTGACTAGGTTCAGGAACACAGCAGCATTTGAAAAAATGGCGGAATCTACAGGGGGATAAGTAAGCTCGCTTCTCGCTTATGTCAGAGGAAACCTGCCTCGGACTTTCAAGGGCCAGTGAATAGAGTGAGTTAATTGAATGAAATGTGTGCATAGAGGAACCTGTTTTCCTCAGTTTGGTTCATTAAGCACCAGACTATACCCTGTCTCTATTGTCTGTGCAGGCTACAATTTCTGCTGGTATTATCCAGGGGAGTAGATTTATTTGGCTATGACTATGGGGTTTACTGCTGTGTTAGTGAACCCAGTATTTTGGCTTTAGATGAGATAAATATAGGTTTATTTATGCTTAGTTACAGGAATTATTAACCTTGGTCGAGCTTTATGGTTGTAGTGGGACTATGGAGTTGACCTTGTCCGTGCGTTCGCACCAAGTAAGGCGACCTTCCCTTAAAGCAGGATTTATATTTTGTAGCCAAGCAGGAAGTACTGGATGTCGAGCTTTATGGTTGTAGTGGGACTATGGAGTTGACCTTGTCCGTGCGTTCGCACCAAGTAAGGCGACATTGCCTTAAAGCAGGATTTATATCTTGTAGCTGAGCAGGAAGTACTGGACAGTACCCTGTTTTTCAGCGGCTGACTCGGTTCAGGAACACAGCAGCGTTTGAAAAAAAAAAAAAAATTTTGGGTAGAATCCCAAAGCTTAGGTTGGGTGGCTGGTCTATAAAGAGTTAGGATTGGCTATGAGGTCCTGCAGAACTGCAGTGGCAAATCCTGCCCTGGATTTAGGGTAAAGAAGTAGGTGGTAATGCTTAGTAAAGGTGTGCACTGAACTCCAAGTTGCAGCCTCCAAAATTTCCTTGGTAGGTACTTCTATGAAAAAGGCTGTTGAAGTGGCTGTTGCCCTGGTGGAATGTGGCCTAATGTTATTTGGGACTGATTTTTCATGCTGTGTGTAGCAGTAACGAATACAGTGTCCTATCCATTTGGATATAGTCTGCTTTGAGATAACCTTGCCCTGTGATCCTGCAGCATATGCTATAAACAGTTGCTCAGTTTTCCTGAAAGCTTTTCTTTTGTCCAAGTAGAAGTGTAACTGCCTGTGTATGTCCAAAGAATGCAGAAGTTTATCCCCTTTATTCTGGGAGTTTGGATAGAAAGTTGGCAAATGGATGGTTTGGTTAAGAGCCACACTAGACACCACCTTTGGCATAAAGGTAGGGTTTTTGTCCTTAAAGAAACCCTGTCCTGATGAAAAATTATAAAAAGTTCCACTGCCATTAATGCCTGTAGCTCTGAGACTCTTCGTGCTGAAGTTACTACCAGGAGCAGTGCTGTTTTCCATGATAAAAATTTTAGACAGACTGTATTGGCTGGCTCAAAAGGTGGCAGGGTCAGTTTTTCCAAAATGAAATTGAGGTCCCAAGTTGGTGTTGGTGCTCTCCGGGGCAGTCTTATGTTTTTAGCCCCTCTGAGGTACTGCTTTAGCAAGGGATGAGAGAATAAAAGAGGATCCGTGTTGTAATGTGCTGAAATGGCAGAGGCGTGGATCTTAACTGATGAGAAGGATAGGCCTCTGTCCAACATCTCAGTTAAGTATTGTAAAATCTGAGGGATGTTTGGAACCAGAGGGTCAAGGCTTTGAGCCTGGTTCCAGGCGCAGAAAATCTTCCATTTTTCTGAGTAAGCTTTCCTGGTGCTGGGCCTCCTGGCCTCCAAAATGACATCCATAACAGCTTTAGGGAGAGGTGTTGCCTGTTTGACTACTGAATCTGCCATGCAGCAAGGTTTAGGGTTTTGAGCTGACCATGCAGGATCTGATTGTTTTGTTGAGTCAGAAGGTGTGGAATTTGTGGCAAAATCCATGGTGGGCCTTGAGCTAAGGTCCTTAAGATAGGCTACCAGTGCTGGCGTGGCCAGTCTGGAGCAATCAGGATAATTTGTGTTTTTTCTTGTCTGGCTTTTAGGAGTACCTTTGAAAGGAGAGGCAGTGGCGGAAAGGCATACACTTTTAGGTTTTTCCAGCTGAACAGAAGAGCATCCACTTTCCATGCTTGTTTGTGATAAGTCCTTGTGCAGAATTTTTGTAGTTGGCAATTCAGTGGGGAGGCAAAAATATCTATGTCTGGGCATCCCCATTTTTTGTTACCATGCTGAAGATTTGTGGATTCAATTTCTATTCGTGAGGGTTCATGATATTTCTGCTTAGATCATCTGCCAGAGTAATTTTCTTTCCTGGCAGAAATTGTGCTTGCAGGTGTACTTGATACGTTAGAGCTGTGTTCCACAAGGACATGGCTTGCCTGCATAGGGGATAAGAATGAGTGCCCCCTTGCTTGTTTATGTACCACATTACTGTGGTGTTGTCTGTCTTTAATAATAATTGTCCTGGATGCAGAAGGTCCTTGAAAGCTGTTAGGGCATTTTGAACAGCCAACATCTCTTTTTGATTGATGTGAAGATGCATCTGGTCTGTGATCCACTTGCCCTGAATGCATTTTCCTGCCATGTGTGCTCCCCAGGCGTAATCCGAGGCATCTGTTGTTAGAGTATATCTGGCTGTGGGTAGGGTAAAAGGCTGACCCTTGTTTAGGTGACATGCCTGTGCCCACCATCGAAACTCCTGTTGTAGGCAGGGTATCATTGGTATTACTGCTTCTAAACTGTGAGAGTGTCGAGTCCAAACACTTTTTAGGTACCATTGTAATTTCCTCATATGCAGTCTGGCATACGGTATTAGTAGTATGCAGGATGCCATGAATCCCAGGGCCTGCAGAATATTTCTTGCAGAGAGATGGGACTTTTTTGCCAGTAATTGAAAATATTGAGTTAGTTGAACTTGTTTGTCTGGCGTGAGGTAAGCCATCTGGGCTGTTGTATTTAAGCTGGCACCAGGAATATAATTTGTTGTGAGGGCACTAGTTTTGACTTCTTTTCGTTTACTGTGTACCCTAGAGAAATTAGCAACCTTTTTACAAATGCCAGATGCTGTAGAAGAATGTCCTTTGTCTCTGCTTGAATGAGGCAGTCGCCCAGGTATGGATATATATTTGGATTCCTTTTTGTCTGCAAAATGCAATTACTGGTGCCAGACACTTTGTGAAGACCCTGGGCGCAGTAGATAAGCCAAAGTGCAGTGCAGAGAATTGGTAGTGCATTGTACCAGCTTTGAATCTGAGGTATCTTTGGTAATTTTGTCTGATAGGGACATGCAGGTATGCCTCTGAGGTCCAGAGTAACAAGCCAAGCCTTCTTGCCCAGTATGGGTAGAAGCTGCTGTAATGTCAACATTTTGAATTTCGGAATATCCAGCTAAGTATTTGGAATTGAAAGGTCTAGTATGGGCATCCAGGCCTTGTCCTTTCTGGGGACTAGGAAGAGTCTTGAGTAAAATCCTTGTCCTTGTTCCTGTTGTGGTAGTTTTTGAATAGCTCTCATGTCCATGAGGGCTGAAATTTGTTTTTGTGCCTCTGCACATTGATTTTGTGGCAGGTCTGGCATTCCTTTTAGCCTTGGTAAATTATGAAAATGAAACCTGTAACCTTGAGACACAATATTCAGAACCCATTTGTCTTGGGTGATTGTTTGCCAGTTTTGAGAAAAAAGTGCTAGTTTTCCCCCTAAGGGGGCTTCCAAAAGGGAAGTGCTTGGCGTACGAAGGGGAAAGTCATTGTGACTGTTTCCTGTAAGGTTGAGACTTGTCCTCACCTCCTTTTGGGGTTGAGGTGCCCCACTGTCGTCTGTTTGAGCCTTGGGGTTGAGATCTGCCTCTTGGGCGTCTGTATCTGCCTCTCTGTGGCCTATCTGACACTGGAAAGGACCAATTCTATGTTGGCCAATTTCTGCTAAATCTAGGTGGCTGTACCTGTAAGAAATCCTTGACTGTTTGCATAGATTCAGCTTTATCCTCCATTTTCTTTAACACCTCTTCTGCCTTAACACCAAACAAGGTATCATGCTGTAAAGGAGCATCCAATAATTTTGCCTTAACATGATCAGGTAAACTCTGTTCTTTTAACCAAGCATGTCTTCGAATCACAGAACCTGTAACTGCAGCTCTACAAGAGGCCTCAAGAATCAAAACCACATTGCAGAGTATGTTTTCCCACCTGTTCAACTGCATGCAATAAATCCTGCATTTCTTTACAATCGGGAGCTTCTGAGCTTGCAAACATTTTCTGTTTTAATTGAGCCATTAAATATTGTTGGTACTTAAGCATGTGAAACTGGCAATTTAAAGCTCTTACTGCTAAAGTTGCAGAAGTGTATACTTTCTTCCTTCATCTATTCAAAGCTCTGGAATCTCTGCCAGAGGGTACTGCATTTTTTGCAATGGAAGCCTTAACCACTTTTGGACCCTGGGGAATAGTTTCTGGATCAGCAGAAGGGTTTTTATAAAGAAACTTGTGAGAGTCAGGGACTCTGTAATACCCATCTGGTTTGGGTGGTGCAATGGGCAAATAATCAGGAGATGAGCTGGATTCAGAGAACACATCATCCACAATATCTAGCACAGGCAGAATAGCCAGGGGCCTGTGCTGAGGCAATAAAAGGAAATCCCTGAGCCTTTTCTTGGATTCTGAGTAATCCTGACTTTCCCAATGGAAATGCTCCCTCATGGTATGTAAAGTTTCCCCATAAGAATAATCCTCAGGAGGAGAGGCTGAAGGAATAGATTCTTCAGCATCAGAGTCCTCATAGGGGGGTAGAGAGTATCCCTGGTCTGAAGAGGAATCAGGGGAAATGGAAACCTGATCAGAGGAATCATAGTCTGTATCCTGCCTAGCCCTTTTCTCAGGAGGGGGATGGGAACCCCTGATTAGAGTAATGAGGTCTTCGGCCATTTTAAGCATCTGTTTCTTAGGCATGGAGGACTGTCCAGGAGAATGCTGTACTTGTTTCTTTGTCTTTAATGGTACTTTTGTCTTGGCTGTTGTTTTAATGGTAAGTTGTGAAGGTCTGAAAACACCCTCAGAAGCCTATGCCTGCTCAGCGGCTCCAGACTCATCTGAGGGATTAGTTTCCATAGGTCCAATACCTTGAGTTTCCGGAGGCCTAGTTGGTTCCACGTGGGAGTCGGAGGCGGCCTGTGGCTCTGAGGTAGCAGGTGTCAGGGGCTGCAAAAGTGCCTCACTGAGAACCGGCGAACGGCCTAGAAGTTGTTTCATCGTTGGTTTTAGACCTCGGATGCCTGTCTTTATCCTTGTCCTTGTGTTTTTTCGGTATTGCGGTCGTCGGTTGATCCGACAGCATAGTATAATTGAACCTTTGGCCAAAGAAGTGCAAAGCAAAATCAAAACGTCTTTTTATAGTGCGTTTGTTAAATCTAGCACAAAACCGACAACTAGTGATGTCGTGATCAGGGCCTAGGCATGGAATACAGTAAGAGTGGAAGTCCTTATGAGGTATTTGCTTCCCACAAGAAATACAATTATTAACTTTTTCTGACATCGGTCTGAGGCAAGAAAAAAGTTTCCCCAATGGGGTACTTAGCTTTATTGATGACTTTGGATCTGAAATTTGACTTTGAAAATCTCAGGAGTCGGCCAACCAGCACTTGCGAACTGCTTCTGCTTCGGGCACCGCGCGGCAAGAAAGACTGAAGAAAATGGCGTCAGATGCATCTTATATACCCCTGGCACACTGACGTCAGGGAAGAAGCGATAGCAACCGACGCCGGACCAAGACGTTGGAACTCTGGCCGACTGCGGGACCGCCTGACAGCAGGATTACCCAAGTGTAATGACTGCAGCAGTGTAACACGATGAACATCTAGGTCTTTGTTGCCAACATTTCGAAGTAAGAAGTCAGTTGCCATTGTTTGTCTGGCATGAGATAAGCCATCTGGGCAGTTGTATTTAAGCTTGCACCCAGGAATATTATCTCTTGAGAGGGAACTAGTTTTGATTTATTTTCGTTTATCGTGTACCCTAGGCAAATTAGTAATCTTTTTACAAACGCCAGATGCTTCAGTAGAATGTCTTTGTTCTCTGCTTGAATAAGGCAGTCATCCAAGTAAGGGTATATTTGAATTCCTCTTTGTCTGCAGAAAGCAATTACTGGTGCCAGGCATTTTGTGAAGACCCTGGGCGCAGTAGATAAGCCAAAGGGCAGTGCAGGGAATTGGTAGTGCACTGATCCAGCTATGAATCTGAGGTATCGTCTGCAATTTTGTCTGATTGGGACATGCAGGTATGCCACTTTTAGGTTCAAAGTTACAAGCCAAGCCTTCTTGCCCAGCATGGGCAGAAGCTGCTGCAGAGTCAACATTTTGAATTTTGGAACATCCAGAAAAGTGTTTAGAATAAGACACGTCCAGTATTGGTCTCCAGGCTTTGTCCTTTCTGGGTACCAGGAAAAGTCTCGCGTAAAATCCTTGTCCCTGCTCTTGCTGTGGTACTCACTGAATGGCCCTCATGTCCATGAGGGATGTAACTTGTTTTTGTGCCTCTGTCCATTGATTTTGTGGCAGGTCTGGTATACCTTTTGCCTCTGGCAGGGTGTGAAAGTGGAACCTGTAGCCCTGGGACACTATATTCAAGACTTATTTGTCCTGGGTGATTACATGCCAATTTTGTGAAAAAAGTGCTAGTTTTCCCCCTAAGGGTGCTGCCAAAAGATAAGTGCTTGGTATTGGCAGAGGAAAGTCATTGGGACTGTTTTCTATATGGCTGTGATTTGTCTTCTCCGCTTTTGGAGGTAGAAGCACCCCATTGTTTAGGCCTGTATGAGCCTTGGGGCTGGGATCTGCCTCTAGGGCATCTGTATCTGCCTCTTTGCGGCTTGTCTGACACTGGAAAGGACAAATTCTTTGAAGGCCAGTTCCTGCTAAATCTGGGTGGTTGTACCTGTAAGAAATCCTTAACTGTCTGCATAGATTTCGCTTTATCCTCCATTTTCTTCAACACCTCTTCTGCCTTAACACCAAACAAAATATCATGCTGTAAAGGGGCATCCAATAATTTTGTTTTAACATGATCAGGCAGATTTTGTTCCTGTCTTCTAATGATAGTAACCGTAACAGTGGCCCTGCAAGAGGCCTCCAGTGAATCAAAACCACATTGCAAAGTATGCTTTCCCACTTGTTCAGCTGCATGCAATACATCCTGCATTTCCTTGTTATCTGCACATTTAGAATTTGTCAACATTTTCTGTTTTAGCAGTGACATTAAATATTGCTGATATTTAAGCATATGAAACTGACAATTTAAAGCTCTTACAGCCAAGGTAGCAGAAGTGTAAATTTTTTCCCCCATCTGTCAAGTTCCCTAGAATCCCTATCAGAGGGGACAGTTTTTCGCAGTGGAAGCCTTGACCCCTTTGGGACCCTGAGATATAGTTTCTTGGTCAGCAGCAGGGTTTTTATACAGAAATTTGTGGGAATCTGGAACCCTGTAGTATTTGTCTGGCTTAACCGGTGCAGGGGGTAAAGAGTCAGGAGACAGGCTGGACTCTGAAAATACATCATCTACTATGTCTAGAACAGGTGGAATAGCAAGAGGTCTGTGCTGAGGTTGTAAAAGAAAGTCTCTGAGCCATTTCTTAGATTCTGAGTAATCTTGGCTCTCCCAGTGAAAGTGTTTCCTCATGGTGTGAAGGGTTTCCCCAAAAGAATAATCCTCAAGAGGAGAGGCTGAAGGAATAGACTCTTCAGCATCAGAATCCTCATAGGGAGGAAGGGAGTATCCCTGTTCAGAAGAGGAATCTGAGGAAATGGAAACCTGATCTGAAGATTCATATTCTGTCTCTTGCTGTACTTGTTTTTTTGTCTTTAGAACTGCTTTAGTCTTTGCCTTTGAAGCTGAGGTTGGCATAACATATAACTGTGTAGGTCTGAAAACACCCTCAGAAGCAGATGCCTGCTCAGCGGCTCCGAACCCATCTGAGGGAACAGTTTCCGAGTGTCCAATACCTTGAGTTTCCAGCGGCCTAGTCAGCTCCACGTGGGAGTCAGAAGCTGCCTGTGGCTCTGAGGTAGTGGGCGTCAGGGGTTGCAAAAGCGCCTCACTGAGAACCAGCGATAGGCCTAGCGGAAGCCTCGTCATTGGTTTTGGACCTCGGGTGCCTGTTCTTTTCTTTGTGCTTTTTATAAACTCCGGTAGTCGGGTGCTCTGACGGCATTATATAGTTAAATCTTCTGCCAAAATAATGAAATGCAAAATCGTACCTACGTTTAATAGTGTGTTGGTTAAATCTAGCACAAAACCGACAACTAGCAACATTGTGGTCAGGGCCTAGGCAAGGAATACAGTAAGAATGAAAATCCTTATTAGGTATTTGCTTCCCACAAGAAATACAATTATTAACTTTTTCTGACATCGGTCTGGAGCAAGAAAAAAAGTTTCCCCAACGGGGTACTTAGCTTTAATGAAGACTTTAGATCTGAAATTCGAATTTGAAAATCTCGGGAGTCGGCCGACCGGCACTTGCGAACTGCTTTTGCTTCGGGCACCGCGCGGCAAGAAAGACTTAAGAAAATGGCATCGGCTGCATCTTTTATACCCCTGGCAAACTGACGTCAGGGAGGAGGTGACAGCAACCGATGCTGGATCTAGACTTTGGAACTCAGGCCGACTGCGGGTAGCCTGCCAGCAGGATAACCCAATTGTAATGACTGCAACAGTGAAACACGATGAACATCAAAGAGTTCTTCCACTTCTTCTATCCTCCTTTCAGAAGCTAGAGGTCTAGGACTTAGGAGAGGAGGAGCGGTGCTAGGGATTCCTGTTGTAGTAGGCCGTAGGACTTTAAAGGCATTGAATAAACTCTGGCTGAAAGCCTGCCAATTGGGCATATTTTCAGGAGGAGGAGATAAATGTTTTGTCTTTTGTTTTTTCTTAAGAGGCCCATCTAGCATTCAGCTGGGAGAAGGCCTCAAGTCAGACGTAGGGGATGGCGGTGGAATCTGACTGGCCCACAGAGAGCACTGGTCCCCCCTAGAGTCTAAGGCAGATGCCGGTAAAGCCTCTACAGATGTGCTGTCCACTCGAGATTGTCCGGCTTCCTTAGAGGTACCCGTTTTATCCATACCAGTGGAAGCCGAATCCTCGGCCAGACCGATGTCGGCCACAGGCTGATGAATGGGTGGTAGAGGCACAGCAGAAGAACTAGGCCACATGGTCTTGGCTTTCTTCTTAGGCGGTTCTGATGTGGAGTTAGACACTGCTTCCATCCTTAACACGATTTAACTGCTGGTTTTCCAAGTAAGGATTTAAAGCATGCAAACGACGACATAAGGTCTTAGGTACAAACGCCTAACAAATAGTGCAGTTCTTGTAGTCGTGAACCTTGCCTAAACAAAAGAGGCACTGGTTGAGGGTGTCTCTGTGGGGAATCTGCTGACCACACTTACACTTGCCCTTTCCAGTTGACATGAACAGACTATCTGAATTTTTCTTAATCAGACGGCCGCGAGAAGCAGGAGCGCCTGGCATACGAATGGCAGCTGAAAGGTTCTGGGGGCTGGTGCGCGCAGGTGTCACTTTATGGCCCACATTCCTATTGCCATGTCAGACGTCCGACAAATCTAGAGGGACTGAAAATCTTTGGAATCCTGGCAGGACAAACTGGAAAGGAAGAAGAGTAAACCACATGTAGAATACTGCAACACTGGAAAAGAATGACATCTGGGAGCACCTTGGACCTGAACCAGAGTCTGAAATTGGGAGATGTAGATGAACAGGAAGAAAGTACAGTTGTGTACACTTACCAAAAATGTAGATGTTCATGTGTATTCACTGTTGCAGGCATTACATCTGGGTAATCTGCTGGCAGGTTGCCCTCAGTCTGCCTGAATTCCAAAGTCTTGGGTTCTTATAGGTTCATAGGTTCATACTAGGCTATCTGCCCAAGGGCATTTATAAGCCTAGCCCATAGTTATGTGGCTTTCGCCACCCCTTTAGTTTGAATAAAAACTATGCCTACCATTTTTCTGTGCCTCTGTCAAGCAGTGACACTGAAGTAATCCCTGGGGTATATCTGCGATCTCCCATCCATTGGTCAAGATTCCTCTTGAACAAGGCCAGCGAGGTGCTCTGCCTCACATGTACCGCAATTTTGTTCCACAGCATAGGGAGTCTCTGGGTGATGAATCTGTCCCTCCAGCACGTTCTATTTATAACCGTGTCAAGGTTTAAGTCTCCGCCTTGTGGTTCTGAGGGATCTAGATTTTTTGAGGTGAAGCATATTCATCAAATCTGGGTTTGACATGGCCTTATATGTCAGGCACAGGTCACCTCTGAGCAAGCGGTATGAGACTGAATAAAGCTGGAGTTCTTTCAGTCGGGCAGCATAAGACATATTTTTGAGACCCTTTATCCTTTTGGTGAGGAACTTTTGGGGCTTTTCAAGCTGCATCAGGTGTCTGGTCAGATACATTCGAACGGGCATTGTACTCAATCATAGGTCTAATGAGTGATGAGTACAGGGGACGATGACCTCCCTTGATCTAGATGTGAATCCCTTCATGATCAGGTGGGCGATATAGAAGGTTTTCCTAACTACTTTAGCAACATGAGTGTCAAACGAAAGACTACTGTCAACTTGGGTCCCCAGATCCCTGATGACTTTTTCTGTGCTCAGTGGATTGTCACCTATATGGTAGCTAGGGGTAACCTTGTTTTTCCGAAGGGTATGACTATGCATTTTTGGCGTTTAACTTCAGGCCATGGCTCTGGCACCAGTTATCCATTTCTGTGAGGCCCTTCTGGAGGATATCTGTGTCAGATGTGTTTTCGACTATGGCGCCCAGTTTGCAGTCATCTGCAAACTTTGTCAGCCATAACCCTCCTGTGTTTGCTTGTACTTCAGAAAAGTAGATGCCGAACAAGAGTGGACCCAGGACTGAGCCCTGTGGGACACCACTTGTGACAGGCTTTGAGTCTGACATGGCTCCAGCAACTCTTACCCTGTGGATTCTGTCGCTAGCCAGTTTGCAACCCATCTTGTGATGTATGGGTTTACATTCAAGCTGATGAGTTTTTCGATGATACCTGAGTGGGGTATTGTGTCAAGGCCTTTGCCAGGTCGAGGTAGGCTGTATGGACTGCCTTTCCTCATCAATGGCCTTGGTGACTGTCTCGAAAAAGTCAACCAAGTTTAAGAGGCAGGATCTGCCTTTGACAAAGCCAAACTGGGTTGGATCCAAAGTCTGCAAGTTCCTATGTCTTTATTTATGAGTTCCATTATGATCCTCTCCATGGCTTTGCAGATAAGGCTTGTCAAGCTAATGGGGCGGTAATTTCCAGGGTCTGTGGAGGCACCGCCCTTATGAAGTGGGACCACAGTCGCCGGCGCCACTCCTTGAATGCATCCTGAGGTGAGGCTAAGATTAAACAGCTGTCCTAACTGTGGGTTTAATTCCTCGTTGAGTTCATGAAGCACACAGCCGGGACACCATCCGGTCCCATGGATGCTGTGTTTTTGCCTTAGTGAGGGCAGTTCTCACCTGGGCGTTGGAGATGTTTGGGGGCTACAATCCTCTGGAATAGATATCTCTCCTTTGGGGAGGGGAGAAGTTTGCACTGAACCTGTCAGCCAGTATGTTAGCAATGTGTGTAGGTTCAGTAATTTTCACATCATTTTGAACTAATTCTGAGCATATCTGGGAGTTTCCTCCTAGGTTTCTAACATAGCTAAAGAAGGCCTTATGATTGTCTTTAGAGTCCTTGGCGATTTTTCTCTCAAAATTTGCCTTTGATGATTTTATGAGAGCTCTTAGTTTTTACTTATAATGATCAAAGGTGTCTTACCTTTCAAGGATTTTGCTCTATCTTGTAGTAGCTTCCTCCTTTGTTGTAGAGCTTGTTTATGGCTGGGGTCCACCAGACTGGACGCTTGCCTTTGGTACAGAGAGTCTTAGTTTTGTTTGGGATTGCCTGATCCATGCAGTCCTGTAGGTGCTGGTAGAAGGCATTTGTAAGTGATTCAGCGGTTTGAGTAATGTTTACCACTGGCTCAGGGGCCTTAAAGGAGACCACACTAGTTTTTAGAAGTGTGAAATCGGCTTTTGAGAAGTTTTTCACTGTGGTCTTTTTGTTTCAGGTGGGGGGATGAGGACCTCCAGCGAGATTAGTTTATGATCTGATCTCACCAGTGAGGGTATACTTCGGTGTTGAACATTTTGATCCCATGTTCGTGATGATGAGATCAAGTATGTTTTCACCTCTTGTGGGGATGGTGACTAGTTGTTCCATGGCATTTGAGTTTATGAACTCCAGGAATCTTTGGGTTAGAGTGTTCGGGCTTGAGTAGTGTTCCCAGTCTATATTAGGGTAGTTGAAGTCACCTAGTATGATGGTGTTTGGAGATACATTTATCCTCCAATGTTTTCAGGAAGGCCATGTGAGGTTCCTGAGTTTGAGAGGGTGGCCTGTAACATGCTACAAATTGCAGAGCAGTCTTGCCTATGGTTAATTGCACCTGGATGGTCTCCGATGCATCGTGCGTTGCCACCAACCTTGAGGTGTGGGTGTCCTTTATGAATATGGACACCCCTCCTTTCTTGGTGTTGTCCGGATTTTGGGGCGGAACGTATGATATGAGGTGAAACCTGTTAGTGCTGGGGTGCTCTCAGGAGCCTTGAACCAGGTTTCTGTCACAGCACAGACATCGATGTTCTCCATATTGAAAAGGGCCTCGAGTGCATCTTGAGATTGAGACTTCTGGCATTGAGCAGCATTACCCTTAGTTTTTTCCTTTTGGTGTTCTAGGGTGGTAGGTTTAGAATTTGAGCCTTGCCTAAAAAGGCACTATGGGGTGGCAAGAGCCTTTGCCAATATCCGAAGCCCAGGGTGACAGGTGCAAGCCGCCCTTGAAGCAGCGTGGCTTGTCCAGCATGTCATCCCAGGCAGACAGACATTGATCCCTTTGAATGACACCAGAATTTAAGCCAATTATTAAAGCTGATCATCTTATCACTGTATTGTGGCATCATTCTAGGTGAAGGTAGGATACTGCTCAAGGTCAGGGTCATACCTGCCTGGGCTACATAATCAGAGAGCTCTCGACGTCCCTTTCATGTAGTCCAAGGAGGTACGTCTCAGGTCGTTGACACCAGCGTGGACAATGACTGAGTCGCACTTGTACCTGCTGTTGAGAGAACTGAGTGCTTATGCTATGTGGCGGATTCTAGCCCGACAGGCAGCTTACTGTGACCTTCTCCTTACTCAGTCTGGTGAGCGGACGCCAGTGTGTCTGACTATGGAATCACCAATGACAAGTGTGTCTGGCATTTTGTTTGGCCTTAAGGGCTGTGACTGTTTGACACTCTGACTGTGTGGTCTATGTGTTGCATGTGATGGGTCGTGAGGTGGTAGTTGTTTGGGTGTCTGCTTTGGTGGCCTCTGCTGTTTTGGTAAATTTTTGATCAGAGCCTCCGAGTATGTCTTTGTGTGAGTATGTGTATGATTTGAAGTTGTGATGGTACCATGTGTGACTGGGTATGTATTGTGTGTGGTTGCCTTCTCCTCCTGTCTGGTCTTGCCAGTCCTATGTTGAGAGAGCTCAGCCTCCAGTTTGGCCGTATAGTTGCATCTCTCGCATGTATTTGTGTATTTGTGTCTGCGTCGGTTGTTGTCTCCTCTTCCATGACATCAGGTCGTCAGGGGTATAAAACAAGCAGCCAACGGCATTTTCTTTAGTTTTTCTTGCCCCAGATGTCAGGTGCCCCAAAAAGGTAGCACATATATATGTGTATATATATATATATATATATATATATATATATATATATATATATATATATATACACACATACATGCATACTATATATACATGCAGCAATACAAACTTTACTTTCATCTACAAGCAAATACACCACATAGGTTGTAGAAGATAGTGAAGGAAAGAAAAACTCCAGAATAAAAGGGGGATGGCGGGTGGGTAACCTGGACTGCAACAGTGAATACACTTGAACATCTACATTTATGGTAAGTGTACACAACTGTACTATGTTATTAGTGTTTTACTGTTGCAGTCATTACATTTGGGTAGAATCCCAAAGCTATTTATGGGAGGCTGGAGCTAAACAGCATTAGGGGCGGCTATAAGGCCCTGCAGAACTGCAGTGGCAAAGCCTGCCCTGGACTTAGAGTAGAGAGGCAAATGATAATGCTTTGTAAAACTGTGAACAGAACTCCAAGTAGCAGCCTCTAGAATGTCTTTGGTTGGTACTCCTCTGAGAAAGGCTGCTGATGTAGCTGCAGCTCTGGTGGAATAAGTCCCAATGCCCTTGGCCACAGGTTTACCATGGTGTAAGTAGCAGAAACAAATGCAGTGGCTTATCCACTTTGAAATAGCCTTTCCTTCTGATCCTGCAGTATATGTCATTAGCAACTGCTCAGTTTTTCTTAAGAGCTTTAGTCCTGCTCAAGTAGAATCTTAGCTGTCTGTGTACATCCAATGAAGGCAGAATCCTCTCCCCCTTTTTCTGCGGATTTGGATAAAAGGTTGGTAGATGAATAGTTTGGTTAAGAGCCACACTGGAAACCACCTTAGGCATAAATGAAGGATTGGTCCTCAGGGACACCCTGTCGGGGTAAAAAATGATAAAAGACTCCACAGCCATGAGGGCCTGTAGCTCTGAGACTCTTCTTGCTGAAGTAATTGTCAGGAGCAGAGCTGTTTTTCCATGATAAGAACTTTAGGTCTGCAGTAGCAGCTGGATCAAATGGAAGCAGGGTGAGCTTTTCCAACACATAATTGAGGTCCCATGCAGGAATTGGTGATCTTCTGGGGGAACTTAAATTTTTGCCCCCTCTAAGATACTGCTTTAGTAAAGGATGAGAAAAGATTGGTGGCTCTGTGTCGTAATGAGCCGAAATGACGGAGGCATGGATTTTTATTGATGAAAAAGATAGGCCTTTGTCAAGAATCTCAGTCAAGTATTGTAAAATCTTAGGAATATTTGTCTCTGCTGTATCAGTTCCCTGTGCTTGGTTCCAAGCACAGAATCTCTTCCATTTATCAGCATAAGATTTTCTAGTACTAGGCTTTCTGGCATCCAAAATGACATCCATCACAGCATTACTGACAGGTGTTGTTTGAATAACTACATGATCAGCCATGCTGCTAGGTTCAGTGTTTGGAGCTGATTGTGCAGGATTTAATTGTTTTGCTGGGACAGTAAGTGAGGTATCTGAGGTAAGTACCAAGCTGGGAACGGAGACATTTCCCTTAGGACTGGGTACCAGTATTGGCGGGGCCAGTCCGGGGCAATTAGAATCATCTTTGGTTTCTCCTGTCTGACTTTTAGTAGTACCTTGGGAAGAAGAGGCAGAGGAGGAAAGGCGTAAACTGATAGGTTTTTCCAACTGAAGGATAGGGCGTCCACTTTCCATGCTTGTCCGTGATAAGTCCTTGTGCAGAATTTTTTCAGTTGATAATTTCGAGGAGAGGCAAATAGGTCTATGTCCGGTCTCCCCCATTTCTTTATCATAATGCTGAAGACTTGTGGATCTAGTTTCCACTCGTGAGGGTCCATAAGGTTTCTGCTTAAATCGTCTGCCAGAGTATTTTGCTTTCCTGGCAGGAATTGAGTTTGAAGATGTACTTGGTAAGTCAAGGCTGTGTTCCACAGTGCCATGGCTAGTCTGCAAAGGGGGTATGAGTGCGTACCCCCCTGCTTGTTTATATACCACATAACCGTGGTGTTGTCTATCAGTAGTTGTCCTGGATGAAGTAAGTCCTTGAAGGCTGTCAGGGCATTTTGAACAGCTAACATCTCTTTTTGATTGATATAAAGATGCATTTGTTTTGGGGTCAATATGCCCTGAATGCATCTTCCCGCCAGGTGGGCCCCCCATGCATAATCTGATGCATCTGTTAAGGTTTGTCTGGCAGGGGGTAGAGTGAAAGGCCGTCCCATGTTTTGGTGACATGCCTTTGCCCACCACAGAAACTCCTGTTGTAGGCAAGGAATGAGAGGAATCATTGTTTCCAGACTGTGACAATGTTGACTCCATAAACATTTTAGGTACCATTGTAGTTTCCTCATATGCAGTCTTGCATATGGAATCAGTAGGATGCAGGATGCCATGAACCCCAAAGCCCGCAGAGTTTGTCTTGCAGTTAACTGGGTTTTTGTTGCCATCAGTTTGAAGTAAGTAGTCAGTTGCCTTTGTCTGGCGTGAGGAAAGCCATCTGGGCAGTTGTATACAAGCTTGCACCCAGGAATGTTATCTTTTGAGAGGGTACCAGTTGTGATTTCTTTTCATTTACTGTGTACCCTAGGCATGTTAGAAGCCTCTTCACAAACACCAGGTGCTGAAGAAGAATGTCCTTGTTCTCTGCTTGAATGAGACAGCGATCCAAGTAAGGATAATTTTGTATACCTTTTTGTCTGCAAAATGCAATTACTGGTGCCAGGCACTTTGTAAAGACCATGGGAGCAGTAGATAAGCCAAAGGGCAGTGCAGAGAACTGGTAATGCATAGAGCCAGCCTTGAAACAGCGGTATCTTCTGCACGTTTCCCTTATTGGGATATGCAGGTATGCCTCTTTTAGATCTAATGTCACCAGCCAAGCATTCTTGCCCAGCATGGGCAGAAGCTGCTGTAAAGTTAGCAGTTTGAATTTGGAATGTCCACGTATGTGTTCAAAATTGATAAGTCCAGTACTGGGCGCCAGGCCTGGTCTTTTCTGGGTACCAAGAACAGTCATGAATAAAAACCTTGTCCTTTTTCCTGTTCTGGTACTGGCTGAATAGCCCCCATATCCATGGGGGACGTAACTTGTTTCTGTGCCTCTGCCCATTGATTTATTTTATTTATTTATTTATCGACATTTGTTAACTGGGTTTGTCCAACTGGGCTTGTGGCCCATTTTCAGTGGAGACCCGAGGAGAAAAGCTCCAGTAATACATTTTAAAACAAGTACAATTTTAAACAGTATTGATATAATAGCAGTTATAGCAAAACGATTCACATATGTTGGGATACATGCATAAATTTAAAGTCGCATTAAAAAAAAGCTAAGTAACAATTTTACATTGATACAGTTCAATAGGTCAACAATGAACATTTTTTGTTTGTATAAAATTGTGCAAATGCATAGTAGACACATTGGAGAGAGAGGTGTAATGAGGTACTAAGTATGGTCCTTTTGAGGTTACCAGTTGTGATTTATTTTCATTTATTGTGTACCCGCTGCTGACCCTGAAACTATTTCACAGGGTCCAAAAGGGGTTAAGGCCTCAACAGAAAAAAATCCTACCCCCTCTGGCTGGTGACATTAGATCTAAAAGAGGCATACCTGCATATTCCAATAAGGGAAACATGCAGAAGATACCTCAGTTTCAAGGCTGGCTCTATGCATTACCAGTTCTCTGCGCTGCCCTTTGGCTTATCTACTGTGCCCAGGGTCTTTACAAAGTGCCTGGCACCAGTAATTGCATTTTTTGGCAGATCCAGCCAACCGTTTGCCATTGGCAGAGTATGGAAGTGGAATCGGTATCCCTGAGATACTATGTTTAGCACCCACTTGTCATGGGTTATTAAGTGCCAATTTGAGCAAAAAGTGCTAATTTTCCCCCTAAGGGTGCTGCCAAAAGGTAAGTGCTTGGTGATGGCAGAGGGAAGTCATTGAGACTGTTTTCTGTAGGTTTGCGCTTTATCTCCTCCAGATTTGGAGGTAGAAGCACCCCACTGCTTTGACCTGTAAGAATCTTGAGACTGGTATCTAGAAACTTTAGGGCGTCTGGATTTGCCCCTTTGAGCTCTGTCGGACACAGGAAAGGACCAATTTTTTGTAGGCCAGTGTCTACTGAATCTTGGTGGCTGCACTTGTAAGAAGTCTTTTAAGGTTTCCATAGACTTAGCTTTGTCTTCCATTTTCTTTAAAACCTCTTCTGTCTTAATACCTAACAGAGTATCATGCTGTAAAGGTGCATCCAGCAATTTAGCTTTAACATGATCAGGCAAATTTTGCTCTTTTAGCTAGGCATGCCTCCTAATCACAGATCCAGAAACTGCGGCCCTGCAGGAGGCCTCTTAAGGAATCAAAACCACATTGCAAAGTATGCTTTCCAACTTGTTCTGCTGCATGCAATAATTCCTGCAATTCTTTATTTTCTGCACATTCAGAAATCATCATAATTTTCTGTTTCAGCAATCAAATAACATGTTGTTGATACTTGAGCATATGAAACTGGCAGTTTAAGGCCCTAATTGCCAAGATTGCAGATGTATAAAACTTCTTTCCCCATCAATCCAGTGCCCTTGAATCTCTGTCAGAGGGGGTAGGATTTTTTGCTGTTGAGGCCTTAACCCCTTTTGGACCCTGTGAAATAGTTTCAGGGTCAGCAGCAGGGTTTCTAATAAAAATTTGTGCGAGTCAGGGACCCTGTAATATCTGTCTGGCTTGCTGGGAGCTGGAGGTAAGGAGTCTGGAGCCAAGCTGGACTCCGAAAACACATCATCCACAATGTCTAAAAAACAGGAGGTATGGCTAAAGGCCTATGCTGAGGGAGAAGGAAATCCCTTAGCCTCTTTTTTGATTCTGAGAAATCTTGACTCTCCCAGTGAAAATGCTCCCTTAAAGTATGCAAGGTTTCTCCAAATGAATAATCCTCAGGAGGTGATACAGATGGGATAGATTCCTCTGCATCAGAATCCTCATAGAGAGGTATAGATAAATTCCTGATCAGAAGAGGAATCAGAAGAAATAGAAACCTGATCTGAAGATTCATAATCAGTGTCTTGCCTAGGCCTCTTATCAGGAGGGGGTTGGGAACCCCTGATCAAGGTAATTAGGTCTTTAGCCATTTTGATCATCTGTTTTTTGGGCATAGAGGCCTGTGCACATGGCTCATGCATCAGTTTTTTAGCTTTAGAAGTTGCTTTTGTCTTTGATTTTGAAGCTGGCATCGGTTTTATATAAAAACGTTGAGGCCTGAATATATCCTCAGAAGCCGGTGCCTGCTCAGCGGCTCCGGACCCATCCAAGGGAGAGACATCCGTGGGTACAATACTTTGAGAATCTCATGGTGTGCTGGACTCCACATGGGTCTCGGCAGGGGCCTGCGACTCGAAACTAGTGGGTATCAGGGGCTGCGAAAGCGCCTCACTGAGTACCGGCGACTGGCTTAGGAGAAGCTTCGTCGGTTTTGGACCTTGACAGTCTGTCTCTGTCCTTTTTTTTTGCGTTTTTGTGTACTCCGGTAGTTGGATTGCTATCAGACGACATTTCAGGGTAGTTAAATCTGCTTCCAAAATATTTTGAGGTAAAAATATACAGACGCTTAATAGTGCGTTGGTTAAATCTAGCACAAAACCGACAGCCAGGCACGTTGTGATCTGGGCCTAGGCAAGGAATACAGTATAAATGAAAATCCTTGAGAGGTATTTGCTTCCACAAGTAATACAATTATTAACTTTTTCTGACATCGGTATGGAGCAAGAAAAAAGTTTCCCCAATGGGGTACTTAGCTTTAGTGAAAATTAGAAGTTATGTACTTACCATAACGTTCCATCTGAGTAGGTGTATTCATTTGTGTGCAACCTGTGGGTATGGATCCGATATCGGATCCGAACCGGCATGGATTATCCAGCTATGGATCCGAGCTCCTAGCTCCTCCCCTCACCCATAATGCCCTGCTCTCCCTACATGATCTCAGATCGAGTTTGCCCTGTATCAAAATACCCTAATCAAAGGGTAACACATTCTATGCAGGAAACTGACAAGGCCAGGGGGATAGGAGGGCAGGATGGTTGCAGACAAATGAATACACCTACTCAGATGGAACGTTATGGTAAGTACATAACTTCTAAATCTGAAGTAGGAGATTCATTTGTCAGCAACCTGTGGGACAGAGTCCCCAGCTACCTGAATCTTGGGCGGCTGTCATGGAAGGATATTTCGGAGCACCACAGAGCCAAAGGATGCTCTACCTCTAGACGTGATATCCAGCTTGTAATGAGAAATAAAAGTATGAGATGAAGCCCAAGTGGCCGCTGAACAAATGTCATCCAGAGGAATCCTAGCCTTAAAGGCTGCTGAGGTAGAAACAGACCGGGTTGAATGAGCATGGACTCCGTCCGGTGCGGGCCTCCCAGAAGCTTGGTAAGCTAAAAGAATACACTGGGAAATCCAACGTGACAAGGAGACTTTGGAAATTGGTTTACCCAGATTGAATTTGGCAAAGGAAATGAACAACTGGTCGGATTGCCTGTGACGAGCTGTCCTGTTAAGGTAAAAACGAAGCTGTCTGTGAACATCCAATGAATGCAGCTTGTACTCGCCTTTGTTCTGATAATTAGGAAAGAAAACGGGGAGGTTGATGGACTGATTAATGTTTGCTTCCGAAGCTACCTTAGGAAGAAATGAGGGATTGATCCTGAGGTACACATGGTCCGGATGGAAGATCAAGTAAGGCGGCTTCATGGAAAGGGCTTGAAGTTCCGAAACTCTTTTTGCTGAAGTAATGGTTACTAAAAATGCAGTCTTAAGAGATAAGAATTTTAGATCTACTGTGGCCCAGGCTCGAAGGGAGGGGCGGTCAAGGCCTGAAGAACCAAGGAAAGATCCCATGGTGGAACCGCCTGCTTGACAGGGGGTCTAAGCAGAAAGGTGCCTTTTAGGAAGATTTTACATAACTTGGCAGACATAAGAGGCCCAGAGTCATGACCAACATGATAATGAGAAATGGCCGCTAGCTGAACTTTGACCGTGGAACTACTGGCGCCATCATTAAAAAGAGTGGTAAGGAAGTCTAGAACCAGGGGAAGAGGTACCGTGAAGGGATCTAGACCTTGCCGCTCCGCCCAAATGGAGAATCGCTTCCATTTACTGCGGTAAGTTTTTCTGGTAGAGGGTTTATGCGCCGCTACCAGAATGGCCCTAACGGGCGAAATACCGGGAGTCCTAATTAGGAGTGGAACTGGAGCAGCCAAGCAGTCAGCTTCAGGTTGTCCAGGTTCGGAGATGGTAGGTTCGATGGGTGTGCTATCAGATCCGGAATGGGATCTAGAATCCAAGGTGGATTCACTGAGTGAGACCTTAGGTAAGGGAACCAGATCTGCCGAGGCCAGAATGGGGCTATGAGGATCATTCTGCATCCCAACCGAGAGGCTTTCTGAAGAACCTGGAGCATCAGAGGCAGAGGGGGGTATGCGTAAAGAAGACCGGGAGGCCAAGCATGCACCAGAGCGTCTCTCGGGGAAATCCCCTGGTGGAGGGATTAGAGCGAAAAAACTGTCGCACTTGGTGTTTGAGGGAGAAGCAAAGGGATCGCAACAAGGAGTTCCCCACCGTGCGAAGATACATTTCGCTACTTGAACACTGAGAGACCACTCGTACGGGGAGAGAATGGTGTGACTGAGCTTGTCCGCAAGGATGTTGGACCGACCCGGAATGTGCGTTGCGATGAGAAAGCAGTTGGTAGAGATCGCCCATTCCCACACTCTCATGGCTTCCCGACATAAAGGGTAAGACCTGGTTCCCCCCTGTTTGTTGATGTACCAGACCGACATGCTGTCTGACTGAATCACAATGGTTCCTAGGGGAAGAAAGGCCTGAAGTGCATGCAACGCCAAGAGCACGGCCCTCATCTCCAGAACATTGATATGCAGGGAGGTCTCTGAGTCGTTCCACGTGCCTTGGACCATCCGTCCCGCAAAATGCCCCCCCTACCCGAGGTGAGATGCGTCCGTGGTCACTGTGGCAAGGGGGGGGGAATGCACAAAAGGGGCGGCCTCCTTGGAGGTCCTCTGAATGGAGCCACCACAAAAGAGACCGCTTGCAAGCCTTGCTGATTGCAATGGGGTGATGCAGGGGGAGAGAAAGATAAGACCATTGTACTTGAAGCGTCCACTGAAGTACTCGCATGTTCAACCTGGCAAGCGGGAGAAGAGAAATCGCTGCCACCATGGATCCTAGTGCCCTCAGGACCAATTCCGCTGGAACTGAGCTTGAGTGGAGGATGGCCCGCACCTGGAGTCGTAGATTCCGAATTCTGTCGGTTGTGAGGAAGGCTCTTAACTTCCTTGTGTCTAACCTGGCACCTATGAAATCTATCAATTGAGTAGGGGCGAGGTTGGACTTTCCTACGTTTATCGTGATACCTAGCCAGGGGGCTAGCTGAAGAAAAGAATCTCTTGCCAGGGATAGTAGATGCCTTGTTGGGGCGGTGAGAAGCCAGTCGTCAAGGTACGGAAAGACCTGCACCCCCTGAAGCCTCAGGTGGGCCGCAACCACTGCTAATACTTTGGTGAACATCCTGGGGGCTGTGGTGAGACCAAAGGGAAGGACCCTGAACTGGTAGTGACTGGCTCCCAGCCGGAAGCGAAGAAACCTTCTGGACTGTCTGTCCATTAGTATGTGGTAGTACGCATCCTTGAGGTCTATCGAGCACATCCAGTGATTCTCTCCCAGAAGGGGAAGGATAGACTGTAAAGTGACCATCCGGAACTTCTCTTTGGGAACTGCCAGGTTTAATAGGGACAGATCGAGAATGAGTCTTAGGTCCCCCGTCTTTTTTGGCACTAAAAAGAACCTGGAGTAGAACCCTGATCCGATCTGGTCTGGGGGGACGGGCTGGATGGCTCTTTTCCTCAGCAGATAGCCAATTTCTGCTGAAGCGGCCTCCCTCTGATCGGGTGGAACGTCGGGGAGGGATTTTGGTTTTGGGACGTGGAGAAGGGGAATTTTGTATCCTCTGGATATAATACGGAGGACCCAGCGGTCTGTTGTTATGGACTCCCATGCCTCTAGGTACTCCGAAAAACGTCCCCCGACTGCATCCAGAGTGGAGCAGTCGGCCAACTCCTCAGGGTTGCTGCGCGGGCCGCTCAGAGAAAGGTTCTCTGGATCCGAAATTCCTGGGAGCCCCTCTGCCCCTAGGGCGGCGTCTGCCCTGTCCTCCTCTGCCACGGAAGGACTGGTTGTCCGGAGCGGGTTGAGATTGCTGCGACTTCCGGAACCACATCTTCTTCTGGCCCTTTTGGTTCCTAGAGTAGGACCTCTGGGGCACAGAGAAGCGGACTCCGACAGCAGACAGCGTCTTCCTGTCCTTCTCGCTCTGGAACAAGGTGTCGCAAACCGTCTTGCCAAAAAGGGCAGAACCATCAAAGGGGGCGTTCGCGAAAGACGCCTTGAAGGGCTCTGTGAAATCGCAATGGCGGAGCCAGGCCTGGCGTCTCATGACTAGGCCTACTCCTGCAGCTCTAGCGGCTCCCTCAGTAGCATGGGAAAGCAACCGCATAGAGGTATTTGTCACTGACCGAAGAGTGGCCATACAGGTGGAGTGCAAAAGTTTGTCCTCCTCCGACATGGACTCCGGGGGGGATGCAGCGTATTCTTTGATAAGATCGCGCTGCATCCTAATAACATGTGCCAGATAGTTGAGCGCCCTCACTGAGAAGGTCGCTGAACTAAACATTCGCTTCCCCAAGCGGTCCATCATCCGAGACTCCTTGCTCGGAGGATGGACTGAGGGACTCTCCTGGGCGAGTTCCCTCTTGGTGGCTACTGCCATCAGCATGGCATCTACCGGAGGACCCTTACTCCAGTGGGCACGGTCAGCAGGGAGGCTGAGAATCCTGTTTGGCCTTTTGGGGATTGGCTCCACGGTGTCCGGTTCCTTCCACGCCCTGGTGGTAATAAGGTCCACCAGGGGGTCGGCAGGAGGGGACACCCAAGAGGTAGACGGGCCCGCTTCGAATGCCTCCAAGAACACGGACTCGTCCGAAGACTTTGGGGCAGACCACCCACCCCTTATACGAAGCATTTCCATGATGTCTCCAAAGGAGACATCCTCGGGGGTGATCTTGGGGAGCCTTCCCCTTCCTCCAAGTCCGTGTCTTCAGTTAAAGACTCGGGGAAGTCTATGTGCCTCCTTTCACACGTGTGCTTGCGAGGTGCCTCCTCCGGGGGGCTGTCCGAGGAGCCCTCGCAAGCAGTGTCTAGTTCCGCAGGAACTGCTTGGGGCATTGAAACGGGCTGTCCCAGTGGCCGGGTGATGGAAGCCTGACCCAGAGCAGATGGAGTGCGGGACGGAGCCGAAGCAAGTGCCGGGGGCCCGGAAGCCATCAACAGAGCCCTCTCCACTACATCAAAAGCTGAAGGGGAGCCGGCCTCAACCAAAGGATCCGACAGTCAGCTCCCCCTCAGATCCGAGGAGTGGATCGGAGCCGGCGCCGAGCCCTTCGGATCCAAGGGACCAGTGCACTCCGACACAGACGGCGCCGAAGGCACACTGAGTCCCTCGGATCCGAAACTCGGGCCAAGGCTCCGAGAGGTCAGATCCAACACACTCGAGGGCAGGGTCGGATCCGAAGTAGCCAGTACTATCGGAGCCGACCCACCCCCGGCTCCAAAGCTGCCTGGCTCAGAGCGCTCCGAACCCAGGTAGCGGGTCGGAGAAGGAGCTATGGGCTTGAAAAAAGGTGTCGAGCTCCCCCCGGGGGGGGGAGGTAGGAGCACTCCCATCTGCATCTGGGCCTGGATGAACCTTCGCATCATCCGGTCCAGATCGGCATCGAAGAGGCTACCGAGGTAGGCCTTGAATACCGCCTCGATAGCCTCGAAGGAAGTCGGGTCTCCTCCTCCTCAGGTCCCGGTGAAAAGGTTGGGGACCGGAGCCAAGGAGGAGGAGGAGAACCAGCAGCTAGAGAGGCCGGAGGAGAAGCCCGCTTAGCCGGCGGGGCCGAGGCAGAGGTCTCGGCCCGCCGCTTGTGGTGCTTTTCTCTCCGGTCCTTCTTCCTAGCTTCCCTGTCCTCCGAACCCGTAGAGGGAGTTTGAGTCCCGGGAGGAGGAGCGGGAGCAGGTAGGGCAGGTACCGCAGGAGCGGTAACTACCAATGGGGCGGAGGCAGAAGCAGAGTCCGGGGGTAAAAGTCCTGCCAAGACCAGCTTCGACCTCCGCTCCTTCAATGCCCTGGGGTTGAACCCTGCACAGATTGAACATCCAGAAATGAGGTGTTCAACCCCAAGGCTTCGAACGCACCGAGTGTGGCCATCCGCAGGGGACAGCTTATGGCCACACTCAGAGCACTTCGAAAATATTGCCTTAGGGGCCTCAGACTTTTTTTTTTTTAAACAAAAGAAAATTAACAGGTTAACAATTAACAAGTTAACAACACAGTAAAGGCCCCAAAGAAACCACGCACACACTACGCTACCAGCAAGGGGAGGGAATTACAAAAAAATTAAGTAATTTAACCAAAAATAGTTTAAATGGGTGGGAAACCTAAAACTTTCACACAAAGGAACTATTTTTAAAACCAAAAAACCCTTAGTAAATATACTAAATTTTCACTTAGCTGAAGGAGCTCAAAGATCAAGCTGTCACCATGAACGCGGCAAACTAGATCTGAGGTCATGTAGGGAGAGCAGGGCATTATGGGTGAGGGGAGGAGCTAGGAGCTCGGATCCATAGCTGGATAATCCATGCCGGTTCGGATCCGATATCGGATCCATACCCACAGGTTGCTGACAAATGAATCTCCTACTTCAGATCTTCGGTTCTGAAACTCGAAAATTTCAGGAGTCGGCCGACCAGCACTTGTGAACTGCTTCTGCTTCGGGCACCGCACGGCAAGAAAGACTAAAGAAAATGGCATCGGCTGCTTGTTTTATACCCCTGACAACCTGACGTCATGGAAGAGGAGACAGCAACCGACGCAGGACCCAAGACTTTGGAATTCAGGCCAACTGAGGGCAACGTACCAGCAGATTACCCAAATGTAATGACTGCAACAGTGAAACACAAAGAACATACGCAATGCAGAAATTAGTGAATAGATGTGAGATTACAAAGCATCAATCATATTTAAGAAATATGTCTGTAAGGGAAAAATGGACTTTTGTTGACTTTGTTAATCTTGTGGGGGACTGAAAGTCTTTTGCCCCACGTCAAGTCATTAACATTTGGAAGAACCCTAGGGGACAGGAAGAGGAAGTAAAAGGGCAACCAAGTAAAACATTTTTATTCTTAACAGTATTTAAATAAAACTTTTCATGATGTAAATTTCCTGCTATATACTAAAGTATTTTCAGATACTGTTTGTGAAAAAGATACTAAAGTAAACAGATGCACTTTTCTTTTTTTAGTATTAAGAAATGTAGGGAATATAATGCAAAAAGAGAAAAAAGACTGCACAAAAGCATGCTTAAGTTAATAGACTGTAAACTTGGGTTGCTGAGGTGGACGATACAGTGTAAAGGTTCACAGATCATAACATATATAGAGCTATGTTTTATCTTACTTTTGCATAAGTGAATGCCTGGATTAAGATTGTTTTGCTTAATCTAATAAGTTTTAAGTGGAAACAAGTTACTAAGAGAATTCTGAATAAAATGAAGTTATGTATTCACCATAACGTTCCATCTGAGTAGTTGTACTTCATTTGTCTTCAACCTGTGGGGGTTATGGATCCGAGCCAGCAACTTTTGCTAGCATCAGCTCCGAGCTCCAAACTCCTCCCCTTACCCATAATATACCTCCACTGCCTTCCATCCCCAAATCGTTTGCTGAACTTATACTGAGAACCCGACCTGAAAAATGTACTTGTGACCTATACTGCAGCCCATAGGCTGATCATGCACCACGGTCCGGGCGAAGGAGGGAGGGATGGTTGAAGACAACTGAAGTACAACTACTCAGATGGAACATTATGGTGAGTACATAACTTCTTTATCTGAAGTAGTTTACTAAATTTGGTCTGCAACCTGTGGAACAGAGTCCCCAGCTACTAAACTCCTGGGAGGCCCTCATGGAAGGATATTCCGGAGCACCGCGGAACCAAAGGATGCTCTCCTTCTGGAAGTCAACTCCAATTTGTAATGAGAAAAAAATATATGAGATGAGGACCAAGTAGCTGCAAAAAAAAAATGTCATCCAAAGACACTTGAGACCAAAAAGCCACAGACATAGCCATGGACCTAGTGGAATGAGCTTTTACCTGACGTGGAGACGACATGCCTCTGTCCTTATAGACCTGCAGGATGCATGAAGAGATCCAACTAGCTATAGTGACCTTGGAGACTGTTTCCTTCTATAAATACTTTTTGGGGAAACCTAACAACTGATCAAATTTACGGAATTTTTTTGTCCTATATAAATAGAATTGTAACTGTCTATGAACATCCAACATGTGGAGTTTGTATTCCATCTTGTTTGTAAAATTAGGAAAAACAGAGGCAAATTAGTAGTCTAATATTGACTGGTGATGCCACCCTAGGAAGATAGGATGGATTGGTTCGAAGGGAAACTCTGTCTTGTGAAAAATCATGTATGGAATTTTGATGGACAAGGCCTGTAATTCTGAAACCCTTCTTGCAGAGGTAATAGTCACCAGAAAAGCTGTTTTCCAAGATAAAAATTTTAGATCTGCATTTGTGGCAGGCTCGAAAGCGGAGCGACGAAAGCTTTAAAAACCATAGTAAGGTCCCACATGGGAACAAGATCTTTAACCAGGGGGGCGTAACAAAAAGGTGCCTTTGATAAAGGCTTTACACAGTCTGGAAGATGCTAAGGAGGCAGAATTCTCGCTCACATGAAAATGAGAAATGGCAGCCAACTGAACTTTGACAGTAGAAAAACTAGCTCTGTGCTGGAAAATGTCAGCTAGAAAATCAAGAATGGTGGAAATACTAAACTCCTTTGAGAGGCCCAGAAAGAAACACGCGTCCACTTGCTGTGATAAACCTTCCTGGTCGAAGACTTATGAGCAGCTACCAAAACAGATCTAATTGAGGAGGACAGTCCGGGCGTCCTAGCAATTACAGGAACTGGGGCAGCCAAGCTGTGAGCTTCTGGCTGTCCAGACTCAGATGAGTAACCCCCGAAGGGTGTGAAATTAAATCCTGAATGGGATCTAGGATCCAAGGTGGAGCCAGAAGATAAGACCAAAGGAAGGGAAACCAAATCTGGCGAGGCCAGAATGGGGCAATGAGGATTACTTTGCTCCCCAGTCGACGAGCTTTCTGCAGAAACCTCTGAATGAGAGGTACTTGTAGGTAAGCATACAGAAGACCGAGAGGCCAAGCATGAACTAGAGCGTCTCTGGGAGACTCCCCCAGCAGGGGGTTCAGAGCAAAAAATTTGCTGCACTTTGTGTTGGAAGGAGATGCAAAGAGATCGCAGCAAGGTTGATCCCACTCGCTGAAGATCTATTCAACTACTGACAGATTCAGAGACCACTCATAAGGCATCAGAATGGTCCGACTTAGCCTGTCCTCTAGAATGTTGGGCCATCCCAGAATGAGCATTGAGATGAGAAAGTGGCCGGTGGAGATCGCCCATTCCCACTCTCTCATAGACTCGCGACAAAGGGGGTAAGATCTGGTCCCTCCCTGTTTAATATACCAGACCACTGACATGTTGTCTGACTGAATAGCAATCGTCCCCAGAGGAAGAAAGGCATGAAGGGCCTGCAACGCTAGAAGGACCATCCTTATCTCTAGGACATTTACATGCAAGCTGGTCTCTATGGGGACCACAGGCCTTGGACTGTCCTGCCCGAACAATGCCCCCCCACCCGAGTTGTGAGGCATCCATGGTCACTGTGGTTTGGGCCGGGGCTGGAACAAAGGGTCATCTCTCCAAAATGTCTAGACAGCTCATCCACCACATGAGGGACGACCGACACACTCGACTGAGCTGAATAGGAAGTCAATGGCAGTTCCAACAGGGACCATTGAACCGCTGGAGTTCACTGTAGAATCCTTGTGTAACTGAGCACACGGGAGAAGAGTTATGGTTGTGCTATTGAGCCTAGGGCCCTCACCACAAATTCCGCTGTTGGAAGATAAGAATGGTAGATCAGGGAGACATGCATCCTCAGGTTTTGAACTCTCTCCGAGGTCAGGAATATTGTGCACTGAAGAGTATCTATCCTGGCACCAATGTAGTCTATCACCTGTAGAGGATCTAGGACAGATTTGGATGTGTTGATTGTGATCCCTAACACAGGGCAAGTGTTAGGCAATAATCCCTGGTTTGAGAAAGTAGACGCCTGGTGGAAGCAGTGAGGTGCCAATCATCCAAGTATGGATAGACCTGAATCTCCTAAAGCCTCAGGTGAGCCGCTATGACTGCCATCACTTTGGTAAACACCCTGGGGGCTGTGGTGAGACCAAAGGGTAGGGCTCAAAACTGGTAATGACAGACTCTTAGCCGGAAACGGTGGAACCTCTTGGAGCTTCTGTGCATTTTTATATGATAGTAAGCATCCTGGAGGTCTAATGAGCACATCCAGTCGCTCTCTTGCAGGTACGGCATGATGGACTGTAACGTGACCATCCGGAACTTCTCTTTGGCAACTGACAGGCTCAGGGTAGACAGGTCCAGAATGGGCCTTAAGTCCCCCGTTTTCTTTGGCACCAAAAAGAACCTGGAGTAGAAGCCCGATCCGGACTGATCTGGGGGACGGTTCTGATGGCTCATTTTATTAGCAGCTTGGAAATTTCCTGTGCTGCTGCTGCCTCCCTTTGCATGGGGGGTATGTCAGAGAGATGTCTGGGAGATATGGGGGAACCCATGAAGGGGATAGAGTATCCTCGGGATATGATTTGAAGCACCCAGTGTTCCGTTGTTATGGACTCCCATGCCGCTGGGTGCAAGGACAATCGTCCCTTGACTGCCTCCAGAGTAGAGCAGTCGGGCAACCCGTCAGGGTTGCTGACCGGGTCTGTCCAAGAAAGATTCTAGAGACCCAAAGTTCCGTGGACCCCCTCTGCCTCTGGGCCGGTGTCTATTCTGTCCCCCTCTGCCTCTGGGGGAAGAAGAGCCCTGAGTGTCCCAGGAATACTGAGACTTCAGGAACCACATCTTCTTTTGCCCTCTCTGGTTCTGAGAAAAAGGACCTTTGAGGGTTAGAGAAGCGGATCCTGATGACAGAGTGTCTTCCCATCCTCCTCACTCTGGACTAATGTCTCCTTGACGGTCTTACCGGAAAGTGTAGAACCGTCATAAGGGGCATTGGCAAATGATGCCTTGAAGGGTTTGGAAAATTTGACATAACCTGAGCCAGGCGTTACACCTCATGGACATGCTGGACCCAGCCGCCCTAGCCGCTCCTTCCGTAGCATGGGATAGGAGTCGCATGGAAGGGTTAGATACCACAAGTGGCCATCCTCGCGGAGAACTAAGCCTTATCCTCCTGCGACATGGACTTGGGGGGAGACTCCTCCAGCTCCTTTACTAGGTCGCATTTGAGTCGAGTGACATGGGCCAAATAATTCAGCACCCTAACAGAAAAGGTAGCTGAAGCATACACCTGCTTCCCTAGGCAGTCCCTCATCCATGACTCTTGGTCAGGAGGGTGGACCGAAGAACTCTCCTGGGCAAGTTCTTTCTTAGTGGCTGCTGCTACCACCATGGCATCCACGGGGGAGCCCTTATTCCAAGATGCCCTATCAATGGGGGGGCCTAAGATTTTATCGGGTCACTTTGGGATAGGCTCCATGGTGTTCAGTTCCTTCCATGCCTGCGAGGTGACCAAATCCACCAAAGGATCCATGGGAGGAGGGCACTCAGGAAGTAGACAGGCCCATACCGAAAGCCTTTAGGAACACAGACTCACCAGAAGAGGGTTTGGGGGCAGACCAACCTCCTAGCTAGCACAGGATCTCCATGATGTCTCCAAAGGAGACATCCTCGTGAGGTGATCTTGGGGAACCCTCTCCATCATCTAAATCTGTGTCATCGGTAAGGGACTCGGGGGAGTCAAAGTCCTCCTCTTACATGTATGCTTGCAAGGCACATCTCTGGTAGGGCTCTCTGGGGGGGTGCTCGCAAGCCATTTGTTCCTCAGGGGGAACCATCTGGTAAGACAATGGAGACCATAGACAGAGCCAAGGGGGTGGTCAGGGGTCTTGATCTGATGGAGAGGACCTTTTCTACAACACTGAATGCTGAAGGAGAGCGAATCTCCTGGGAAACCAATAAGGTCGGTCTCCTTGGGTCTGACGCAAGAATCAGAGCTGGGCCCGAGGTGGATGGAGCTCCGAGGGAGGGAACCTGACCCGACAAATTTGGAGCTAATGGAAAAGGTTCTACTCCCTCGAATTCAACACCCAAGCACGGACTCCGAGAGCAGCTCAGATCTGAGCTGGTCGGATCCGAAATGCTCCAGGCAGCTGTCAGCGTTGAGGAAACGGGTACAGTTAGCGCTGACCCCCTGACGAAAGCCAACCTCAGATCAGAGTACTCCGAAGCTGAAGGTCGGATCGGAGAAGGAGAAATGGGTTGAAAGAAAGGAAGCGAGCTCCCCCCTCCAAAGGGAGGGGGGCTGGCAATACCCCCATCTGGATCTGTGTACGGATAAAGCACCTCATCATCTTATCCAGATCCATATCCGACATGGAGCAGGTTGACAGTGACGAGACAAGGAGCAGGTTGACAGTGACGAGGCTACGGACTCCGACCTGGCATGTCGGGGTACAGAGGCCCGAGAGGCTGGACATGTCTCCTCTATCTCCAGGGAGAACCTCAGAGATCGGAGCCGAGGGGAGTCACGGGTCCATGGAGTTTTGCTGGGAGAAGCAAGGTCCGGGGACTTCTTCCTCTTTTCCCTCGTCTTCGACTCTCTCTCCCTTTCTCCACCTGACCTGCTCTGCTACCACAGGCTTAGATACAGGAGGTTGAGTCCCAGCCTGGGAGGGAGGAGAAGCCGGAGGGGGAGGCAGCCACAGCAGCCGCTGTGACTGAAGCCGAAGACAAGGAAAGAGTTGGAAGGAGGAAGAAGACTTTTGAGGGCCAACTCGGCCTTCCTATCCTTTAGGGCACCGGGGTTGAAGCCCGCACAAATACTACATTCCATGCTCAGGTGGGCCACACCCAAGCACAAAACACACAGAGTGTGGCCATCCGCTGGGGAGAGCTTATGGCCACACACTGTGCAGTGTTTGAAAACAAGCTTTTCAGCCATAACAGAAAGATAGCCTCAGGAAAAAAATAGGCAAGATATTTCTAAATTACCACACACACACACACACACACACACACACACACACTCGCTACAGAAAACACTGAGGGGGGGGGGAGGTTACTACCTACACTACAGAACTACTCTAACTAAAACCACTAACACTCGACACACCAAGAGAGAGGAGGAGAAAGGGGTCTTACACTAACACTAATCTGAAGAAAAAGAGAACATTTTTCTACTCACAAAGTTTTATAACCCACTGCTAGTTGGAGTTCAGAAGACACGATGTGAAGCAAATCATGGAAAATGAGATCTGGGGATGGAAGGCAATGGAGGTGTATTATGAGTAAGGGGAGGAGTTTGGAGCTGATGCTAGCAAATGTTGCCGGCTCGGATCTGTAACCCCCACAGGTTGAAGACCAAATTAAGTAAACTACTTCAGATAATGAAAAATATTTCCTTTAACAATAAATATTCTGATTAAAGGGCAATAAAAATCCAGATCACTGGTTTCTTTGAGGTTAAAAGTTAATGTTTTCTGTAAGTGTGCAAGCTGTTTTTCAAATCTGGGAGGGGAATAAAAATCAAAAATCAAACGGCAATTAGTGTAAGTAGGAACACAAGCAGCAACATGCATCTTAGCCTGGATAATCTTAACTTTAGGTCAGATAATTACTGTGTACACTTGTCTAGGACAAAAGTTCCTATTAGAAGTTTTAAACTTCATTAGAAAATGTACGTCTTTGTATTAATGGACTATGAGGTGTTCTGGAGGTGTGCCTTTTTTTTTTAAAGGGTTTTCATTAAATGGAGAGTCTTGTAAAATGTGGAATAGGTTGAAATGGACAGGAAACTACTTAAAAGATCAACCTGCCAAACATTAGTGGGTGCATATATTACAAAAGCTAGAAAGAAATTGGTCATATATTAGTTGGGAATAATAACCTCATCTTGGAATTGGAATGGTCTCACAGGCACAGACAAAAAGGAAAGATTACTGAATTATATTAAGAAATGCAGACTGCAAACAGTAACGATATATTTGGAAAGAACTGAGCATGCGAGTTTGATAAAGGATTTCAGGACAGATATTCTTCACAGTAACAAGGACAAAGAAAAAGAGAGGTACTTATACTAATTGTTAGAAGAGCTCCAATAGTGACAGAAGAAAAATAATACAATAATGGTTGATAGGTAGGTACTAGGCTATCGGTCCAAGGGCCTATGCAAGCCTAGCCAACAAGGTTCCGCCACCCAAGAAAGTTATTTTCCTGTGCCACTGTCGAGCAGAGACACAGAAGTGATCCCCGGAGTGTATTTCCTATTTCCCATCCACTCATCAAGATTTTTCTTGAAGAGTGCTAATGAAGAACTTTGCTTGACATAGATGGGTAGCCTGTTCCAGAGTACGGGAAGTCCCTGGGATAGGAATCTATCCCACCAGCATGTCCTGTTTATTGTGGTGACAAGGTTTAGGTCCCTAGAGCGTGTAGCTCGGAGGGATTGGGATTTCTTTAGGTGTAGCATGTCCAACAGCTCTGGGTTTGACATAGCTTTATATGTTAGGCAGAGATCACCTCTGAGTAGGCGATATGCTACGGAGTAAAGCTGGAGTTTTTTGAGGCGGTCAGTATAGGGCATTTGTTTGAGTCCAGTAATCCTCTTTGTGAGGTACTTCTGTGGCCTTTCCAGCTGCTGATGTCTTGTGAGGTACATTCCAAAAGTGGTGTTGTACTCTATAGTGGGTCTAATGAGTGTCGAGTAGAGGGGAACGATGACC
This sequence comes from Protopterus annectens, assembly GCF_019279795.1. Taxonomy (NCBI): domain Eukaryota; kingdom Metazoa; phylum Chordata; order Ceratodontiformes; family Protopteridae; genus Protopterus; species Protopterus annectens. The sequence goes on from NC_056745.1 coordinate 523,355,370, forward strand.
TCTTTTTTCCTGGATGAGAATCCTTTTATGATGAGGTGTGCCACGTAGAAGGACTTCCTGACTACTGTGGCGATGTGACTATCAAAGGAGAGACTACTGTCCACCTGGGTCCCAAGGTCTCTTATCAAGCGTTCGGTGTTAAGTAGATTGCTGCCTATGTGGTAATTCATGGGTACAGAGTTTTTACCAAAGGGGATGACACTGCACTTTTTGGCATTGAGCTTGAGGCCATGGCTCTGACACCAGGCATCTGTCTCAGAGAGGTCCTTCTGTAGGATGTTCATATCATTTGGGGACTTGACTATGGCTCCTAGTTTGCAGTCATCTATGAACTTCATTAGCCAGAGGCCTTCTGTGTTAGCCTATACTTCAGAGAAGTACATACCAAACAGGAGCTGTCCCAGGACAGAACACTGTGGTACTCCACTTGTCACTGGTTTGAGGTCAGATTTGGAGTCTGCAACTTTTACAGTGTAGGTTCTGTCAGTGAGCCAGTTGGCAACCCATCTTGTGACGTAGGGATTTATGCCTAGTTTATTGAGTTTAGCTATAATTCCAGAATGGGGGATGGTGTCGAAAGCATTGGCGAGGTCAAGATAGGCTGTGTGAGCCACCTTATCATCTACGGCTTTGGTGACTGCCTCAAAGAAGTTGATCAGGTTCAGGAGGCATGATCTGTCTTTCACAAACCCAAACTGGGTGGGATCCAGAATTTGGAGGTTACCAATGTCTTTGTTTATGAGTTCCATGATGATACGTTCCATGGCTTTGCAGACCAGGCTCGTCAGGCTATAGGTTTATAGTTCCTGGGATTAGTGGTGGCTCCCCCTTTGTGGAGTGGGATAACTGCTGCTGTGCGCCATTCAGTGGGCACAAAGCCCGATGCGAGGCTATTATTGAACATGGTGCTTAAGTGGAGAGCCAGTTAATTCTGAAGTTCGTGTAAAACGCAGCCTGGGATGTTGTCCGGTCTTCATGGATGTTGTGTTTTTGGCTTTAGAGTGTGCAGCTTTCACCTGCGTAGTTGTGATAACAGGGACTCTGCATTCTTCCTGTATAGATATGGGCCCTTTAGGGGGTGATGGGGGGGGGGGTAAAGTTAGCACTGAACCTATCTGCCAGGATGTTGGCAATATCAGTTGGTTCTGTAATTTTCGTGCCTTTGTGCTGTAACTCAGTGCAGATCTGGGTGTTGCCATTGAGATTCTTGACATAGCTATAGAATGCTTTGTGGTTGTCCTTGGAATTAGTGGCAATTTTATTTTCGTAGCTAGCTATGGAGAATGTTGTAAGGGATCTCAGCTTCTTACTGAGGCTGACCAGGGAGCTCCTCCACTCATGGGATTTTACTCTCTTTTGCAACAGTTTCTTCCTTCTGTTGTACAGTTTGTTTATGGCAGGGGACCACCAGATTGGCTTCCTTTTTTGGAGGACAGCGTCTTGGTTCTGTTTGGGATAGCACGATCCATGCACTTATGCAAGTGCTTATAGAGTGCATTTGTGTAGGATTCAGCAGTTGTAACTGTATTGTCCATCTGCATGGGTGTCATGAAGTTCACTACTTCTGTCTTAAGAAGCATGAAGTTGGCTTTGGAGAAATTTTTTACTATCAAGGGTGATTAGCTTATGGTCGGATTGGACCAACGAGGAGTTGACTTCAGGTGTGGAACACCGGTCACTCATGTTGGTAACGACTAGGTCTAGGATATTGTTGCCCCTGGTGAGGGTGTGGATAAGTTGATCTAGGGCATTGGAGTTTATGAATTCCAGAAAGCGTTGCGCTAAGGAGTTTGTACATGAGTTGTTTTCCCAGTTAATGGTGGGGTAGTTGAAGTTGCCCATTATTAGGGTGTTTGGTTGAACCCTAATATTTTCCAGTACATCAAGAAAAGAGGAGTGTGAATCTTGGGGCATGGTGGGGGATCTGTAGCAAGCTACAATTTGGATTGCAGTTTTGCCAAGAGTTAGTTGCACTTGGATAACCTCGGATGCATTATGCTGAGCAACTAGCCTGGAGGTGTGGATATCCTTAATGAATATGGACACACACCCACCTTTGGTGTTTCGGTCCAGGTACCATGGCCGAAAAGTGTGGTATGAGTTATAGCCTGGAAGTGCAGGGGTGCTCTCTGGAGCCTTGAACCAGGTCTCAGTCACTGCACAGATATCAATGTTCTCCATTTTAAGGAGTGCCTCGAGTGAGTGCATTTTGAAATTTAGACTTCTAGCATTGAGTAGCATTACCCTCAGTTTTTGCTTGCCTGTTCCTGTTATGGTGGTGAATTTGTTACTTGAACCCTGCCTAAAAAAGGCACTATAGTGGCAGCAAGAGCCTTAGCCAGTATCCGGAATCCCAGGGGGCGACAGGTGCAGGCCATCTGTGGCAAAGCATCGTGGTCTGTCGAACATGTCATCCCAAGCAGACTAAGGGGCTACTGGCAAGGCTGGAGGATTACACTGGCATATATTTATAGGGGAAATGGAGGGCCTGGGAATAGAGAGGATGATGGATGGAATATAGCCACAGGGGTCTACTACCAAAATGAGGCCTCCCATGTGTCTTCCTAAGAGTTTTATCTGGAAATCTTTTCTTACACATTTTTCCTTGCTTATGAGGGGGGTCTAGACTCTCTCAACTGTAGAGAGAAGAATCTGATTGCCAATCTATCACTGTCTTGTCCATGTAATGCCTTGAAAAGACTGGCATATGCTGTTTTGATTCAGGTGTCTGGGGCTCTGTGATGGCCTTACCCAAGGACTGGAGCACAGATAGTAAATTTAGGCCTTTGAATTTGAAAGCCAATAGCTCTGAAATCCATAATGGAGAAAGTATACTCTTTCTTATCTCACCTATCCATTGCTCGACTGTCCTTGTACGTGAGTAGATTAGTGCTAGGAAGCAGCTTGGAAGGTTTGTCAGGGACACTGTAGTGTGGTCTGCCACATGGTTTTTGTATAGGCACTTAAGTTCATCAGGAACTTTGTAGAACCTGTCTGGCCTTTTTGGAACAGAAGGTTGAGAATCAGGTGTAGAAGAGTTGGCTTGAAATGAGTCCAGGTAGACCTCTAGAACTGGGGAAACTGGAGGTGTGCAGTAGTGCACATCTCTAACAAGCTGCAGTATTCTTTTTTTGCACCTTTGACACCTGATTAGATTGCCATTCGAAATGGCAATCTAAACAGATGTCAGAGGTGCAGGTTGCCATTTAAAACACTTCACCACGCTTTGCAAAAGTTTCTCCAAAGGAAGCCTCTTCCATGGGAAAATCAGAGAAAAGGGGTCTCCCTTATCAGAGGATATCTGTTCAGGGGAATGTAACTGAGAAAAGTAGTCAAGAGGATGGGCAGAATTCCACCTCTTGCTCCTTGTCTGAAAAGGAAGACTCCAAAACCTGTTTCTATTGTCTGACCAGAGACGGCTGGGTCACAAAAGATGGGGGCTTCAGAAACATAATTGCCTTGAATAACCCAAGAGAAAAAAAAAAATCAGGGGCCATTGTATGCTTAAATTTTTGTTTTTTTTTCTTTATTAGGGGGTGCTGTCTGCCTGTAACAGCTTAGGAGGTTCAGAGCCTTAGCACACTAAGAATACTAGGAATCTCTTCCCACATAAAAGATCTGAGGGACTTGCGAGGGAACTCTGAGATAATGCATGGTTCATGAGAGAATTCTGTCACTGGAAGGCCTCAAGAGCCTTACTGGCCTCTGGAAGGGTTAGGATACAGGGTTCATGATATGAAGATTGATGTACTGCAGGTTCAGTTACCTCAGTTGGTATGCCCGATATGGAGAAGATAGAAGGCGGATAATTTTTTTCTTACCATAATGGTAGAGGTCCCTCTCTTCACTGTTGCAGTATTCATAACACTAGGGATTCCCTGCCTAGGGCAGCCCAAAGTCCGGCCAGTATACCAAAGCCTTAAGTTGCTTTAAGGTATGCTGTACATCACATGCACATTCCTCATGTAGTATAGGGCATAAAGGTGCTGTTCGCATGCACCACCCTCAGAACTGAAAGCACCAGTAGGAATGCCAGTCCAAGAAAAGCTAAGAGGTAACCAGTACATCCAGAAGAGAAATGGACCGGGGATGAGGGAGGGAGTGACTACTGCAACAGTGAATAGAAAGACGGCTACAGTTATGGTAAGATTTTACACAACTGTGCTATGTCCTTCCATTTCACTGTTGCACTATTCATAACATTAGGGAGAGTTCCACAGCTGAGGAAGGACCAGCAGAGCTCTCTGGGAAGCCACAAAGGATGGCCCTAGCAAAATCAGCTCTAGCTCTGGAAATACCATCCAACTTGTAATGCTTGGTAAAACTATGCACAGAAGTCTATGTAGCTGCCTCAAGAATAGAGTTAGTATCCAAACCCTTGAAAATAGCTCAAGAAGAAGAAGCCACAGCTCTAGTAGACTAAACCTTTATGGAATAAGGAAGGCTCTTACCATAAAAAGAACAAGAAATAGCTTTTGAAATCCAAGAAGAAATAGTGACACAGCTAATCCCAAGGACCTGGGATGAAAGCAAACAAAAAGCTGATCAGATTTCTTAAGAGTCTTAGTCTTATCCAAATAAAATCTGAGTTATATGTACATCAAATGTATGTAGCACTTTCTCACTAACAGATTGTGGAGAACAGAAAAAAGTGGGCAAATGAATAGACTGATTAAGGGACAACTCATTCACCACCCTGGGCATAAAAGAAGGATTAGTACGTAACAACGCCCTGTCCTTATAAAACACCAAAAAAAGGAGGACATGCCATAAGGGCATGAAGCTCAAACACCCATCTGGCAGAAGTAAGGGTTAACAAAAAATAAGTCTTCCAAGAGCAATGCTACAAGAAAGCTGAAGCTGCAAGCTCAAAAGGAGCCAGAGTCAATTTCTCCAGAATAAAATTAAGATCTCAGGGAGGAGGAACAGGCTTCCTGGGAGGCCTAATATGAAGGATGCCTTTAAGGAACAGCTTCGCTTCAAACCTAGAAGGTAAAGGAGGAGATACAGCCAGACAAGCAGATAGCCTATAAGTGGCCCTTAACAGGAGAATAAGCCAACCCAGCACTGAGCAATTCACACAAAGACAGAACCAAGGAGCATCCACAGAAAGTGGATCCAGGTTACCAGAAAGACACCAAACAGAAAACCTCTTCCATTTGGTTAAGTAGGATTTCTTAGTATTGTGATTCCTGGCCTCCTGCAGGACCCTAATCAAGTTCTCAGAAAAAATGGTGTCTATGTGGAATCAAAATCCTATCACCCACACAGTCAGTTGAAGAGTGGGACTGGTGTGGATGGATGAGAGATCTCGTCTTGTGCGAGTAGGTCCACCCCGTGAGGTAACGTGATGATTTCCCTTGGCTAAATGCAAAAGAGGAGGGAAGCAATGCTGTCTCAGCCAAAATGGAGTCTCCATTATTTTGGGGACATCCTGTTGAATTTTGAACATGACTTTTGGAAAGCGGGAAAGCATAAAGAAACATCCCCTTCTAAGAAAGAGAGAAGGAGCCCACCTTCCACATCACAGGACTTGGGACACTGGCACAGAAAGAGGAAGTTGCCTGTTCAGAGGGGAGACAACTAGATCTATCTGAGGAGTACCCCAGTGGTGGACAATGTCCAGAAACACATCCCTGTGAAGCATCCATTCATGGGATTGAGTTACGGACCTGAGGGAATGTAAAGTGCCTGAAAAGTCCACTGATACTTGACACCAATATCCCATACCAAGAGTGCCATCTGGCAAAGAAGATCAGATCTTGTTTCCCCCATTTATTTTCATACCACGTCACTGTGGTGCTGTCTGTAAACATCTTGAGCGGTCCCAGGGAGAAGAGAGGATGAATACCCCGAAGAGCCAGAAGGGCTCTCATCTCTTAGACACCAATGTGATCCTTCTCTTGAACAGGAGACCAGACCCCCTGTCTTTTAGGGAGCAAAAAACTGCTCTCCATCCCATGTCTGAAGCATCTGTGAACAGCTCCTGAGAGGGAACAGAGGGATAAAAAGGAAGTCCTGGATTTAAGGACAACTGTTGGATCCACCAGTGGAGTTCCTTATTCAGACAAGGGAGTAGAGAAACAAATTCCTGAGGATGAGCACGCTGAAACCAAACCGACTTCAGGAAATACTGAAACTTCTTCATGTGAAGTCTGGCGAGAGGGAGCATAAGGATGGTGGTTGCCATGAAACCCAGTTCTCAAACTCCCTGGCTATAATGGAAGCCAGAGGAAGAAGAGTTTGAAAGGAAGAAATGAGGGTCAAGGCCTTGGGAGTAAGACAGGGCGCCAGCAAAGGCACCATCTGAATACTGCAAACCAGAAAACATAGTCCTGAGAAGGAGTCAGAGAAGACTTTTTGAGGTTTATTGTAAACAGCAGGCTCTGAAGAAGAGAGATGGCAAAATAGAGATTTTGCAAAAGTATCTCCGGAGAGGATGCCTGAAAAGTACAGTTGTGTGCACTTACTATAAATGTAGATGTTCGAGTGCATTCACTGTTGCAGTCATCACATTTGGGTTATCTGCATGCGGTAGCCCTCAGTCAGCCTGATTATCAAAGTCTTGGGTCCTGCGTCAGTTGCTGTCTCATCTTCCATGATGTCAGGTAGTCAGGGGTATAAAAGCATGCAGCCGATGCCATTACATCAGTTTTTTTTCTTGCCCCAGATGTCAGGTGCCCCCATAATGGGGGGGCGATTTTATATATATATATATATATATATATATATATATATATAAGGTTACACCTCCAGCAAAAAAGCAAATACACCAAAAAGCTTTGAGCATAGTAAACAAGAGTAGAGGTATAGCCAATAAGTCGGGAGCTGGAGGGAGGGTAACCAGGACTGCAACAGTGAATACACTCGAACATCTACACTTGTGGTATGTGTACATAACTGTACTATGTTCTTCATGTTTCACTGTTCGTCATCACATTTGGTTAGATTCCCAAAGCTAAGGTTGGGAGGAGGAATTTAAACAGAATTAGGACCAGCTATAAGGCCCTGCAAGACTGCAGTGGCAAAGCCAACTCTGGATTTAGAGAAAATTGGCAAATGGTAATACTTGGTAAAAGTATGTACATAACTCCAGGTAGCAGCTTCTAGGAAGTCCTTGGTAGGGACACCTCTGAGAAAGGCTGTGGAGATAGATGCAACCCTGGTAGAATGTGGTCTTGTCCCCTGTGGGGTAGGTTTTCCATGGTGTTTATAGCAGAAATGAATGCAATGGCCTATCCATTTAGAAATGGTTTGCTTTGAAATGGCCTTCCCCTCTGCCCCTGCAGCAAATGCAACCAGCAGCTGCTCAGATTTCCTGAGAGGTTTAGTGCTGTCCAAGTAAAATCTAAGTTGTCTGTGCACATCTAAGGAGTGCAGTATACGCTCCCCTTTGTTCTGTGGATTAGAAAAGAAGGTTGGGAAATGAATGGACTGATTAAGAGCCACACTGGATACCACCTTGGGCATGAAGGAGGGATTGGTCCTGAGGGACACCCTGTCCACATGAAAGATGATGAAAGGCTCCACTGCCATAAGGGCCTGTAATTCAGACACCCTTCTTGCTGAAGTGATGGCTAAAAGGAAGGCTGTTTTCCAAGAAAGGAATTTCAGCTCTGCATTTGCAGCTCACTCAAAAGGAGATAGAGTGAGTTTTTCCAATACAAAGTTAAGGTCCCAAGCTGGCGTTGGGGCTCTCCTGGGAGGTCTTAAGTTTTTGGCACCTCTGAGGAACTGCTTGAGCAGTGGATGAGAAAACAGGGGTGGTTCTGTGTTGTAATGAGCTGAAATGGCTGAGGCATGAATTTTGATGGAGGAAAAGGAAAGGCCCTTGTGAAGCATCTCAGTTAAGTATTGAAGAATCTGAAGTAAATTGGGTGCTGCTGTGCCCATTCCCTGAGTTTGCTTCCAGGAACAGAATCTTTTCCATTTTTCAGCATAAGATTTTCTAGTACTAGGCCTCCTTGCCTCCAGAATGACATCCAACACTTGCTTACTGAGGGATGGTGACGGAGACATCAGGTAATTAGCCAGGCTGCCAGGTTCAGGGTTTGAAGCGGAGGGTGCAGAATCTGGCTATCCTGCAGGGACAGCAGGGTAGGGGTCTGAGGCAGGTGCCACGGTGGCAGCAGTGACGCACTGCACAAGAGGGTGTACCAGTGTTGGCATGGATAGTCTGGTGCAATCAGAATCATCCTTGGTTTGTCTTGTTTGATCTTTAGTACCACCTTGAAGAGAGGCAGAGGAGGAAAGGCATAAACTGCTAGGTTTTTCCAGGTGAAGGACAGGGCATCCACTTTCCAAGCTTGTTTGCGGGGAGTCCTTGTGCAGAGTTTGTCCAATTTGTAGTTCTGGGGGCAGGCAAACAGGTCTATCTCTGGGCTCCCCATTTGTTCATCAACATGTTGAAAGTCTTTGGTTCCATTTTCCACTTGTGTAGGTCCATGAGATTTCTGCTTGGTTCATCTGCCAGTGTATTTAGCTTTCCTGGCAGGAATTGAGCCTGAAGGTGCACTTGGTAGCTCAATGCTGTGTTCCACAGAGCCATGGCTAGTCTGCAGAGAGGGTATGAGTGGGTTCCCACCTGCTTATGTACCACATAACAGTGGTGTTGTCAGTCTTTACCATTAGTTGTCCTGGAAGAATGTGGTCCTTGAAGGCTGTCAGAGCATCCTGTACATCTAACATTTCTTTTTGATTGATATGCAGGTGCATTTGACTTGGGTTCCATTTGCCCTGAATGCACTTCCCTGCCAAGTGAGCCTCCCATGCATAGTCTGATGCGTTGGTTGTTAGGATTTGGGGGGCAGGGGGTAGAGTGAATGGCAGTCCCTTGTTTTGGTGGTAGGCCTCTGCCCACCAAAGGAACTCTATCTGTAGGCAAGGTATGATAGGAATCATTGCTTCTAGATCCTGAGTGTGTTGACACCATAGGAATCTACCCAAATGTGATGACTGCAACAGTGAATACACTCGAACATCTACATTTATGGTAAGTGTACACAACTGTACTTTTTTGTTCCATCTTCCTCTTGGTCCTCTCCTGCCTTTAAAAGACCCAGGGAACAGGATTCCTCTGAAGAGGAGTTGTATTGTGAAGAGGAATCTCTTGCTTACTCTTGGAATTGGAAGTGGGGGCCCCCCCCACTGCTTAGGCCTGTGCGTACCCTGGGACTGAAGCCTGTGTGCTCTGCTGGATCTGGGTTTGGACTGAGAAGGCCTGGAAGAGGCACAAAAGGACCAATTCTTAAAGGGACAATGCCTACTAAATCTTGGAGGTTGTACTTGTAAGAAATCTTTAACAGTTTGCATAGATTTAGCTTTTTCCTCCATCTTTTTAAGAACTTCTGCTCTGTTGCCAAAAAGGCGGTCCTGATTTAAGGGAGCATCCAGTAATTTAGCTTTAACATGATCTGTCAAGGATTGTTCCTTAAGACAAGCATGCCTTCTAAGTACAGACCCAGTGACAGCAGCCCTGCAAGATGCCTCTAGTGAATCAAAACCACATTGCAAGATATGTTTTCCAACCTGTTCAGCAAAATGCATTAAATCCTGTAAATCCTTATTTTCAGCACAATCAGGAATCTTCATTTTCTGTTTAAGCAATCCAATAATATGTTGCTGATACTTTAACATATGAAACTGCCAGTTTAAGGCCCTAATGGCCAAGGTTGCAGAAGTGTATACCTTCTTACCCCATCTATCCAGCACCCTGGAGTCTCTATCAGAGTGGGTAGGATTTTTGGCAGTAGTAGCTTTAATGCCCTTGGGTCCCTGTGAAGTGGTCTCAGGATCCGCAGTAGGATTTTTGAAAAGGAACTTGTGAGAGTCAGGAACCCTGTAATATCTGTCAGGTTTTCTGGGAGTGGAGGTAGAGAGTCAGGGGCCAAGCTAGATTTCGAAAAGGCATCATCAACAATGTCTAGTACATAAGGGATAGCTAAAGGCCTGTGCTGGGGCAGGAGTAAGAAATCCCTAAGCCTCTTTTTAGAATCCGAGAAATCCTGACTTTCCCAATGAAAATGCTCCCTAAGAGTATGCAAGGTTTCACCAAAAGAGAAATCCTCTGGGAGGGAAGCAGAGGGAATAGAATCCTCAGCATCAGAATCCTCATAGGTAGATGAGGGTAAATCCTGGTCATCAGAGGAAACAGAAATTTCAGAATCCTGGTCAGAAGTATCAACCAAACTCAGTCCTAGGTCTCTTACAGGGGGAAGGTTGGCTTCCCCTGATTAAAGTAATAAGGTCTTCAGCCATTCTTATCATTTGTTTTTTAGGCATAGAGGCCTGACCATACAGTCTGGGTGTTCGTTTTCTAGGCATGGTTCGAGCTTTAGGCCTTGAAGAAGATGGCATTGGTTTAATATGCAAGTCAGTAGGCTTGAATACACCCTCAGAAGCCGGTGCCTGCACAGTGGCTCCGGACCCATCCAAGGAAGAGACATCTGCAGGTTCCACAGTTGAAGTATCTCGTGGCATACCGGACTCCGAATGGGTCTCACTAGAAGCCTACGAATCTGAAGTAGTGGGTATCAGAGGCTGCGAAAGCACCTCGCTGAGTACTGGCGAACTGGCGACTGGCTTAGAAGCGTCGGCAGCTTTGGACCTAGGCGGTCTGTCTTTATCTTTGTGTTTTTTCGGAATGTTGGTAGTCGGATGGTTTACCGAAGACATATCTGGATAATTGAACAGAGCACCAAAATATTTAGAAGCGAAAATATACAAACGACGGATAGTTCGTTGTTTAAATAAGGCACAAAACCGACAGCGAGGTACATCTTGGTCAGGGCCTGGGCAAGGAATACAGTACGAATGAAAATCTTTGAGGTACTTGCTTTCCACAAGAAATGCAATTATTTGCTTTTACTGACATTGGTTTAGAGCAAGAAAAAGTTTCCCCAATGGGGTACTTAATTTTAAGTTGAAGACTTCGGTTCTGAAACTCGAAAACGAAAATTTCAGGATTCAACAGGCACTTGCGAACTGCTTCTGCTACCGCACGGCAAGAAAGACTGGTGTAATGGCGTCGGCTGCATGTTTTACACTCTTGACTACCTGACGTCATGGAAGTAGAGACAGCAACCGACACAGGACCCAAGACTTTGTTAATCAGGCCGACTGAGGGCGACTGCAAGCAGATAACCCAAATGTGATGAGTGCAACAGTGAAACATGAAGAACATCTCCCTGAAATGGTTTCATGCCATTAAAGCACTAAATAAACCCAGAGTGAAAGCCTGCCACTTACTCTGTGGATCTTTATGGGCTGGAGAAACGTACTTTTTTTTTTTTTTTAATGGGACATCTGCCTTATAAAACTTACAACGCTCTGTCCCATGATGGCATTCAATAACAGTAGTAGGGACGACTTCTCTGACTAAATTCTGAACACCACCCCTAGGCTCCTTGGAAATGATCAACCGTGATTACCCCTTAATGTCTGAAATAGGCGTTTGCAAAGCTTCCTGTGACACAAAGCCAGATCCCCACCAGCCTCCAACCTGGTTGCTGTACAGGATTCTGACAAGGTCGGGCAAACCTCTGTGTATTCACTCACATTGGGAGAAATGTCTGGCAGAGGATGAACACTGGAAAATTCTCGCCTAGGCTTCCTGGCCTTCTTCCCTGATGGCTATGCTTCGGGGTGGGAAGTTCCCTCCATAGCATCTTTCATGAGAAGCTTAAATTGCTGATTCTACATATACAGCGCCAAAGAAGAAACTCTACTTACGCAAAGTTTTCAGTACAAAAGCCTGACAGAGGGAACAGGACACATGGTCTTGCAAGGGGCCAAGACAAAACAAACATGGCCTTTATGAGGAAATCTGTCTCTCACACTGGCACTTATCCTTCTTAGATGACATGAAAACCCACAAACAAAAAGACAAATAAAAAAGGGACCCCAGTGAGGCACTTATCTGCAACAGCTCAGTGAAACCAGTAACAGAATGTAGGCATTCAGATGGAGGCAAAGTAGTTCAGCGGATGGCACGTCTGGACTTCACCTTTATGCCCTATGCTACTCATGGAGCATATGAGTAACATATGGCATACCTTAAAGCAACCTAAAGCTTTGGTATACTTGCTGGACATCAAGCTGCCCTAGGCAGTAGATCCCTAATGTTATAAATACTGCAACAGTGAAATGGAAGGTCATCATCTAACTTGTAATGTTTAGTGAAAGTATGAATAGAGGACCAAATAGTTGACTCCAGGATGGAAATGGTATCCAGCCCCTTGAAAAACAAAGCACCAGAGGAGTCAACAGCCCTGGTAGAATGAGCCTTTACTGATGAAATTTACCATGAAAAGAACAAAGGAAATGTCATTAGAAATCCAGGAAGAGTTGGTTTGCTTAGAAACCTAACGTCCCGGGAAGAAATAAAACAAAAACATGCACTGATCTGCAAATATCAAAATAATATACGAGCTGCTTATGCAAATTCGAGGTGCAAAGAACCTTCTCACTGGCAGACTGCGGAGAAGGAAAAAGGAAGGTAGATGAATAGACTATGAACAACTCTGACCACCTTGGGGAAAAAAAAAAAAAGTATTCGTATGAACAGACACCCTGTGTCGGTGGAAAGCTAGGAAAGGAGGAACAGCTATGACACCCTCTTGGCTGAAGTGAGCCAAAGGAACCAGTCTTTCAAGTATAATGCTGTAAGGAAGCCGAAGAAGCAGGCTCAAAAGGAGACTAAGTCAAATTTTCAAGAACAAAACTGGGGTCCCAAGAAGGAGAAACAGTATTCTGGGAGGCCTGATATGAAGTACGTATTTTAAGAAATTTCTTAACTGAAAGTTTAGAAGCCAGAGGAGGGGTCAAGGGCAGACAAGCAGAAATTGCTGTCAGGTAAGTTTTAACTGAAAAATATGCTAACCCAGCATGGAGCAGATCATACAATACAAAAGAAAAACAGGAATCTCCATAAATAGGGGATCTGATAGCAAAGAGAGGCACCAGACAGAAAATCATTTCCTTTTGGGCATACATGATTTCCTGGAAGTGGGTTTCCTGGCCTCCTGCAGAACCCGAAGCACATCTAAAGAAAAGAGATGCTTGAAAGAGATGAAAATCCTATCACTCACATTGTCAGCTGAAGAGTGGACAAGTGAGCATGGATAAGAGACCCCTTGATTTGTGTGAGAACATCCACCCAGTGAGGCAACTTGTGGTGACTGTCCCTGGTCTACAGAGAAAGAAGGGGGAACTAATGCTGTCTGCGCCAAAAGGGAGTCACTATCAAAACTTTGGGAGAGTCCTGCCTGATCTTGTGAAGTCTTGTGGTAACAGGGGAAGGGAAGACGTACAGAAACATACTTTACTAAGGAAAAGAAAGGACCTCAACTTTCCAAGCCAGAGAACTTGGGAGTGTGGAACAGAATAGAGGAAGTTGTCTGTTCAGACTGGAGGCAAAAAGATCTACCTGAGGAATCCCCCACAAATGGACAACATACACATCTCTCTGAAACATCCATTTATAAGTTTGCGTGCTGGACCTGTGCAGAGAGTCTGCCACTAGACAGTGCTGTGAATGGAATGTAAACTGCCTGAAGAGTCACTTGATATGGACAACTAGATCCCTGACCTGAAGAGCTACTCTGCAAAGAAGATAGGACCTTGTACCCTCCTTGCTTGTTGACGTATCACATTACTGTAGTGTTGTCTGTGAACATTTTTAGGGAGCCCAGGAGGAATGAGGGAATGAAAAGCCAGAATATCTAGTAGCAGAGCCCCCATCTCTTTACAGTGACGTGGTCCAACCTCTGATGAAGAGGCAAGAGACCCTGAACCTTGAGAAAGCTGGAGGAGGCCCCCCCAACCCCTGACTGGGGTGTTTGTAAAGAGCTCTTGAATCAGGACTGCAGTTTGGAAAGGAAGCCCTGGGTTGAAAGTTGATGAAGCCACCACTGAAGCTTGAGACAGGGAGGGAAAGCAGGGTATCAGGAAAGTCTAATGACAACATTGGAGCCACACTGACTTGAGTTACCAACGAAGGTTTTTCATGTGGAGCCTGTCCAGAAGGAACATAGGAATGGTGAAAGTCATAAACCTGAGGACTCTGAAAAATTCCCTGGCAGTAACTGATGCCAAATGAAGAGACTGAAAAAAGGCAGTGAGAGACAAGATCTTGGGAGCAGGCACAGATGTCAACATGGGGATGGTGTGAAGCCTGTAACTGAGCAAGATATGATCTTGAGATAGAGTGGATTTCTGGAAGTTTATGGTGAGCCGTAGACTCTGTAACAAGAAAATAGTAAACTTGAAATCCTGAAGCAGAGTCTTGGAGGAAGAAGCTCGAAAGAGCACTGTCCAGGTAGGGAAAGATCTGAACTCCTTACATCCAGAAAAATGGAACAGGAGTGAGGCATTTGCTGAATACCCTTAGGGCTGCAGAGAGGCCAAATGAGCAAACCAGAGAACTGAAAATGCAAGGAAGAAACAGAGAAACTTAAATATTTCCTGAAATGGGGATTGATGGGGATATGAAGGCAAGCATCCTTGAGATAGAGACACCAGAAAAAAAACTGGAGTGGAAGAAGGGGAAATAAAGTTTGAAGAGAAACATCCGAAAAGGAGGAATTTTGAGAAAGGTGTTTAGCTGAGAAAGATCCAAAATAGGTCTTCCAGTGCTGCCCTTTCTGGAAACCAAAACCATTCTGGAATAAAAAGTCCTCTCTACCTGGGCAGGAGGCATGGCTTGAATAGTGCACTGGACCAAAGGAGAACGGAGAACCTCTGGGAAAAATGGAAGTTTTTCCTGAGGAGGTTGAGGCATGCCAGAAAATGGAGGAAGGGACTTCCAAACAACGAAATATCCCCTGGTGAATAATGAACAGAACCCAAGAGTCTGTTGTGATCCTTAAACAATTTGGAAGAGACCGGGAAAACAAGGGATAAGGGAACCTAGCCGAGAGAAAGGGGAAACAAATTGCCAAATGGAACCTGGCTTATCCTGAAAAGTAGGTTTTTGGAAGATAGGGGTTTGAGTAGACTTAGCAGGAGGCACATGACTACAAACTTTTCAACCCTTAGGTGGAGGGTGAGGCAGCCTCCAAACAAAAGCAGAGTTGGAGCAGTAATTCCTCTGAAACGTTGGCATAGCAGAAACAAAAATATCTTTCACCTTCTGCAAGGTTTTACTCTTATCCTGGAGAGGCTTGAAAAGTTCAGCAGCAGTACCAAAAAGATTTTATTATCCAAAGGAGCATCCACCAGTTTGGCCTTAATGTCATCAGGCAAAGCATGAGGACAAAGTCAAGAGTAACACCTCATAAATGAGCCTGAGACATCAGCTGCACTGTAGCTACATTTGAGAGTGGCGAACAACCAGAGAGGTAGAGCCCAACAGTGAAAGGGTAGAGGACTTCCTCTCAAGACTCAGGAAGATCATAAACCACTTTGGAAACTTGAAAAAGGAAGGTCAAAACATGCCTGGTCATACGAGTTTTGCAGCTGACGACTAGAACAGATAAAGGGGCAGCAGTGTAAACCTTTTTGCCAAGTTATCTTTATTTGAAGTGAGCGACTTGGTAGAGGGCAACAGCTTGGATGGCTTGTCAGAAGAGACAGACAATACAGAAGGGCATTTACATAAAGTTATGCTTGTCAGGCACTTTATAAAATCTGTCAGGATTCTTAGTGCAGGTGAGACTTGAAGGCATCAGAAGCTGTGGAAAAGTATCCAGGAGGGCAACCAGAACAGGTGTAACAGCCGAAGGTTTAGAAAACTCTATCTGAAGGAGCTCATAATACCTTTTCTGAATGTCAGAGACTTGAGAAAAATCACACTTAAAAACTCCATCATGCAGGCAACAGTATCCCCAGAGAGAGTTCCTCCAAGGGGGAATCTGGACCAAGAATCCTCATCGCATGAACCACAGTCCAAAGTGGAAGGAATCTGAGAAGAATAAGTCAGGGACTCTTCCCCAGAATCAAGATCCTCATTTGACGACTAATTCCCTGGACCTGAAGACCTGAGAGGGGCAGGCACAGACACTCTGAGGAGGCTTTACAGCCATTAAAGCATTAAATAACCTCGGAGTAAAATCCTGCCATTCGTGTTGGGGATCCTTAACTGCAGGGGAAATGTGCTTGGATTTCTGTTTCTACAGGACATCTGCACAAAACACACTTGGAGGGTCAGACCCCTGGCAACACTCAAAACACAGTAAGAATCCCCTCCCCGAGATTTGTAGAATCCCCTGGACATAACTAGATGAGGTTCCCCTCCATGCCAGGAGCAATGTTGTAAAGCCTCCAAGAACGTGCAAGTTGTCAGATTTATGCCAGCCACTAGACAGGGTCACAGCAGGGGAATCTGAGGCAACCACTGGGAAAATCCTCTGGGCTTTCACTAGCCTTGACAGAGAGAGTGAGCGAGAGAAACACTGGGAAGGCTGGACAGCAGCCGTATCAGGCATACGTTTTTTTCCCCTTTTTCTTGATAGATGGCTGACCCTTGATATGGGAAAATTCCGCCATAGCACCTTGAGCCAACAGCTTAAGACGTTGGTTTTCGAGGTGAACAGATAAAAAGACAACAACCTAGAGTCTTAGGGAAAAAAGCCTGGCAGACTGAACACTGCGCATGGTTGTGGGAAGCACCCAAACAGAAAATACACTAGCCATGAGGGTCTTTACAAGGAATCAGCCTCACACACTGGCACTGTTTCTTCCTATCTGAAATGTGGCTTGGTAACCAGCACAGCAGGAGGACATTTAGACAGACATTCAATGATGGAGGTCAGACTAGCAGCAAAGTTCTGAGTTTGTGCATCTGTATGTCACCTTTATGCCCTACTCTTTGCATGGGGAGTGGACATGTGATGTATGACATGAGTACTAAAGTCTTTGGTGTACTGGCCAGATGTTGGGCTAACCTTGGCGAGATATCCCACTTAAGTTATGAATACTGAAACAGTTACATGGAAGGGCCTAGCAAAGGAAGAGCACCAAACAGACTGTCAATCCTCAAAAGCCTTAGAGTGTAAGTCTTTGGCGGCAGTAAAGCTCTAAAAGGCTTAGTGCCCAAACTTCTCTTTTAGTCAGCACAGCTTGAGCTACCTTCTTAGAGATGTGGAAGGTGCTCGGAGGCTTTGGAAAAGTACAGTTGTGTACACTTACCATAAATGTAGATGTTAGAGTGTATTCACTGTTGCAGTCATTACATTTGGGTAATCTGCTGGCAGGATGCCCTCAGTCGGCCTGATTAACAAAGTCTTGGGTCCTGCGTCAGTTGCTGTCCCTTCTTCCATGACGTCAGGTCATCAGGGGTATAAAACATGCAGCCAACGCCATTTTCATCAGTTTTTCTTGCCCCAATTGTCAGATGCCCCCCAAATGGGGAGCAAAATAAATAAATAAATTATATATATATATATATATATATATATATATATATATATATATATATATATACACACACACACACATATATATATATATATATATATACACACACACACATATATATATATATATATATATATATATATATACACACACACACACCTATATATATATATATATATATATATATATATATATATATATATATGTGTATATAATTTAGAACACAAACAATATACCTCCAATCAAAAGCAAATACACCAAAAAGGCTTTTAAGCATATTAAAGGAAAGAATAGGTATAGTAAGAGAAAAAAACGGGGCTGGAGGGTGGGTAACCAGGACTGCAACAGTGAATACACTTGAGCATCTACATTTATGTTAAGTGTACACAACTGTACTATGTTCTTCATGTTTCACTGTTGCAGTCATTACATTTGGGTAGATTCAAAGCTATGGTTGGGAGGATGGATTTAAACAGAATTAGGAGCAGCTATAAAGTCCTGCAGGACAGCAGTGGCAAAGCTAGCTCTGGGTTTAAAGAAGAGAGGTAAACGGTAATGTTTGGTGAATGTATGAACTGAGCTCCAGGTAGCAGCTTCTAGAATATCTCTGGTAGGAACCCCTCTGAGAAAGGCTGCAGAAGTAGATGCAGCCCTGGTGGAATGAGATCTGATCCCCTTGGGGATAGGTTTACCATGGTGCACCATAGCAGAAAATAATACAATGGCTTATCCATTTAAAAACAGTCTGCTTTGAAATAGGTTTTCACCCTGCCCCTGTAGCAAAAGCCACCAATAGTTGCTCAGATTTTCTTAGAGGTTTTGTCCTGTTTAAGTAGAATCTAAGTTGTCTGTGTACATCCAATGAATGCAGAATCCGCTCACCCTTGTTCTGTGGATTGAGAAAGAAAGTTGGCAGATGAATGGTCTGATTAAGAGCCACACTGGATACTACCTTAGGCAGGAAGGATGGATTGGCCCTGAGAGCCACCCTGTCCGGATGGAAAATAATAAAGCACAACGGAAAAGTTGAGGTAAAAAACACACCTTTATCAAACACAAAGCTTTCAGGTACAAGACCCTTTCTCTAATGATAGATGGAAAATAATGAAAGGCTCCACTGCCATAAGAGTCTGTAATTCTGAAATCCATCTAGCTGAAGTAACTGCTAAAAGAAAAGCGGTTTTCCAGGAGAGATTTTAAATCTGCAGTAGCAGCTGGCTCAAAAGGAGGTACAATGTGTTTTCCAAAATAAAATTGGGGTCCCATGCAGGAGTTGGTGCTCTCCTGGGAGGTCTTAAATTTTTGGCCTCTATGAGGTACTGCTTTAGCAGAGGATGAGAAAAGAGGGGAGGCTCTGTGTTGTAATGAGCTGAAATAGCAGAGGCATGGATTTTTACAGAAGAAAAAGATAGGCCCTTGTGAAGCAACTCAGTTAAATACTGCAGAATCTGAGGAATATTGGGCATTGCTGTGCTTATTCCTTGTGCTTGGCTCCAGACACAGAATCTTTTCCATTTGTCCGCGTAAGATTTTCTAGTACTAAACCGTCTATCCTCCAAAATGACATCCATCACAGGTTTGCTGAGAGATGTAACTGGTGAAATTAGTTGATTAGCCATGCTGCAAGATTCAGACTTTGGAGCAGAGTGTGCAGAATTTGATAGTTCTGCTGATACAGTAGGTAAGGTGTTAGAGGCAGGTACCATGGAGGAAGGTGTGACATATTGCGTAGGAGCAGGTACCAGTGTTGGCGAGGCCAGTCTGGAGCAATCAGTATCATTTTTTTTTCCTGTCTTTCGACTTTTGGTAAGACCTTAGAGAGCAGAGCCAGAGGAGGAAAGGCATACACTGATAGGTTTTTGCAGCTAAAGGACAGAGCATCCACTTACAATGCTTTTTTGTGATGAATTCTTGTGCAGAATTTGTCCAACTGATAATTCTGGGGTGAGGCAAAAAGATGCATGTCTGGGCTCCCCCTATTCCTGTGGGTCCATAAGATTTCTGCTTAGTGCGTCTGCCAGAGTATTTTGCTTTCCTGGCAGGAATTGAGCTTGTGGATGTATTTGGTAAGTCAAGGCTGTGTTCCACAATACCACGGCTAGCCTGCAAAGGGGGTAGGGAGTGGGTACCCCCCTGTTTATGTACCACATGACTGTGGTGTTATCTGTCTTTATCAGTAGTTGTCCTGGATGAAGATGGTCCTTGAAGGCTGTCAGAGCATTCTGTACAGCTAGCATTTCTTTCCGGTTGATATGTAGGTGCATTTGATTTGGGCTCCATTGGCCTTGAATGCATCTTCCTGCCAGATGCGCCCCCCCCCCCAAGCATAATATGATGCGTCTGAAGTCAGGGTTTGGGCGGCAGGGGGTGGAGTGAATGACAGTCCCTTGTTTTGGTGGCAGGCCTCTGCCCACCATAGGAACTCTAGCTGCAGGCAAGGAATGATAGGAATCATTGTTTCTAAGCTGTGACAATGTTGACTCCATAAGCTTTTTAGGTACCATTGAAGTTTCCTCATATGCAGTCTTGCATATGGAATTATTAGGCTGCAGGAGGCCATGAACCCCAAGGCTTGCAGAATTTGTCTTGCAGATAGCTGGGTTTTTGTGGCCACCTGTTTGGAAGTACGTCATCAATTGAATTTATTTTTCTGGCGTAAGGTAGGTCATCTGGGCAGTTGCATTCAAGCTTGCACCCAGGAATGTAATTATTTGAGAGGGTACCAGTTGTGATTTATTTTCGTTTATGGTCCAACTTGTCTAGGTTACAAGACTTTTTACAAATGCCAGATGTTTTTAGAAGAGTGTTCTTGTTTTCTGCCTGAATTAGACAATCGTCCAGTTAAGGATACATTTGAATGTTTCTTTGTCTGCAAAATGCAATTACTGGTGCCAGGCACTTTGTGAAGACCCTGGCACAGTAGATAAGCCAAAGGGCAGTGCAAAGAACTGGTAATGCAAATAGCCTGCTTTGAAGCGGAGGTATCTTCTGCAAGATTCCCTGACTGGGATATGCAGGTACGCTTCTTAAGTCTAGAGGTACCAACCAGGCATCCTTGCCTAGCATAGGCAGTAACTGTTGTAGAGTCAGCATCTTGAATTATGGAATGTCCAGAAATGTATTTAGAATGGATAAGTCCAGAATTGGACGCCATGATTTGTCTTTTCTGGGTACCAGGAAAAGTCTTGAATAAAAACCTCGTCCCTTTTCCTTTTTTGGTGCTGGTTGAACAGCCCCCATATTCATGAGGGACATAACTTGTTTCTGGGCCTCTGCCCACTGATTTGGAGGCAGATCTGGCCATCCATTTGGGATTGGCAACGTGTGGAAATGAAATCTGTATCCCTGGGATACATTTAAAACCCACTTGTCCTGGGTAATTAGTTGCCAGTTTCATGCATGAAGTGCCAGTTTTCCCCCCAAAGGGGCAGCCAAAAGATAATTGCTTGGTAATTGCAGTGGAAAGTCACTTAGACTGTTTACCGTAGGAAGATGCCTTGTTACTTCCAGATTTGGAGGTGAAGGCACCCCATTGTTTTGTTCTATAAGTTCCTTGTGACTGAAACCTAGAGCCTTTGGAATGTCTGGGTTTGACCTGAGCGGCTCTGTTGGGCACTGGAAAGGACCAGTTCTTAGGCCAGTGCCTACTGAACCTGGGCGGCTGCACTTGTAGGAAATCTTTTACAGTTTGCATAGATTTAGCTTTATCTTCCATCTTTTTCAAAACTTCTTCTGCCTTATTAACAAATAGACTGTCCTGTTATAAAGGAGCATACAACAATTTTGCTTTAACATGATCAGGCAGATTTTGCTCCTTGAGCCAAGCATGCCTTCTTATCACAGATCCAGTTACAGTGGCCCTGCAAGAGGCCTCCAAGGAATCAAAACCACATTGCAAAGTATGCTTTCCAACTTGTTCAGCTGAATGTAATAAATCCTGCAACTCTATTTTCCACAGTCAGAAATCAACATCATTTTCTGTTTAAGTAAGCCCATGACATGCTGCTGATATTTACGCATGTGAAATTGACAATTTAAAGCCCTGATTGTCAAGGTTGTAGACATGTAAACCTTCTTACCCCATCTATCCAGCACCCAGGAATCTCTATCAGAAGGGGTAGGATTTTTAGCAACAGAAGCCTTAATGCCCTTGGGAGCCTGAGAAATGGTTTCAGGGTCAGCAGTAGGGTTTTTAAAAAGGAATTTGTGGGAGTCAGGAACCCTGTAATATCTGTCTGGCTTACTAGGAGCCGGAGGCAGGGAATCAGGAGCCATGCTGGATTCTGAGAAAACATCAGCAATGACTATAACAGGAGGTATAGCCAAAGGTCTATGCTGAGGAAGAAGAAGGAAATCCCTAAGCCTCTTTTTAGATTCTGAGAAATCCTGACTCTCCCAGTGAAAGTGTTCCCTTAAGGTATGCAAAGTTTCTCCAAAAGAAAAATCCTCAGGAGGAGAAGCAGAAGGGATGGAATTTTCTGCATCAGAGTCCTCATACGGTGGAATAGATAATTCCTGATCAGAAGAAATAGAAACCTGAACTGATAATTCATAGTCAGTGCCTTGCCTAGGCCTCTTAGCAGGAGGGGGATGGGTACCCCTGATCAAGGTAATTAAATCCTCAGCCATTTTGATCATTTGTTTTTTAGGCATAGGGGTCTGTGCACGTGGCCCAAACATCTGTTTTTTAGACATAGAAGTTGATTTTGGCCTTAGTTTTGAGGATGGCATCAGTTTAATATACAAATCTTTAGGCTTGAAAACACCCTCAGATGCCGGTGCCTGCTCAGCGGCTCCAGACCCATCTAAGGTAGAGACATCCGCGGGTTTAATACTTAAAGTGTCTCGTGGCATACCGGACTACGAATGGGTCTCAGTAGAGGCCTGTGAATCAAAAGTAGCGGGCATCAGGGGCTGCGAAAGCGCCTCACTGAGTACCGGCGGCTGGCTTAGGAGAAGCTTCGTCATTGGTTTTGGACCTCGACGGTCTGTCTCTGTCTTTTTCTTTGCGTTTTTTATGTATTCCGGTAGTCTGATTGCTAACCAATGACATTTCTGGACAGTTAAATCTTGAGATAAAATATTTTGATGCAAAAATATACAGACGCTTAATAGTGCATTGTTTAAATTTAGGACAAAACCAACAGCAAGGCACATTGTGGTCAGGGCCTAGGCAAGGAATACAGTACAAATGAAAATCCTTATGAGGTATTTGCTTCCTACAAGTAATACAATTATTAACTTTTACTGACATCGGTAAGGAGCAAGAAAAAGCTTCCCCAACGGGGTACTTAGCTTTAGGTGGAAGACTTCGGTTCTGAAACTCGAAAACGAAAATTTCAGGAGTCGGCCGACCGGCACTTGCAAACTGCTTCGGGCACTGCGCGGCAAGAAAGACTGATGAAAATGGCATCGGATGCATGTTTTATACCCCTGACGTCATGCAAGAATGGACAGCAACCAACGCAGGACCCAAGACTTTGTTAATCTGGCTGACTGAGGGTAACCTGCCAACAGATTACCCAAATGTAATGACTGCAACAGTGAAACATGAAGAACATCTTGCAGAGTTTTATATCCTAGGCAGGATATATCCCCATACAGCTAAGGTCACTGCAGCAGTGATCAATATGATGAACAAGTGTTCTGAAAACATGTTTCTAATTCCTTTTAAGCACCGATCATCCACAAGGATAGGTTTTGGGACGACAGGTTGGGATGTAGAAATGATACTTTCTTCTGGATAATGACGTCCACCTTGTGTGGCAGTGTGCAGAGTTTGCCCTTAGCTAGATGAATAAGAGAGGGAACCAATGCAGTCTTGGCCAAAAAGGCGTGATTAGTAAGAGTTTTGTTTTTTCATTTTGGATCTTTAGCAGAACCCTTGGACGGACAGGTGGTAGGGAGGCATACAGGAATTTCCCTGTCCAACGAAAACAGACAGCATCTGTCTTCTAGGTAGAGGGGCACGCGTTCATGGCACAAGAAAAGAGCTAAAAAGATCGGAGGTATCATCCAATGGTGAAGGAGGTCCAGGAAGACTGGTCTGTTCAGGGTCGATTCATAAGGGTCCTTCAAGGCCCTGCTTAATGAACCCTCTAATATGCTGTCCTATGATGGGATGTACACAGCCAGCAGGGACATACGTTTTTTGACCTGCAAGGTTCCACGTCCTATGAGCTAGTCTGCCCAGTTGGTATGGTTAGGTGCCTCCTTGCTTATGTACCATCATGATGATCATGTTTGAATGCCTGAAGAGGACCTGGCATCCAAATATGTGAGAAGACTGGAATAGGTTGGATGAGGGCCCTCATTTCCTTCAGGATGATGTATGACCCTTTGGACTTTTGACTGCCATCTGCCCTGAACTCTGTGGGTGCATATCCTGGGTGCCCAAGCCTCATCCAAAACATCTGTGTGCAACTCCTAAATTAGGACTGGAGGGCAAGAAGGGGAGTCCCGAGTTGAGTTTCATCTGATCCACCCACCACGACAGATCCTTCCTGAAGCAATGTACGAGGGGGATCATAGTGACTACATGGTGAACATGTTAAGATCAGACTTATCAGGTATTACTGAATTTTCCTCATATGCAGTCTGGCTAGAGGGAGTACTTGGGATGGTAGCTGTCATGAATCCCAGAGGTGCTACGATTTCTCTGTCAGAGCAACCATCAAGGGAGGACAGACTGTGGAAAATAAGCTGTAAGATTTTGTACTTTTCTTGAGGCAGTTAAGCCTGCATCTTTCTGGTGTCCAATCTGCAGTCCAGAAACACTAGGTCTTGGGAGACTGAGTAAAGGATTTTTTGTAGCTGACGTGAACCCCCAACTGCAGTAAGAGGTGGAGGGTGAGCTGAAGGTGGTGTAGCAGGATTTGAGGCAAGGTAGCCTGGATCAACAGATTGTTTCTAAGTAGGGATAAATCTGAATCCCTAGCTGGGAAGCATACGTGGACACAGTGGCCTTGGGGGAGGGGAGGGAATATAAATGGACAGCCAAAAAATACCTTGGGAGACTGAATCCACCACGTGTCCTGCAAATGTTTGTCAGGTGGATCTGAAAAGTCATGGGTTGGTACCTGATGGGCCACTGAACCGGAAGTGTCCACTGTAAAAAAAATCTCATGTAGTATCGGACAAGGGGGGAAAGCCAGGACCAAAATACTCCACACTGTTTTATTTCACATAGATTGAGTGCTTTCATCCTCATACAATAGACTTCTTCAAAATAATGCATGCAGTAAAATTGAATTAATTTACAATGCTCCAACAGCCACATGACAAAAAACTGATTAACAAGTACAAAACATTTAAAATGTCAATGCATAATGAATACAAAACTTGATCCAATGTTTCTTTTGAATAATGTTAAAAGCGGATTTTAAAAATGCGTATTTCCTAAAAATATATACACCCAATACTAAGCAACATATTTTTAGTACAGTAAGCATAGGCTGCCTTTAGTTTCAACATACTACTAATTGAAACCATTTCATTTAAATGAAATTTTGGTCCTCACGAACTTCCTCATCATCCTATCCACATTAGATTCTGTCAGAACGGACAGATCTGGTGGAGGGAGGTTAGAAGGTCTACGAAAAGGTCTTGCCTGCAAGAAAGGGGAGCACAGTCTAGGGCAGACCAGCTCCAGAGAAAATCTAGGCTCCAGCAAGGGATGGGTCTGTGATGAAATGGCAACTGGATCAGATGGAAGGTTCAGATCCGAAAGCTTTGGGAAGTTTCAGAGACTGAGCCAGAGAAGCCACCCGACAAGGAGGAATAGTCAGGGGAGTGCTTCCCATATGTCTCGCCCTTTCCCCTGGCTTATCTCTACTTTTCTCCTGTGTCTGTGTGAAGGCTTCTTGGCAGACAGGGAGGCTCCAGAGATAGTACAAATGACTTTGGATGGGTCTCCCACAGGGGCAGGTACAAGTCCCTTAATTACCAGCTTATTAAATCTTTCAAAGGCCATACAAATGTAGCAGTCCTCATCAAGGTTGGCAGCATCCAAACAATATACACATTTCGGGTGTCCAAAGTTTGGAATCTCGTGTACACAGCCCATGTACTTGAACCCAGACGGTTTATCAGACATGTTGGAAAAAGGAAAACCTGTAGTCACACAAAATAACCACAGTCGTAATTATAACAATAAAGCAAAAATTGACTGAGAACCACAGTAACAGCAAGACACTCCACTAAAAGAGAAAGGGTACCACCAATGGCATGAAAGGACAAATCAGAAGTTGCCTTTTTTTGATTAATAAGGGGAAGAAAAGGAAGACCACTCAACTACTGCTGACAAAAAAAAAAAAAAATTCGCTAACACGAGAAAGAAACGCTATAATTTCTACAAAAGTACTTAGTTGAGGTAAGTGTGAGCAAGCAATTATGTCTGTACTCTAGAACTGGAAATGAGATCCGAGGTAATGCTGGGAATAGGTAGGTATTATGGGTAATGAGAGGAGCCTGAGCTAGGATCAAAGTCTAGAGTGGCTGAAGTTGGATCCAACGACCCATCTGTTGAGGAAAGATGGAAGAGACACCATCGGATCTGCTTTTATCACCTTCAGGTTAATGTGCTGGTAGGTATCCCTCCTGTTGAGCTGTTCTACATTGAAAGTTTTTTTAAGTGAGCACACCAAGCATAATCCAAACAGTCTTATTTAAACACTGGGCTTTGGATGGGGAAAGCAATGCTTTTCCAACAGATAAGTTTACCAGTTACCACAACATAGACTTACTTTTTGCACATTAAGGAATAATCACATCCAACGGTTTTGTGGATTGTGAACTGAGTCCACATATTTCTGAGATGCAAATGAATCTTCTACACAAGTTGCTTGCAAAAGGGACTAGAAAAATGCAAAAAAAAAAGTTCCAGAGATCTCAGAAAGACTTGCTGCTTACACAATATAGTCAGGGCTACTGGAATCACCGTTTTCCCAGAATAGGGAAAACTTTCATAAACAATGAATCTATGGTGACCCATACAAACGTTACTGCTGTTGAATGGATCAGAGAAGACATTTTACAACTTATTATTCTCAAGTTTTACAAGAGCATCAAGATACACTCTACTTGCTTAAACATTCTTATCTTTGTCACTATTAAATATTCACAGATAGGAGAGGATGGTTATTGTTCTGCTTTCTGAGGTGCTGAAAAGTACAGTTTTGTACCTACCATAAATGTAGATGTTCGAGTATTCACCCTGCTGCAGTCATCACACTTGGGTTACCCTGTCGTCAGGCGTCCCGCAGTCGGCCGGATTTCCAAAGTCTTGGTTCAACGTCAGTTGCTGTCGCCTCATCCCTGACGTCAGAGCACCAGGGGTACATATATTGCAACCGATGACATTTTCTTCAGTTTTTCTTGCCCCAGATGTCAGGTGCCCCCAAAAAGGTGATCCAAATTTGTACCAAAAGGTGAGAAAGTACAGTTTTGTACCTACCATAAATGTAGATGTCCGAATAGGAATGCATCTGCAGTCCTTACAAATGGGTTGTCCTGTCGTCAGGCAGCCCTTCGGTCGGCCGGATTCCAAAGTCTGGGTCTGGCCTCGGCTGGTGTCGCACTTCACCCGACGTCATAGCTGCAGCTTTTCGGGTATAAAGGCATCAGCCAACGCCATTTTCCTCAGTGTTTCTTGCCCCAGATGCCAGTTGCCCTCTTGGATAGCTAAATTTTGGATAAATGCCAATGTTTCCAAATAGTAGAAGGCAAACACAAAAAATAAGCATGTATGTACATATATACAAACAAATACACCATAAGAGATCCCCCCCCAGCTAGCTATTAGATGGGCAAATACCCTAGGAATACCTCAGAGGGAAGGAGGGTGGGTAATCCTGACTGCAGATGCATTCCTATTCGGACATCTACATTTATGGTAGGTACAAAACTGTACTATGTCCTTCAAGGATGCATCTGCAGTCCTTACAAATGGGTAGAATACCATAGCCAAACTAGGGGAGGAGGAAGAAGAAATTATGGTGTAGTTAGGATCCCTTGCAAAACAGCAGTAGCAAACCCTGCTCGGGATCTAGAGTATAAAGGTAAGTTATAATGCTTGGCAAATGTATGCACGGAGGTCCAAGTAGCAGCCTCTATAATGCCCTTGGTAGCCACTCCTCGTAAGAAAGCTGTGGTAGTGGCTGTAGCCCTTGTAGAATGAGGCCTGATGTTCTGTGGAGCTTGCTTTCCATGGTAGGAGTAACAAAATCTGATGCAATTCCCTATCCACTTGGAGATTGTCTGTTTTGAAATTGCTTTTCCTTCCCTTCCTGTTGCATATGCTACCAGAAGCTGGTCAGTTTTTCTATTGCCCTTGGTTCTGTCCAGGTAGTAGCGTAACTGTCTATGTACATCCAAAGTATGCAACAGTCTCCCCCCCCTGTTCTGCGGATTGGGGAAGAATGTAGGTAGGTGGATAGCCTGGTTTAAAGACACTCTGGATACCACCTTAGGCATAAATGTAGGATTTGTTCTCATGGACACTCTGTCTTGATGGAAGATCAGGAAGGGTTGTACTGCCATTAAAGCCTGTAGCTCAGAAACCCTTCTTGCTGAGGTAATTGCCAGCAGGAAAGCAGTCTTCCAGGATAGGTGTTGTAGTTCTGCTGTTGCTGCTGGTTCGAAAGGAGGAAGTGTCAATTTTTCTAGCACAAAGTTCAAGTCCCATGCTGGCAATGGTGGTTTCCTAGGAGGTTTTACATTTTAATTCCTCTCAGAAACTGCCTGAGTAGAGGATGAGAAGACAGGGGGATCGAAGCTGTATTCTGCAGAAATAGCTGATGCATGTATCTTGATGGAGGAATAGGACAGGCCTGTATGGAAGAGCTCTGCCAAGTACTCCAGGATGTTGGCTATGTTTACCTTTGACACATCTTTTCCCTTTTCAGTACTCCAAATGAGAAATCTTTTCCATTTTCCTGCATAATTCCTTCTTGTTGAAGGTCTGCGGGCCTCAAGGATAATGTCTTTAACCCTTTGGGATAAATTTGGGTTAGTTGCTCTTATGTAATGTTCCAGGCAGTCAGCTGCAGAGTTTTCAGGTTTGGATGCAGGGTGTTGTAGCCGTTCTGTGTTAACAGCAATGGGATCAGGGGTAGTGTCCACATTTGTCCCCAAGACATGCTCCTCAGTAATGGGTACCAATGTTGTCTTGGCCAGTCTGGAGCTATCAGAATGATCCTTGGACGTTCCTCTTTGATTTTCAATAGCACCTTGTGCATCAAAGGAAGAGGTGGGAATGCATATTCTGTCAGGCTTTTCCAACTGAAGGATAGAGAGTCCACCTTCCAAGCAAGTGGGTGGTACGTCCTTGTGCAGAATTTCTTGAGCTGGTGATTGAGTGGGGATGCAAATAAGTCTATTTGTGGTAGTCCCCATTTCCTTGTGATGGCCTTGAAGATGTCCGGGTGTAGCATCCATTCGTGAGCATCCGTGGTAGTTCTGCTTAATATGTCTGCTAGGATGTTTTCTTTTCCCGGTACAAAAATTGCTTGTAACTGAATGTTGTAGCTCAGAGCCATATTCCATAGGTCCAGTGCCATCCGGCATAGAGGGTATGAATGTGTGCCTCCCTGTTTGTTGATGTACCACATGACTGTGGTGTTGTCTGTCCTTATCATCAACTGCCCTTCTTGGAGGAATGGTCTGAAATTCTGGATTGCCAGTTTTACTGCCAGCATTTCCTTTAGATTTATGTGCAGGTGCAGCTGATCTCGAGTCCATAGGCCTTGTATGCACTTGTCCAGCATGTGGGCCCCCCAACCGAGGTCTGAGGCATCCGTTGTGATGGTTTGGCTTGGTTGAATGCTGTAGAAGGGCAAACCTGTGTTTGATTGACATGCCTGAGCCCACCATAGGAACTCTTGTTTCAGGCATGGGATTAGTGGTATTTTGGTTTCTAGGCTGTGCCTGTGTTGAGACCATAAATTCTTCAGGTACCACTGTAGCTTTCTCATATGCAGTCTGGCATGAGGGACCAGGATTATGCAGGATGCCATGAAGCCCAGGGCTTGCAGTACTTTTCTTGCTGTTAGTTGGTTCTGCTTTGTTAATGCCAAGAAGTAGAGATGAAGTTGTTCTTGTTTTTCTGCAGTTAGGAATGCCATCTGTTTTGTTGTGTCCAATTCTGCACCTAAGAAGGTTATTCTTTGGGATGGTATCAGCCTTGACTTTTTTATATTGACTGTATATCCCAGGGCTTGCAGCAAGTAAATGACTCTTTGTAAGTCTTCTGTTAGCTTGTTTCTGTTGTCCGCTTGTATCAGGCAGTCGTCCAGGTATGGATAAATTTGGATTCCCTGAAGCCTGCAATGAGCGATTACTGATGCCAGGCATTTCGTGAACACTCTGGGCAGTAGATAAGCCAAAGGGCAATGCTGAGAATTGATAATGCTCTGATCCTGCAAGAAATCTGAGGTATCTTTTGCAATTTGGTCGTATGGGGACGTGCAGGTATGCCTCCTTGAGATCTAGAGTCACCAGCCAAGACTCCTTGCCCAGCATGGGAAGAAGCTGCTGTAGGGTCAGCATTTTGAATTTTGGAACAATGAGGAATGTGTTTAAAGTGGACAGGTCGAGAATAGGCCTCCAATTTTTCTCTTTTCTTGGTACCAGGAAGAGTCTTGAGTAAAATCCCTTTCCTTGTTCCATAGATGGTACCATTTCCACAGCTCTCATTCTTGCTAATTGAGCTATTTGTTTTAGAGCTTCTGTCTTTTGATTTGGTGGTAGGTTTGGCATTCCTCTTTTTCCTGGTAAAGTATGGAAATGAAACCTGTAGCCTTGGTCTATAGTTTGCAAAATCCACTTGTCTCTTGTGATGCAGTGCCAGTTTTTTGAAAATAAGGCTAGCTTTCCGCCTAAGGGTGCTGCTATCTGTTCCCTGGTAGGCGGTGCCAGAGCCAAGTCACTGTGATTGTCCTGTTGCAGTGGTAGTAGTTGTGTCTGTGCCTCGCTGGTTGTTACCCTGCCACTGGCGTCCCCTGTAGGCACCACTTCTGGATTGATTTCTGCCTCTTGAACGCCTATTCCTGCCTCTCTGTGCTTTAGAGGAGTCTGGAAAGGAGCAATTTTTGGAAGGCCAGTTCCTGCTAAACCTTGGAGGCTGAACCTGTAAGAAATCTTTCACTGTTTGTACAGATTTTGCCTTCTCTTCCATTTTCTTCAGTACTTGCTGAGCAGGAGAACCAAATAAATTGACCTTATCCATAGGAGCATCTAATAGTTTTGCTTTAACATGATCCGGCAAGACCTGTTCTTTCAACCATGCATGCCTTCTGATAACTGTGCCAGTCATGGCTGATCTAAAGGAAGCCTCCAGTGCATCATAGCCGCATTTTAAAGAATCAGCAGGAAAAAAAGGCAATGAGTGCACCATGAGCTGAAGTCAAAAGTAAAATAACAAGTAAATCCAAAAGGTCTTCTTTGTATTTAAAATCCTCGTTTATTACAAAAGATAAAACTGCAGGAGATAGCAAGTTGTAAGCGCTTTCGCGTTGTTACCCAACGCTTCATCAGACATTTTGGATTTACTTGTTATTTTACTTTTGACTTCAGCTCATGGTGCACTCATTGCCTTTTTTTCCTGCTGATTTGTTGTTTCTGAGGAGAGTGCTTTACCTGGCAGTGTGTTTCCTTTTTGTTTTATACTGCATTTTAAAGAATGGTTACTAACCTGCTGAATGTTATGCACCATTTCTAGAACATATTTCTTATCTAAAGAGTCATCAGAGGACAGTTTCTTAGTTAACTGATCAAGCATAAACTCCTGGTATTGGATCATATGAAACTGACAGTTCAATGCCCTAGCTGACAGAGTAGCAGAGGTGTATACTTTTTTACCCCATCTCTCTAAGGACCTGGACTCCCTTTCAGAGGGGAGGGGATTTTTAACAGAGGTAGATGCTAATGCTTTAGGCCCCTGGGAGATCGTCTCGGGATCTGCAAAAGGAGCCTTGTATAAATGGTGATGTGTGTCCGGGACCCTGTAGAACCTATCGGGCTTAGCAGGGGCTGGAGGTAAAGTATCAGGAGCAGTACAAGCATCATTAAATGCATCATCTACAACAGAAAGAACTGGAGGTATAGCTAAAGGCCTATGTTGTGGTAAATGCAAAAAGGTCCTAAGCCTTTTCCTTGAGTCTGAGAAATCTTGTCCCTGCCATTGAAATTGCTCCCTCATGGCATGTAAGGTTTCCCCAAAGGAAAATTCCTCAGGTGGAGAGGCAGAAGGAATAGACTCCTCAGCATCAGAGTCTTCATAAGGAGAAAAAGGAGCCTCTGGATGGTCTGTATTGTCTGAATCATCAGAAGAATCATCCGAGGACACTGGCTCAGGGGGCTCTGCTCTAGGTCTTTTTTCTGGAGGTGGTTGAGAGGCCCTGTCTGGATGAGGTTGGGATCCCCTTATTAAAGAGATGAGATCCTCTGCCAGAGAAAGCATTTGGGAACTGGAGCTGGGCCTGCGAGAGGGGGGCTTAACAGGCACAGACTTGGAAGTTTTGGCTGCTTTAGCCCTGGCAAAGGCCTTTATGGACATGGCTGCAGGAGGCCTAGCAGCACCACGTGCAGGGGTTGAAACATCCAAAGGAATGGTGTCCGATAATTCCTGTGAAACCACAGCAGCAGGTTGGATTTCAGAGGCCGATTCTACCAGGTTAGAAGAGGCCTCGGTAGAAGGCATGGATTCGGCTGAAGTTAGAACCGCTTGCTCGGTTTCGGCTGAAACCGAGACACTCGCGGTTTGCTTAACCGCGGTTTCGGCCGAAACCGCGGACCGAGAGTGTCGGTCCTTTTCTTTGCGTTTCCTAGCAACTTGTGAAGTCGGAGGATCCAACGGCATAATGTACGCGAAATCAGAGCCGAAAAACTGTTCAGCAAACTCCGACCGATGTCTAAGCGTCCGTTGGTTGAAAGAAGCACAGGCTAAACAAGCTGCTACGTCGTGGTCTGGGCCTAAACAAGGTAAGCAGTAAGAGTGGAAATCTTTATGAGGTATTTGTTTCCCACAAGTTAAACAGTTATTCACTTTTTCTGACATCGGCTGAGGCAAGAAAGAGTCCCCAACGGGGTACTTAGCTTTTTAGAAGTCTTCGAAGTAGTATTCGGTAGTAGTAATCTCTGGATTTGACCGACCGGCACTTGCGAACAGCTTCTGCTTCGGGCCCCACACGGCAAGAAAGACTGAGGAAAATGGCGTCGGCTGATGCCTTTATACCCGAAAAGCTGCAGCTATGACGTCGGGTGAAGTGCGACACCAGCCGAGGCCAGACCCAGACTTTGGAATCCGGCCGACCGAAGGGCTGCCTGACGACAGGACAACCCATTTGTAAGGACTGCAGATGCATCCTTGAAGGACATCACTGTACAAACACAAAAACCCTTCAGCTATAAGCAAATACATCAGTAAGGCATAGCAAAGATTTAGCCAGTAGATCAGAGGGGTTGAAGGGAGGGTAACCTGGACTGCAGCAGGGTGAACACTCGAACATCTACATTTATGGTAGGTACAAAAAGTACAGTTTTGTACCCACCATAAATGTAGATGTCCGATAGGTATGCATCTGCAGTCATAACATATGGGTTGTCCTGCCTCAGGCAGCCCTTCGGTCGGCCGGATTCCAAAGTCTGGGTCTGGCCTCGGCTGATGTCGCACTTTCTCCGACGTCAGAGCTTCTGGGGTATAAAGGCATCAGCCGACGCCATTTTCCTCAGTGTTTCTTGCCCCAGATGCCAGGTGCCCTCTAGGAAGGCCAAATTTGGATAAATGTTAAGAAATTCCAAACAGTAGCAAACAATATATATATATATATATATACAGATATACATACAAACAAATACACCATAACAGATTCCCCCAGCTAGCTGAAAGAGGGGTAAGCACCCTAGGAATACCACAGAGGGGGAGGAGGGTGGGTAATCCTGACTGCAGATGCATACCTATCAGACATCTACATTTATGGTAGGTACAAAACTGTACTATGTCCTTCAAGGATGCATCTGCAGTCATAACATATGGGTAGAATACCATAGCCAAACTGGGGGAGGAGGTACTAAGATAAGGATGGTGTAGTTAAGATCCCCTGTAGAACTGCAGTTGCAAAACCTGCTCGGGATCTGGATTATAAAGGTAGATTGTAATGCTTGGCAAATGTATGCACGGAGCTCCAAGTAGCAGCTTCTAAAATGTCCTTGGTAGCCACCCCTGAGGAAAGCTGTAGTGGTGGCTGTGGCTCTTGTGGAGTGAGGCCTGATATTTTCAGGAGCTGTCTTTCCATGAAAAGAGTAGCAGAAACGAATGCAATTTCCTATCCATTTTGAAATTGTCTGTTTGGAAATTGCTTTTCCTTGCACTGCAGTTGCATATGCTACAAAAAGTTGGTCAGTTTTTCTGCTGGTTTTAGTTCTGTCCAGATAGTAGCATAGTTGTCTGTGTACATCCAAGGTGTGCAACAGTTTTTCCCCCTTGTTCTGTGGGTTAGGGAAGAACATAGGCAAATGAATAGCTTGGTTCAAGGATACCCTGGATACCACCTTTGGCATGAAAGTAGGATTGGTTCTCAGAGACACTCTATCCTGGTGAAAAATAAGGAAAGGCTGCACTGCCATTAGTGCCTGTAACTTGGATACTCTTCTTGCTGAAGTGATTGCTAGAAGGAAAGCAGTTTTCCAAGATAAGAACTGTAAGTCTGCTGATTCAAAAGGGGGTAGTGTTAATTTTTCCAGCACAAAATTGAGATCCCATGCAGGCAGAGGGGGTTTCCTTGGAGGTTTTACATTTTTGATCCCTCTTAAAAATTGTCTGAGGAGAGGGTGAGAGAAGATAGGAGGATCCATGTTGTACTCTGCTGAAATTGCTGAAGCATGAATCTTAATGGAAGAATAGGACAGGCCATTGTGGAACAGTTCTGCTAAGTATTCTAGGATGTGTGCTAGGTTTGCCAGTGTGACATTTGTACCCTTAGATGCGCTCCAAATGAGGAATCTCTTCCATTTAGCTGAGTATGTCTTTCTTGTGGAGGGTCTGCGAGCCTCCAGGATAATGTCCTTGACCCTCTGAGATAAGACAGTTTGGTTTTGTTTTAAGCAATTTTCCAGGCAGTCAGCTGCAGTGTTTTCAAGCTTGGATGCAGGGTCTTGAAGTTGTTCTGCGTTAGAAGTAGAGGCCATAGGGGTAGAGGCCATGAGTTCGTCCGAGACATGCTTCTCAGTAGCGGATACCAATGCTGCCTTGGCCAGTCTGGAGCTATTAGTATCACCTTTGGCTGTTCCTCCCTGATCTTCAGTAGAACTTTGTAAATCAATGGGAGAGGTGGAAAAGCATACACTGTTAGGGCATTCCAGCTGAAAGAGTGGGAGTCCACCCTCCAGGCTTGTGGGTGGTATACTCTTGAACAGAATTTCTTCAGTTGGTGGTTGAGTGGGGAGACGAGCAGGTCTATCTCTGGCATTCCCCATTTGTTTGTTATGATTTTGAAGATGTCTGGATGCAGCATCCATTCGTGAGCATCCGTGGTAGTTCTGCTTAAGCTGTCTGCTAGTGAATTCTCTTTTCCTGGTACGAATTTGGCCTGCAGTTGGATGTTGAGATTCAGGCCTAGGTTCCACAGATCCATTGCCATCCGGCATAGAGGGTAGGAATGCGTGCCTCCCTCTTTGTTTATGTACCACATGACTGTGGTATTGTCTGTCCTTATCAGCAGATGTCCTTGCTGGAGGAATGATTTGAATGCCTTGATTGCATGCTTCACTGCCAGCATCTCCTTTAGGTTTATGTGCAAATTCAGCTGGTCTTGAGACCATAGGCCTTGGATACACTTGTCTTCCATGTGTGCTCCCCATCCTAGGTCTGAGGCGTCCGTGGTTATGGTCTGCCTTGGTTGCAGTTTGTTGAAAGGCAACCCTCTGTTGGACTGGCAGGCCTGAGCCCACCACAGGAATTCCTTTTTCAGGCATGGAATGATTGGAATCATGGTTTCTAGACTGTGCCTGTGTTGAGACCATACATTCCTTAGGTACCATTGTAATTTCCTCATATGCAGCCTGGCATGTGGGATCAAGATTATGCAGGATGCCATGTAACCCAGGGCCTGCAGGACTTTCCTTGCAGTAAGCTGAGTTTGTCTTGTCAAAGCCATGAAGTAGACTGGGAGTTGCTTTTGTTTTTCTTCTGTGAGAAAAGCCATCTGAGTTATTGTGTCCAGATCCGCACCCAAAAATGTTATCCTTTGGGATGGCACTAGTCTTGACTTCTGGATGTTGACTGTGTATCCCAAGGCCTGTAACAGGTGTATGACATAGGCCAAATCCTTTATTAGTTTTGTCTTGTTGTCCACTTGTATTAGGCAGTCGTCCAGGTATGGGTAGATTTGAATTCCCTGAAGCCTGCAATGTGCAATTACTGATGCCAGGCATTTCGTGAATACTCTGGGCACAGTAGATAAGCCAAAGGGCAATGCTGAGAACTGATAATGCTCTGATCCTGCAAGAAATCTGAGGAGTCTTCTGCAATCTGGTCGTACAGGGACGTGCAGGTATGCCTCCTTGAGATCTAGAGTCACCAGCCAAGACTCCTTGCCCAACATGGGAAGAAGTTGCTGTAGGGTCAGCATCTTGAATTTTGGCACAATGAGATATGTGTTTAGTGAGGACAAGTCGAGAATAGGCCTCCATTGGGTTTCTTTTCTTGGTACAAGGAATAGTCTGGAGTAAAATCCTTGGCCTTGTTCCATAGATGGTACCCTTTCTATTGCTTTCATCTGAAGTAAATTGTTGATTTGTCTTAAAGCCTCTGGCTTCTGGTTTGGTGGAAGGTTTGGCATTCCGCCCCTTCTTGGTAAAGTGTGGAAGTGAAACCTGTATCCTTTGTCTGTTGTTTGCAATGTCCATTTGTCTTTTGTAATGCAATGCCAGTTTTTCGAGAATAAAGCCAACTTTCCGCCCAAGGGTGCTTCCAGTTGTTTCCTGGTAGGTGGAATCAGAGTCAAGTCATTGTGTCTGTCCTGTGGAAGTGGTTGTAGTTGCAGTTGTGGCAGTACTCCTCTGGTTGGCAGATTGCCACTGACGACCCCTGTAGGCACCCTTTGATTGACCTCTGCCTCTTTGGCGTCTATTCCTGCCCCTCTGTGCTCTGGAGGTGTCTGGAAAGGACCAATTCTTTGAAGGCCAGTTTCTGCTGAACCTCGGAGGTTGGACCTGCAGAAAATCCTTTACTGTTTGCACAGATTTTGCTTTTTCTTCCACTTTCTTTAGAATCTCCTGTGCAGGGGAGCCAAATAAACTTTGTTTCTCCATTGGAGCATCTAGGAGTTCAGCCTTGACATGGTCTGGTAAGGATTGCTCTTTTAGCCAGGCATGCCTTCAAATTACTGCCCCAGTCATAGCTGATCTAAATGAAGCCTCCAGTGCATCATAGCCACATTTTAAGAAATGATTACTGACCTGCTGAGAGTTGTGTACCAAATCCTGAAGGGACTTACGGTCTAAAGGTTCAGGTGAAGAAAGCTTTTTATTCAGCTTATCTAACAAATATTCCTGGTACTGTATCATATGGAATTGACAGTTTAATGCCCTGGCAGAAAGAGTAGCAGATGTATAAACCTTTTTTCCCCATCTCTCTAATGCTCTTGACTCTCTTTCAGAGGGTAGGGGGTTTTTGGCAGTGGCAGCTGCAACACCTTTTGGGCCCTGAGAAATAGTTTCTGGGTCTGCAGCATGGGCTTTATACAAGTGGAAGTGAGAATCCGGGACCCTGTAATATCTGTCAGGTTTGGCAGGGGCCGGGGGAAGAGAATCAGGGGCAGAACTGACATCATTATATGCATCAACTACAGTTAGCACAGGTGGTATGGCTAAAGGCCTATGCTGTGGCAAGTGTAAAAAGGTCCTTAGTCTTTTTCTAGAATCAGAGAAATCCTGACCCTGCCATTGAAAGTGTTCCCTCATTGAGTGCAAAGTCTCCCCAAAGGAAAATTCTTCTGGAGGGGAGGCAGAAGGAATAGAGTCTTCTGCATCTGAATCCTCATAAGGTGAGTATGGTCCTTCCTAATGGTCTGATAAATCAGATCCATCCGAGGAGTAATCAGAGGAGAGAGGTTCAGGGGGTTCAGTCCTAGGCCTTTTGTCAGGAGGAGGTTAGGAGGCCCTGTCTGGGTGAGGTTGGGAACCCCTAATCAGAGATATAAGGTCCTCAGCAAGGCTGAGAATCTGAGAACTTGAGGAAGGTCTCAGAGAAGTAGATTTTGCAGGTAAAGCTTTTGAAATTTTAGCTGCTTTAGCCCTGGAGAAAGCCTTAATAGACATAGAAGCAGGGGGCCTAGCTGCCCCACGTGCAGGAGTAGAAATGTCCAATGGAATGGTGTCGGACAAATCTTGTGCGCTTGCTTCTTTGGTAGGGATTTCTGTAGCCGACTCAGCCGGGGCCTCTCTGGCCTCGGTTGTCGGAGGTATGATTTCGGTAGAAGTAAGAACCGAGGACTCGGTTTCAGCCGAAACCGAGACACTCACGGTAGGCCTAACCGTGGTTTCAGCCGAAACCGCGGGCCGCGAGTGTCGGTCCTTTTCCTTGCGTTTTTTGGCTAAATGTGTAGTCGGAGTCTCCGACGGCATTTTATATGCAAAAGCGGATCCAAAAAACTCTTCTGCAAACTCTGACCGACGTCTAAGAGTCCGTCGGTTGAAGGAGGCACAGGCTAAACAAGCTGATACGTTGTGGTCTGGGCCTAAGCAAGGAAGGCAGGAAGAATGGAAATCCTTATGAGGTATTTGTTTCCCACAAGTTAAACAATTATTTACTTTGACATCGGCTGAGGCAAGAAAGAGTCCCCAACGGGGTACTTAGCTTTTTTAGAAGTCTTCGGTAGCTGAAATCTCTGGATCTGACCGACCGGCACTTGCGAACAGCTTCTGCTTCGGGCACCGTGCGGCAAGAAAGACTGGGGAAAATGGCGTCGGCTGATGCCTTTATACCCCAGAAGCTCTGACGTCGGGGAAAGTGCGACACCAGCCGAGGCCAGACCCAGACTTTGGAATCCGTCCGACCGAAGGGCTGCCTGAGGCAGGACAACCCATATGTTATGACTGCAGATGCATCCTTGAAGGACATCTGTACTATGTTCATCGTGTTACCCCTGCTGCAGTCATCACACTTGGGTTGTGTCCCAAAGCTAAGGTAGGGTGGAGGCATCATAGAGGGTTAGTGGAGGCAATGAGGCCCTGCAGAAAGTACAGTTTTGTACCTACCATAAATGTAGATGTCCGATAGGTATGCATCTGCAGTCATCACATATGGGTTGTCCTGCCTCAGGCAGCCCTTCGGTCGGCCGGATTCCAAAGTCTGGGTCCGGCGTCGGCTGATGTCTCCCTTTCCCCGACGTCAGAGTGCCTGGGGTATAAAAGCGTCAGCTGACGCCATCTTCCTCAGTGTTTCTTGCCCCAGATGCCAGGTGCCCTCAAAGGAAGGCTAAATTTGGAGAAATGCAAGAAATTCCAAACATGCACAGAAATAAAAATATATATATCTATATATATATCTATATATATATATATATATATATATATATATACAAATACACCATAATAGATAACCCCAGCTAGCTATGAGAGGGAAAAGTACCCAATAAATACCAAAGAGGGCAAGGAGGGAGGGTTAAACCTGACTGCAGATGCATACCTATCGGACATCTACATTTATGGTAGGTACAAAACTGTACTATGTCCTTCAAAAATGCATCTGCAGTCATCACATATGGGTAGAATACCATAGCCAATCTGGGGGTGGAGGATCTATGTAAAGGATGGTGTAGCTAAAACGCCCTGCAGGACTGCCGTAGCAAAGCCTGCTCTGGATCTGGAATATAAAGGTAAATTGCAATGCTTGGAAAATGTATGCACGGAGCTCCATGTAGCAGCTTCTAAAATCTCCTTGGTAGCCACCCCTCTTAAGAAGGCTGTGGAGGTGGCTGTGGCTCTGGTGGAGTGAGGTCTAATGTTAGCTGGCACAGTTTTTACATGAAAGGAATAACAAAAACGAATGCAATTCCCTATCCATTTTGAAATTGTCTGTTTGGAAATTGCTTTTCCTTGTGCACCAGCAGCATATGCTACCAACAACTGGTCAGTTTTTCTGTAGCTTTTAGTTCTGTCCAAGTAGTAGCGCAACTGTCTGTGTATGTCCAGGGTGTGCAGAAGTTTCTCCCCTTTGTTTTGTGGATTTGGAAAGAAGGTAGGTAGGTGAATAGCTTGGTTTAATGAGACCCTGGATACCACCTTTGGCATAAATGAAGGATTGGTTCTCAATGAGACTCTGTCCTGATGAAAAATAAGAAATGGCTGTACTGCCATGAGGGCCTGTAACTCAGATACTCTTCTTCTTGAGGTTATGGCCAGAAGGAATGCCGTCTTCCAAGACAGGAACTGTAGTTCTGCAGATGCTGCTGGCTCAAAGGGAGGCAGAGTTAGTTTTTCCAACACGAAGTTAAGGTCCCAAGTAGGCACTGGAGGTTTCCTTGGAGGATTGATGTTTCTAATTCCTCTTAGAAACTGTCTTAGGAGAGGATGAGAAAAGACAGGTCGATCAGTATTGTACTCTGCTGAAATTGCTGAAGCATGAATTTTAATGGAAGAGTAAGACAGGCCATTGTGGAGCATTTCTGCCAAGTATTCCAGGATATGTGCCATGTTCATCACTGTCGCATCTAGGCCATTTGTGGTGCTCCAAGTGTGAAATCTTTACCATTTTGCTGAATATGCCTTTCTTGTGGAAGGCCGGCGAGCTTCCCTGATGATATCCTTCACTCTCTTGGATAGCTTATCCTGAGGAGGAGTCAAGGTTTTTTCCAGGCTGCTAGTTGCAAGGTTTTCAGGTTGGAATGGAGAGTTTTGTAATTGTGCTGTGTCAGGAGAAGTGGCCATTGAGGAAGAGGCCATGGTTCCGTGCGTGACATGCTCTTTAACAGTGGGTACCAGTGCTGTCTTGGCCAGTCCGGAGCTATCAGAATCACTTTTGGCTGCTCTGTCCTGATCTTCAGTAAGACCTTGGTCATTAATGGAAGAGGTGGAAATGCATACACTGTTACAGAGTTCTCCAGCTGAAAGAGAGGGCGTCCACTTTCCATGCTTGTGGGTGGTATGTCCTTGAGCAGAATTTCTTCAGCTGATGATTGTGGGGGGAGGCAAAAAGATCCATGTCCGGCCTTCCCCATGATTGTGTTATCTGTAGGAAGATGTCTGGGTGCAGCATCCATTCGTGTGCATCCATGATATTTCTGCTTAAGCTGTCCGCCAGAATATTGTCTTTTCCTGGCACAAACTGGGATTGCAGCTCTATATTGAGTTTCAAGGAAAGTTCCCATAGATTCATTGCCAGTCTGCAGAGAGGGTAGGAATGGGTGCCTCCTTGCTTGTTTATGTACCACATAACTGTGGTGTTGTCTGTCCTTATTAGCAGGTGGCCTTGATGCAGAAAGAGTTTGAAGGCCTCGATTGCATGTATCACTGCCAACATTTTCTTTTGGTTTATGTGCATGCGTAGCTCCTTTTGTGACCATAGTCCTTGAATACATCTGCCCTCCATGTGTGCTCCCCAACCGTGGTCTGAAGCGTCGGTTGTAATGGTTTGGCTGGCTATTGGTTTGCTGAAGGGCAGACCCCTGTTTGACTGGCTTGCTTGAGCCCACCAGAGAAATTCCTTTTGGAGGCATGGAATGAGTGGGATCAAAGATTCTAAGCTGTGACTATGCTGAGTCCATAAACTCCTTAGGTACCATTGTAGTTTCCTCATATGCAGCCTTGCTTGTGGAATCAGAAGAATGCAAGATGCCATGTAACCCAGGGCCTGCAGGATTTTCCTTGCAGTCAGCTGAGTTTGTCTGGTCAGATTCTTGAAGTAATCCGGTAGTTGTCTTTGTTTTTCTTCTGTGAGAAAAGCCATTTGGGTGGTTGTGTCTAGATCCGCACCCAGAAAAGTTATTCTTTGGGATGGAACAATTCTTGATTTGTGAATGTTGACTGTATATCCCAAGGCCTGCAGTAGGTGGATGGCATAATTCAAGTCCTTTACCAAAGTTTGTTGGCTGTCCGCTTGTATAAGGCAGTCGTCCAGATACGGGTATATTTGAATCCCCTGAAGTCTGCAGTGTGCAATTACTGATGCCAGGCATTTTGTGAATACTCTGGGCACAGTAGATAAGCCAAAGGGCAATGCTGAGAATTGATAATGCTCTGAACCTGCAAGAAATCTGAGGTGTCTTC
Source organism: Protopterus annectens (assembly GCF_019279795.1). Classification (NCBI taxonomy): domain Eukaryota; kingdom Metazoa; phylum Chordata; order Ceratodontiformes; family Protopteridae; genus Protopterus; species Protopterus annectens. Next base: position 523,396,989 of record NC_056745.1, read on the forward strand.
TGCAACTTTGTCCGATAGGGACATGCAGGTATGCCTCCTTGGGGTCTAGAGTCACCAGCCAAGACCCCTTGCCCAGCATGGGAAGGAGTTGCTGTAGAGTCAGCATTTTGAATTTTGGCACAATGAGATAAGAATTCAGTGCGGACAAGTCGAGAATAGGCCTCCATTGATTTTCTTTTCTTGGAACAAGGAATAGTCTGGAATAAAATCCTTGGCCTTGTTCTGAAAAAAGAACCTTTTCTATAGCTTTCATTTGCATTAAGTTGGAGATTTGTTTCAAAGCCTCTGCCCTTTGATTTGGTGGCAGGTCTGGCATGCCTTTTCTTTTTGGCAATGTGTGAAAATGGAACCTGTATCCTTCGTCTATTATTTGCAGTGTCCATTTGTCTCTTGTAATACTGTGCCAATTTTCTGAGAATAAAGAAAGCTTTCTGCCAAAAGGTGCTTCTAATTCAGCCCTGGTTGGCGGAGTCAAAGCAAAGTCATTGAGTCTGTCCTTGTGCAGCAGTTGTAGGTCCTGCACTACCTCTCTGGTTGGGAGGCTGCCATTGACGTCCTCTGTAGGAGCCTCTAGATTGCCCTCTACCTCTGGCACGCCTGTTCTTGCCTCTCTGAAATCTTTGTGTCCGGAAAGGACCAATTCTTGGTAGGCCAATTTCTGCTGAATCTTGGTGGTTGGACTTGTAGAAAATCTTTGACTGTTTGTACAGATTTTGCCTTTTCCTCAAATTTCTTTAAGACCTCCTGAGCAGTGGAGCCAAATAACTTTTGCTTTTCCAGTGGAGCATCCAGAAGCTTAGCTTTAACATGATCTGGCAGAGATTGTTCCTTCAGCCAAACATGCCTACGTATGACTGCACCTGTCATAGCTGATCTACATGAAGCTTCCAACGCATCATAACCACACTGCAAGAAATGGTTGCTAACCTGCTGGGAGTTATGAACCAGATCCTGAAGTGATTTGTGATCTAGGGGTTCAGGTGAAGACAGTTTCTTATGCAATTCATCTAACAAATACTCTTGGTACTGTATCATATGAAATTGACAATTTAATGCCCTCACAGAAAGAGTAGCAGAAGTATACACTTTTTTACCCCATCTCTCTAAAGCCCTGGACTCCCTTTCAGAGGGGAGTGGATTTTTAGTTGTGGCAGCTGCAACCCCTTTAGGGCCCTGGGAAATGGTTTCTGGATCAGCAGAGTGGGCCTTGTAAAGAAAATGATGCGAGTCCGGGACCCTGTAGTACCTATTGGGTTTGACAGGGGCCGGAGGAAGAGTGTCAGGGGTTATACTAGACTCAGAGTACACATCATCAATGACATTCAAAACAGGAGGAATAGCCAAAGGTCTATGCTGAGGTAAATGCAGAAAAGTTCTTAATCTTTTCCTGGAATCAGAGAATTCCTGGCCCTGCCATTTGAAATGCTCTCTCATAGTGTGAAGGGTCTCCCCGAAGGATAGTTCTTCAGGAGGGGAGGCCGAGGGGATAGATTCCTCTGCATCAGAGTCCTCGTAGGGTGAAAAAGCCTCCTCCTGGTAGTCCGAGAGAGCAGAGCCATCAGAGGCCTCCTCTGAGGAGTGGGGATCAGAGGGCTCAACCCTGGGCCTTTTGTCTAGAGGAGGTTGAGAGCCCCTGTCCGGATGGGGTTGAGAGCCCCTAATTAAGGAAATAAGGTCCTCTGCTAAGGTTAGAATCTGTGAACTTGTAGTGGGTCCCTGAGGAATAACCCTGGGAGGCATAGCTTTTGTGAGTTTAGCAGCTTTAGCCCTGGTGAATGCCTTTATGGACATGGATGCAGGAGGCCTGGCTGCACCACGTGCTGGTGTAGTTTTGTCTACAGGAATGGTGTCGGAAGATTCCAAGACACCAGTTTCTGAAGGAAATTCAATAACCGACTCAGCAGGGGCCTCCGGGGCCGAGGTTGTCGGTTGAGCGGTTTCGGGGGTCAGAAGTACCAAGGACTCTGTTTCAGCCGAGACCGAGACACTCGCGGTAGGCCTGGCCGTGGTTTCAGCCGAAACTGCGGCCCATGTGTGTCGGTCCTTGTCCTTCCGTTTCTTTGTTAAATGTGAAGTCGGAGTCTCCGACTGCATATTGTATGAAAAACTAGCCCCAAAAAATTCCTCTGCAAACTCCGCCCGATGTCTAAGAGTGCGTCGGTTGAAGGAAGCACAGGCTGAACAGGCCGAGACGTCGTGGTCTGGGCCTAGGCAGGGGAGGCAGTAAGAGTGGAAATCCTTATGAGGTATTTGTTTCCCACAAGTTAAGCAATTATTAACTTTATCTGACATCGGCTGAGGCAAGAAAGAGTCCCCAACGGGGTACTTAGCTTTTGAAGTTTTCGGTAGCTGAATTACAGGAGCTGGCTGACCGGCACTTGCAAACTGCTTCTGCTTCGGGCACCACGCGGCAAGAAAGACTGAGGAAGATGGCGTCGGCTGACGCTTTTATACCCCAGGCGCTCTGACGTCAGGGAAAGGGCAACATCAGCAGATGCCGGACCCAGACTTTGGAATCCGGCCGACCGAAGGGCTGCCTGAGGCAGGACAACCCATATGTGATGACTGCAGATGCATCCTTGAAGGACATCTGCAGTGGCGAAGCCTGCCCTAGACATAGAATAAAGAGGTAAGTGATCGTGTTTGGTGAAGGTGTGTACAGAACTCAAGTTGCAGCTTCTAAAATTTCTTTGGTAGGAACCCCCCTGAGAAAGGCTGTAGAGGTAGCTGTTGCCCTGGTAGAGTGGGATCTAATGGTAGGAGGAACTGGTTTCCCATGATGGGTATAGCAGAATCGTATGCAATGGCCTATCCATTTAGAAATGGTTTGCTTGAATATGGCCTTCCCTTGATAAGCTGTAGCATAGGAAATAAAGAGCTGGTCAGATTTTATGAAAGCCTTAGTTTTATCCAAGTAGTATCGAAGCTGCCTCTGAATGTCCAAGGAATGCAGGAGTCTCTCACCTTTGTTCTGTGGACTGGGGAAGAAAGTGGGTAGATGGATGGTTTGATTTAAAGCTACACTGGAAACCACCTTAGGCATGAAGGAAGGATTAGTTCGTAGAGAAACTCTATCTTGATGAAAAATGAGGAAAGGTTCCACTGCCATAAGTGCCTGTAATTCTGAAACTCTCCTAGCAGAAGTTAATGCCAGGAGCAGGGCAGTCTTCCAAGATAGGAACTGAAGGTCTGCAGAAAAAGCGGGTTCAAAGGGAGGTAGCATTAGTTTTTCCAGAACACAGTTGAGGTCCCATGTTGGTGTAGGAGCTCTTCTAGGTGGTCTAATGTTTTTTGCCCCTCTGAGGAACTGCCTTAGGAGTGGATTTGAAAATAAAGGTGGATTTGTGTCGTAGTGAGCTGAAATAGCTGAAGCATGGATTTTAATTGAGGAGAAGGAAAGTCCTTTATGCAACATCTCAGCTAAATACTGCAGAGTGTGAGGCATATGAGGCTGAGTTGTGTCTTGGCCTTTAGCTTGGTTCCAAGCAGAAAACCTTTTCCATTTGTCCGAGTAAGCCTTCCTGGTGCTTGGCCTCCTGGCTTCTAGAATAACATCCAGCACTGCTTGAGAAAGAGGGGCTGTTTGGATGCTTAACTGATTTGCCATGCAGCCAGGTTTAAGGTTTTGATCTGGCTGTGTAGAATCTGCTTGTCTTGCTGCGTGAGTAAATGAGGTATTTGAGGCAATATCCATGGTGGGCTGTGAGCCATATTCTTCAATAGCGGGTACCAGTGCTGGCGTGGCCAGTCTGGGGCTATGAGAATCATTCGAGGTTTCTCCTTTTTGACCTTCAGAAGAACCTTTGTCAGAAGAGGTAATGGAGGAAAGGCATATGCTGTCAGGTTTTTCCAACTGAAGGACAGAGCGTCCAGTTTCCAAGCTTGATGGTGGAATGTCCTTGTACAAAATTTTGTCAGCTGGTAGTTTTGAGGACTGGCAAACAGGTCTATATTTGGAAGGCCCCATCTTTGAGTTATCATTGCAAATATTTGTGGGTCTAGCTTCCACTCGTGGAGATCTTTGATGTTTCTGCTTAGGTCGTCTGCCAATGTGTTTTTCTGTCGTGGCTGGAAGTGAGCTTGTAACTGCACTTGGTAGGCCAGAGCTGTGTTCCATAAGATTATTGCTTGCCTGCAAAGAGGGTAGGAATGTGTGCCCCCTTGTTTATGTACCACATTACTGTGGTGTTGTCCGTCTTTATTGCCAGTTGTCCAGGCTGTAGTAGATCCTTGAAGGCTGTCAGAGCTTTCTGTACAGCTAGCATCTCTTTTTGGTTTATGTGCAGTTTTCTTTGTTCTGCAGTCCATAGGCCTTGAATGCATTGACTTGCCATATGTGCCCCCCAGGCATAGTCTGAAGCATCTGTTGTGATAGTTTGCCTGGGTGGGGGCAAGGTGAAAAGCTGACCCTTGTTGAGGTGACATGCCTGTGCCCACCATAGAAATTCCTGTTGAAGGCAGGGAATGAGAGATATCACTGTGTCCAAGCTGTGGCTGTGTTGAGACCATACGCTTTTTAGGTACCATTGTAATTTCCTCATATGCAGTTTTGCAAATGGTATTATCAGAATGCAAGATGCCATGAAGCCCAAACCCTGCAGAATTTTTCTTGCAGTTAATTGGGTCTTTGTTGCCATTGTCTTGAAATATTGAGTCAGTTGTAATTGCTTGTCTGGTGTAAGATAAGCCTTCTGGGCCATTGTGTCCAAGCTGGCAACCAGGAATGTAATGTTTTGTGAGGGTACTAGTTTTGACTTCTTTTCGTTTACTGTGTACCCCAGACAATTTAGTAGATGCTTTACAAAAGCCAGATGTTGTAAGAGAATGTCTTTTCTTTCTGCTTGGATGAGGCAGTCGTCCAGGTATGGATATATTTGAATTCCTCTTTGTCTGCAGTATGCAATTACTAGTGCCAGGCATTTTGTGAATACTCTGGGCGCAGTAGATAAGCCAAAGGGCAGTGCAGAGAATTGATAATGAGTTGAACCTGCAATGAAACGGAGGTATCTTCTGCAACTTTGTCTGATAGGGACATGCAGGTATGCCTCCTTGAGGTCCAACGTTACCAGCCATGCTTCCTCTTGCCCAACATGGGAAGTAGCTGCTGTAGTGTTAGCATCTTGAATTTGGGAACTTGTAAGTGTTTAGAATTGAAAGGTCCAGAATTGGTCTCCAAGCATTTTCTTTTCTGGGTACTAGGAAGAGTCTTGAGTAAAATCCTTGGCCTTGCTCTTGAGTTGGTACCCTTTGAATGGCTCTCATGGCCATGAGAGCTGTAATTTGTTTTTGAGCCTGTGCCCTTTGATTTTGTGGTGGCAGGTTTGGCATTCCTCTTTTTATTGGCAAGGTGTTAAAGTGGAATCTGTATCCTCGTAAAATTATGTCTAGGACCAATTTGTCCTTTGTGACCATGTGACAGTTGTCTGCAAATAGTGCTAGTTTTCCCCCCGGGGGGCTGACAAAAGAGCTTTGTTTGGCCAGCTGAGGTGCAAGTCATTGAGTTTGCCTTCTGGTGGGTTGAGACCCGTCTTCTCCTCCCTTCTGGGTTGGAGTGCCCCATTGGCGAGGTTTATACTGAGCTTGTGGTTGTCCTCTGCCTCTTGGGCACCTGTATTTACCCCTCTGAGGCCTGTCAGTGGCTGGAAAGGACCAATTTGTTGTTGGCCAGTTTCTGCTGAAGCGAGGGGGTTGTACCTGTCGGAAATCTTTGACTGTCTGCATTGATTTTGCCTTATCTTCCATTTTCTTTAAAACTTCTTCTGCTTTAACACCAAAAAGAACATCCTGCTGTAAGGGAGCATCTAGTAGTTTTGCTTTAACATGATCAGGCAGACTTTGTTCTTTAACCAAGCATGCCTACGTATAACTGATCCAGTGACAGCTGCTCTGCAGGAGGCCTCTAAAGAATCAAACCCATATTGTAAGGTATGTTTGCCCACCTGCTCGGTGGCGTGCGACAAATCCTGTACTTCTTTCAATTCAGATTGTTGAGGGAGGGTAGTTATCTTTTGTTTTAACTGAGAGATCAGAAATTGCTGATACTTAAGCATATGAAATTGACAGTTTACAGCTCTCATAGCTAAAGTGACTGAGGTGTAAACCTTTTCTCCCCATCTGTCTAGTGCTCTTGAATCCCTTTCAGAAGGTACTGGATTTTTAGCCATGGAAGCTTTAGCCCCGTTGGGACCCTGGGAGATAGTCTCTGGGTCAGCTACTGGGCTTTTGTAAAGACATTTGTGGGAATCAGGAACTCTGTAGTATCCGTCAGCCATGGCCGGGGCAGGAGGCAGAGAATAAGGGTTGAAACTGGATTCTAAATAGACATCATCCACAATGTCCAAAACAGGAGGGATGGCTAGAGGTCTGTGTTGGGGGAGTAAAAGAAACTCTGAGCCGTTTCTTGGAATCAGAGTAATCCTGACCTTCCCAGTGAAAATGTTCCCTCATAGTGTGTAAAGTTTCCCCAAAAGAGTAATCTTTTGGAGGGGAAGCTCTCTTTTGGAGGGGAAGCTGAGGGAATAGAGTCCTCAGCATCAAAATCTTCATAAGGAGAGAAGGAATAGTCTTGGAACTCAGAGGAATCCGAAGAAATAGACAGTTGTTCAGAGGAAGCAGATTCTTCCTCTTGTCTTGGCCTTTTGTCAGGAGGAGGCTGAGAACACCTGATAAGAAAAATCAAATCTTCAGCCATCTTGAGCATCTGTTTCTTAGGCATAGGGTCTTGAACAGGAGACTGAAGTGAAGCTTTTTTCGATTTGGAAGGAGTCTTCAACTTGGAAAACGTTTTGACTGTAAGAGTCGTCGGTCTGAAAACGCCTTCAGAAGGCGATGGTGTTTCAGAAACACCGACGTCCTTGGAGGGTAAATCGTCGGTAGGGCCTGAAGTAAAAGGCTGCGTCGGCCTATTAGATTCCGTCAAAATATCTGTAGCGGTCTCGGGTTCCTGAACTGCGGTAGTCAGAGGCTGCATCGGAGCCTCACTGATAACCGGAGACTGGATCAACTGAGGCCTCGGAATCGGGCTTAGGCCTGGGCCGTCGATCCTTATCCCTGCGCTTTTTGTGCACGCCGGTAGTCGGTAGCTCCGACGGCATGTTATAATTAAATTTTCTGCCAAAAAAGTGTCGTGCGAAATCAAATCGTCTTTTAATAGTACGTATATTAAATCTAGCACAAAAACGACAAGAAGTGACATCATGATCAGGGCCTAGGCAAGGTATGCAATAAGAATGAAAATCCTTATGAGGTATTTGCTTCCCACAAGAAATACAATTGTTAACTTTTTCTGACATCGGTCTGAGGCAAGAAAAGTTTCCCTAACGGGGTACTTAGCTTTATAGAAGACTTCGGTCTGAAATTTGAATTCGAAAATCTCAGGAGTCGGCCGACCGGCACTTGCGAAAGTACAGTTGTGTATACCTACCATAAATGTAGATGTTAGAGTGTCTTCACTGTTGCAGTCATAACTGTAGGGTACTCCTGCCGGCAGGCAGCCCGAGGTCGGCCAGAATATCAAAGTCTGGGTCCGGCGTCGGCTGCGTCAGCTAGAACCCTGACGTCAGAGCGCATGGGTATAAAGCTGACAGCCGACGCCATCTTCTCCAGCCTTTCTTGCCCCTGATGTCAGAAGCCCCCATAAAACCAAAAGGTGTCCCAAGGGAAACACAAATACACCAGAAAGGTAGAGGAAAAGGAAACACAGTAAGCAAATAGAAAGAAGAGGGGTCTGGAGGGAGGGAAACACCGACTGCAACAGTGAAGACACTCGAACATCTAAATTTATGGTAGGTATACACAACTGTACTATGTTCTTCGTGTTTCACTGCTGCAGTCATAACTGTAGGGTAGAATCCCAAAGCTGAGAATACGGGAGGAGGTTATGAAGTAGAAGGAGCAGCTAGAAGACCCTGCAAGACAGCAGAGGCAAAGCCTGCCCTAGACTTAGAGTACAAAGGGAGGTTATAGTGCTTGGAAAAAGTATGCACAGAGCTCCAAGTGGCAGCCTCCAGAATGTCCTTGGTAGGAACTCCTCTGAGAAAGGCTGCTGAAGTGGCAGCTGCTCTAGTAGAATGAGTCCTGATGGTACCTGGAATCTGTTTTCCATAAAGAGAGTAACAATATCTTATTCCATGAGCAATCCATTTGGAAATAGTTTGCTTAGAAATGGCTTTGCCAAGAGAACTGGAAGCAAAAGAAATAAGCAATTGATCTGATTTTCTGAAACTTTTAGTTTTGTCCAGGTAAAAACGTAGTTGCCTGTGTACGTCCAATGAATGCAAAATCCTTTCCCCCCTATTTTGGGGTTTTGGAAAAAAGTAGGAAGGTGAATAGTCTGATTTAGAGCCACTCTAGAAACAACCTTAGGCATAAAAGTAGGATTGGTCCTCAAGGAAATTCTGTCCTGATGGAAAATGAGGTATGGTTCCACGGCCATGAGGGCTTGTAACTCAGACACCCTTCTGGCAGAAGTCAAGGCCAACAAGATAGCTGTCTTCCAGGATAAGAACTTAATGTCTGCAGAGGCAGCAGGCTCAAAAGGAGGCAAAATAAGCTTTTCCAAGACATAGTTGAGATCCCAAGGAGGGACAGGAGGAGTTCTAGGAGGTTTTAAATTCTTAGCTCCTCTCAGAAATTGTCTGACCAACTGGTGGGAAAAAATGGGAGGAACACAACTGAAATGTGCTGAAATAGCAGAAGCATGAATTTTAATGGAAGAAAATGAAAGACCTTTAATCAAAAGGTCTGAGAGATAAAGTAAAATAGATGAGATATCAGGTATTAAAGGATCAGAGCCACGATCCTGCATCCAAATACAAAATCTTTTCCATTTAGGAGCATAAGATTTCCTTGTACTAGGACGCCTAGCTTCCAAAAGAACATCCAAAACTTGTTTAGGAAGAGAAGAAGGAATCAATTGCCTTTGATGAGCCAAGCTGCCAGAGAGTCTTGATTTGAGAGTGAAATACCTGACCCTGATGCTGGGACAGTAGAAAATGGGTCAGAGGAAGACTCCAAGGAGGAAACAAGGAAAGGTGCAGTAGAGTAGGGTACCTAAACTGGCGAGGCCAATTTGGAGCCATCAAAATGATCAGTCTGGGTTTGTCTAGCTTTATCTTTAGCAATACCAGAGGCAGAAGAGGAAGAGGAGGGAAGGCATATCCCAAAAGATTCCTCCAGCTGAAGAACAGGGCATCCACTTTCCAAGCTGTCTTGTGGAAGGACCTGGTGCAAAAGAGAAGCAACTGATGGTTGAGATGGGATGCAAACAGATCTATCTGAGGACAGCCCCAAACTGCAGTTATCTTGCTGAATAAGTTGGGGTCCAACATCCATTCGTGAGGATCCAAAACGTTTCTGCTTAGGCTGTCTGCTAAGAGGTTTTGTTTTCCTGGAATGAACTGTGCCTGAAGATTCAGATTCAAATTTAGGGCTGTATCCCATAAGGTCATGGCAAGTCTGCAAAGGGAGTAAGAGTGAGAGCCCCCTTGCTTATGTACCACATGACTGTGGTATTGTCTGTTCGAATTAGCAGAGGTCCTGGCTTCAATAGAGTCTGGAAGGCTAGAAGAGCATTTTGGACTGCTAACATCTCTTTCAAGTTGATGTGCCATAGAAGGTGTTTGTTTGTCCAAGAACCCTGTTGGCATTTGTCTAGAAAATGAGCTCCCCATGCATAATCCGAGGCGACCGTGGTTATGGTCTGAGTAGGTTGAGGTAGACGAAAGGGCTTGCCTCCGTTCAAAACACACGCCCTGGACCATCAAAGGAATTCCTTCTGGAGGCAGGGAATCAGTGGAATCATTGTATCCAGACTGTGGCAATGTTGAGACCATACACTCTTTAGGTACCATTGAAGTTTCCTCATGTGAAGCCTCGCATTTGGAATCAGCAGGATGCAAGAGGCCATGTAGCCCAGAGCCTGCAGGAATTTCCTTGCAGTGAGCTGAGTCAATGCTGCCAAGGTCTTGAAAATTGAAGCCAGCTGTAACTGTTTTTCTGGAGTGAGGAATGCCTTCTGCAAACTTGTGTCCAAGAGCGCTCCCAAGAAGGTCATTCGCTGAGAAGGAATCAAATGTGACTTTTTTGTGTTCACTGAGAATCCCAGTAGTAGGAGAAGACGTTGAACAAAATGCAGGTGTTGAAGTAGAAGGTCTTTGCTGTCTGCCTGAATTAGACAGTCGTCCAGATAGGGGTAAATCTGAATCCCCTGAAGTCTGCAGTAAGCTACTACTGGAGCCAGGCATTTGGTAAAAACTCTGGGCGCAGTAGATAAGCCAAATGGCAGTACAGAGAATTGGAAGTGTCTCGAGCCTGCCTTGAATCTGTGGTACTTTCTGCATTGTTGCCTTATAGGGACGTGTAAGTAAGCCTCTTTTAAGTCCAATGTTACCATCCAAGCATCTTTTGAGAGCATTGGAAGAAGTTGTTGAAGTGTAAGCATCTTGAATTTTGGAATTTCCAAAAAGGTGTTTAATATTGAGAGGTCCAGAATAGGTCTCCAGGAGTTTTGTTTTCTTGGGACCAGAAAAAGTCTTGAGTAAAAACCTTTCCCCACCTCTAGAGGTGGAACAGGTTCTATGGCTCTTAAGGCTAATAAAGCGTCCACTTGATTTAAGGCCTCTGTCCATTGATGTTTTGGAAGATCTGGCCAGCCGGAAGGCCTTGGCAGAGTGTGAAAGTGGAATCTGTAACCTTTCAAAATCACGTCCAACACCCATTTGTCCTGGGTAATGAGAGTCCAATTTTGGTAAAAAAGAGAAGGTTTTCCTCCAAGAGGGGCATCCAGGGAAGGAGGACCTGAAGCCCAACAAAGGGAGTCATTGAGTCTGCTTTCTTTGGGTTTGAGATCTGTCTTCTCCCCTTCCAGGTGAAGAAGCAGTCCACTGTCTAGATCTGTAAGAGGCCTGAGCCTGCGCTTGACCTCTGGAGCGTTTATATCTTCCCCTTTGAGGCCTGTCAGAGGAGGGAAAGGACCAATTTTTGGAGGGCCAATTTCTGGAAAATCTAGGAGGCTGTACTTGCAAGAAATCTTTTACAGTCTGCATAGACTTGGCTTTTTCTTCCATCTTTTTAATAACCTCCTCAGCCTTAGACCCAAATAAGACATCATGCTGAACAGGGGCATCTAGCAATTTTGCCTTAACTTGTTCAGGTAAATTCTGCTCACGAAGCCAAGCATGTCTCCTGATAACAGTACCAGAGGCAGCCGCCCTGCAAGAAGCCTCTAAGGCATCAAAACCACAATGTAAACTATGTTTGCCAACTTGTTCAGTAGCATGCAACACATCCTGTAATTTCTTGTCCTCAGCACATGCAGGAAAGGTAGAAATCCTTTGTTTTAAAACAGATAAAAGAAACTGTTGATACTTGAACATGTGAAACTGGCAATTTAAAGCTCTAATAGAAAGGGTAGCTGAAGTATAAACCTTTTTACCCCACCTGTCCAAGGCACAAGAATCCTTTTCAGAGGGGATAGGATTCTTAGAGGAGGCGGCCTTAGCAGCCTTGGAACCCTGCAAAATGGTTTCAGGATCAGCAGAAGGGTTCTTGAATAAGAATTGATGGGAATCAGGGACCCTGTAAAATCTATCAGGCTTAGAAGGAGCAGGCGGCATGGAATCAGGATTCAAGTTAGCTTCAGAGAAGGCATCATCCACAATGTCAAGTACAGGAGGAATAGCTAAAGGCCTGTGCTGAGGGAGAAGAAGAAATTCCCTGAGTCTCTTTTTGGAAGCAGAATAATCCTGACCTTCCCAATGAAAATGCTCCCTCATCTCATGCAAGGTTTCCCCAAAAGAAAAATCTTCAGGGGGAGAGGCAGAGGGAACAGAATCCTCTGCATCCGAATCCTCATATGTAGGAAGAGAGTAATCCTGATCAGAGGAAGAAACAGAAGATACAGAAGCCTGATCAGAAGAATCATAAGGGGTATCCTGTCTACGCCTTTTCTCAGGAGGAGGGCGAGAGCCCCTAATCATAGTTAATAAATCCTCAGCCATCCGAAGTAATTGCTTCTGAGTCTTAGGAGCTGAATCCGAAGAAGCTTGAGCAGAAAGTCTGGGTTTAACAGGAGTCTTTGACTTAGCTTTTGTCTTTGAGGAAATAGTAATGTGTGAAGGCCTGAAGACCCCCTCAGAAGCCGGTACCTGCACAGCGGTTCCAGACCCATCTGAAGGAGCGATGTCCGAAGGTCCTGCAGCAGACAAATTACTAGGCCTAGTTGGCTCACCATGTGAGTCCGTGTCGGCCATTGGTTCTGAAGCGGCGGACGACAGGGGCTGCAAAAGCGCCTCACTCACTACCGCCGAACCCGAAGCTGGCTCCGGCTGCAAAGTATCCTGTTTGGACCTCGGAGGCCTGTCCTTGTCTTTGCGCTTCTTCTGTAATCCGGTAGTCAGTAAAGTATCCGACGACATTCTATAATTAAATCGTCTACCGAAGTAATTCAAGGCCCAATCGTACCTACGGTTGATAGTGTGAGAAT